>NC_056736.1:671246759-671546759 GCF_019279795.1 Protopterus annectens
GAAAAATTCTCATGCAGGAAGAATGTACAGTTGTGTACACGTACCATAAATGTAGATGTTCGAGTGCATTTACTGTTGCAGTCATTACATTTGTGTAATCTGCTGGCAGATTGCCCTCAGTCGGCCTGAATTCCTAAGTCTTGGGTCCTGCGTCAGTTGCTGTCTCCACTTCCATGACGTCCGGTCTTCAGGAGTATAAAAAAAGCAGCAAATGCCATTTTCTTTAGTTTTTCTTTCCCCAGATGTCAGGTGTCCCCAAAAAGGTACCAAATATATATATATATATATATATATATATATATATATATATATAAAGACTTTATATACATGCATCAATACAAACTTTACCTTCATCTACAAGCAAATACACCACACAGGTTGTATTAGATAGCGAAGGAAAGATAAACTCCAGAAAGAAAGGGGGATGGTGGATGGGTAACCTGGACTGCAACAGTGAATACACTCGAACATCTACATTTATGGTAAGTGTACACAACTGTACTATGTTCTTCGTGTTTCACTGCTGCAGTCATTACATTTGGGTGGAATCCAAAAGCTATGGATGGGAGGCTGGAGCTTAACAGCATTAGGTGCGGCTATAAGGCCCTGCAGAACTGCAGTGGCAAAGCCTGCCCTGGACTTAGAGTAGAGAGGCAAATGATAATGCTTTGTAAAGGTGTGAACAGAACTCCAAGTAGCAGCTTCTAGAATGTCCTCTGAGAAAGGCTGCTTAAGTAGCTGCAGCTCTGGTGGAATGAGACCTAATGCCCTTGGGCACAGGTTTGCCATGGTGTAAGTAGTAGAAACGAACGCAGTGGCTTATCCACTTTTAACTAGTCTGCTTTGAAATAGCCTTTCCTTCTGCTCCTGCAGCATATATCACTAGTAATTGCTCAGTTTTTCTTAGAGCTTTAGTCCTGCTTAAGTAAAATCTTAGCGGCCTGTGGGCGTCCAAGGAATGCATAATTCTCTCCCCCTTGTTCTGCGGATTTGGATAAAAGGTTGGCAGATGAATAGTTTGGTTAAGAGCCACACTGGAAACCACGTTAGGCATAAATGAAGGACTGGTCCTCAGAGACACCCTGTCTGGGTAAAATATGATAAAAGGCTCCACAGCCATGAGGGCCTGTAGCTCTGGGACTCTTCTTGCTGAAGTAATTGCTAGTAGCAGAGCTGTTTTCCATGATAAGAACTTTCTATCAGCAGTAGCAGCTGGTTCAGATGGAGGCAGGGTGAACTTTTCCAACACATAATTCAGGTTCCATGCAGGTATTGGTGATTTTCTAGGAGGCCTTAAATATATGGCTCCTCTACGATACTGCTTTAGTAAAGGATGAGAATAGACTGGTGGTGCTGTATTGTAATGAGCCGAAATGGCAGAGGCACAGATTTTAATTGATGAGAAAGATAGGCCTTTGTCAAGCATCTCAGTTAAGTATTGTAATATCTGAGGAATATTTGGTTCTGCTGTATCAGTTCCTTGTGCTTGATTCCAAGCACAGAATCTCTTCCATTTATCAGCATAAGACTTTCTAGTACTATGCCTTCTGGCTTCCAAAATGACATCCATCACAGCTTTATTTGGTAATTCTTGGAACAAGCTTCCTACAAACTAACATCCCTGGAATCCACACCACTTTTCAAAAAGCAACTAAGAATATCTTTACAATGGCTTTGCCCCTGTACTAATCCCGACTAATTTTTTTCCTCCTCTTTGCAACATCTTTCACATGCATAAAATATGCATTTCTTGAAGAAGAATGAAAAAATATTCACCCGGTCTTGTCTTTTTTACATTAAGTTGTATTTTACTCTCTAATATTGCCTTTTCACATGTTAATCCTGTTCTAAACATGTAATTTTAGATTCTCTTATGTAATGAATATTTCACTTTTATTGGTCTCTATATCAAATTATTTTTTTTTAACTATGTACTCTTACGTACTATTTTTTGGTTACAATTTTTATAATAATGCTGTAGTGGAGATTTTCTCCCTGGGCCTCTACTAAAAATGGACATATATCCAGTTAGACCAGCCCGGTCAACAAATGTAAAATAAAATAAATAAATAATAAAATAAATTTACTGAGAGGTGTTGTTTGTACAACTATATGATCAGCCATGCAGCCAGGTTCCGTATCTGGAGTTGATTATGCAGGATCTGATTGTTTTGCTGGGACAGTAGTTGAGGTTTTTTAGGTAAGATCCAAGCTGGGTATTGAAGTAAGTTCCTTAGGATTGGGTACCAGTTTTGGCGGGGCCAGTCTGGGGCAATTAGTATCATCTTTGGTTTCTCTTGTCTTTTAGTAGGACCCTGGGAAGAAGTGGCAGAGGAGGAAAGGCGTAAACTGATAGGTTTTTCCAACTTAAGGATAGGGTGTCCACTTTCCATGCTTGTCTGTGTTAAGTCCTTGTGCAGAATCTTTTCAACTGATAATTTTGAGGAGAGGCGGAAAGATCTATGTCCGGGCTCTCCCATTTCTTTGTTAACATGCTGAAGTCTTGTGGATTTAGTTTCCACTCGTGAGGGTCCATAATGTTTTTGCTTAAATCGTCTGCAAGAGTATTTTGTTTTCCTGGCAGGAATTGAGCTTGAAGATGTATTTGGTAAGTTTGGTAAGGCATTTTGAACAGCTAGCATCTCTTTTTGGTTGATATGTAGATGCATTTGTTTTGGGGTCCATGTGCCCTGAATGCATCTTCCCACCATGTGGGGTCACCCATGCATAATCTGATGCGTCTGTTGTTAAGATTTGGCTGGCAGGGGGTAGAGTGAAGGCCCGTCCCATGTTTTGGTGGCATGCCTTTGCCCACCATAGAAACTCCTATTGTAGGCAGGGAATGAGAGGTATCATTGTTTCCAGACTGTGATAATGTTGACTCCATAAGTTTTTGGGTACCACTGAAGTTTCCTCATATGCAGTCTTGCATATGGAATCAGTAGGATGCAGAATGCCAAGAATCCCAAAGCTTGCAGAGGTTGTCTTGCAGATAACTGGGGTTTTGTGGCCATCAGTTTGAAGTAAGTAGTCAGTTGCCTTTGTTTGTCTGGTGTGAGGTAAGCCATCTGGGCAGTTGCATTCAAGCTTGCACCCAGGAATGTTATCTTTTGAGAGGGTACCAGTTCTGATTTCTTTTCTTTTATTGTGTACCTTAGGCATGTTAGAAGCCTTTTCACAAACGCCAGGTGTTGAAGAAGAATGTCCTTGTTCTATGCTTGAATGAGACAGTCTTCCAAGTAAGGGTATATTTGTATACTTCTTTGTCTGCAAAAAGCAATTACTGGTGCCAGGCACTTTGTAAATACCCTGGGCGCAGTAGATAAGCCAAAGGGCGGTGCAGAGAATTGGTAATGCATTAAGCCAGCCTCAAATCTGAGGTATCTTCTGCACGATTCCCTTAGTGGGACATGCAGGTATGCCTCTGTTAGGTCTAATGTCACCAGCCAAGCATTCTTGCCCAGCATGGGCAGAAGCTGTTGCAAAGTCAGCATTTTGAATTTTGGAATGTCCAGGTATGTGTTCAAAATTGATAAATCCAGTATTGGCCGCCAGGCCTCGTCCTTTCTGGGTACCAAGAACAGTCGAGTAAAAACCTTGTCCTTTTTCCTGTTCTGGTACAGGCTGAATGGCCCCCATATCCTCGAGGGACGTAACCTGTTTCTGTGCCTCTGCCCATTGATCTTTTGGCAGATTTATTTATTTTTATTTTTTTAATTTACATTTGTTAACTGGGGGTGTCTGACTGAGCTGAAAAGGCCCTTTTTCAGCAGAGGCCTGGGGAGAAAAGCTCCGCAAAGAAAAATTACAGACACATTTAGTTATTTAGACATGATCAGTATACACACAAATTACAAGAGATATGTTTTTACAGTGGTATGCGGCACATAAACAGTTACAGTGGAGAGAACAAACAAAAAAATTAATTTTAAAAATAAAGGTAATTAATAGATTTGTGGTGTACAGCTGAAATTTGGAACATAGGTAGAATACATACATAGTACACAGGTACAGTACATACATTGTAGATTAGCCAGTGTTTGAGAGTAAGATTGAGAACTATTATCAAGTGCTCTAGATTTAGTATGTATATGTTATCTGCTTTCTGCCAACCATTTGCCATTGGCAGAGTATGGAAATAGAATCTGTATCCCTGTGATACTATGTTTAGTACCCACTTGTCCTGGGTTATTAACTGCCAATTTTGAGCAAAAAGTGCTAATTTTACCCCTAAGGGTGCTGCCAAAAGGTAAGTGCTTAGTGAAGGCAGAGGGAAGTCATTGGGTCTGTTTTCTATTGGTTTGCGCTTTATCTCCTCCAGATTTGGAGGTAGAAGCACCCCATTGCTTAGACCTGTAAGAATCTTGTGACCTGTATCTGGAACCCTTTTGGTGTCTGGATTTGCCCCTTTGAGCCCTGTCTGACACAGGAAAAGACCAATTTTTTGTAGGCCAGTGTCTACTGAATCTAGGTGGCTGCACTTGTAAGAAGTCTTACCGTTTGCATAGACTTAGCCTTGTCTTCCATTTTCTTTAAAACCTCTTCTGCCTTAATACCAAACAGAGTATCATGTTGTAAAGGTGCATCCAGTAATTTAGCTTTAACATGATCAGGCAAATTTTGCTCTTTTACCAGGCATGCCTCCTAATCACAGATCCAGTAACTGCAGCCCTGCAGGAGGCCTCTAAGGAATCAAAACCACATTGCAAAGTATGCTTTCAAACTTGTTCAGCTGCATGCAATAATTCCTGCATTTCTTTATTTTTTGCACATTCAGAAATCCACATCATTTTCTGTTTCAGCAATCCCATAACATCTTGTTGATACTTTAGCATATGAAACTGGCAGTTTAAGGCCCTAACAGCCAAGGTTGCAGATGTATAAACCTCCTTACCCCATCTATCCAGTGCCCTTGAATCTCTGTCAGAGGGGGTTGGATTTTTTGCTATTGAGGCCTTAACTCCCTTTGGACCCTGTGAAATAGTTTCAGGATCAGCAGCAGGGTTTCTAAATAAAAATTTGTGAGAGTCAAGGACCCTGTAATATCTGTCAGGCTTGCCGGGAGCCGGAGGTAAGGAGTTTGGGGTCAAGCTTGACTCAGAAAACACATAATCCACAATGTCTAAAACAGGAGGTATGGCTAAAGGCCTGTGCTGAGGGAGAAGAAGGAAATCCCTGAGAATCTTTTTTGTTTCTGAGAAATCTTGACTCTCCCAGTGAAAATGCTCCCTCAAAGTATGCAAGGTTTCTTCAAAAGAATAATCCTCAGGAGGTGATGCAGATGGGATAGACTCCTCTGCATCAGAATCCTCATAGGGAGGTATAGATAATGACTGATCAGAAGGGAAATCAGAAGAAATAGAAACCTGATCTGAAGATTCATAGACAGTGTCTTCCCTAGGCCTCTTATCAGGAGGAGGATGGGAACCCCTGATCAAGGTAATAAGGTCTTCAGCCATTTTGATCATCTGTTTTTTAGGCATAGCGGCCTGTGCACGTGACGCATGCGTCAGTTTTTTAACTTTAGAAGTTGCTTTTGTGTCTGGGTTTGCAGCTGTCGGTTTGATATAAAAATGTTGAGGCCTGAATACACCCTCAAAAGCCGGTGCCTGCTCAGCGGCTCCGGACCCATCCGAGGGAGATACATCCGTAGGTCCAATACTTTGAGTATCTCGTGGCATGCCAGACTCCACATGTGTCTTGGTAGGGGCCTGCGACTCAAAAGTAGCGGGTATCATGGGCTGCGAATGCGCCTCACTGATTTCTGGCGAAATGGAGACTGGCTTAGGAGAAGTTTCGTTGTCAGTTTTGGACCTCGACTGTCTGTCTCTGTCCTTTTCTTTGCATTTTTTATGTCCTCCGGTAGTCGGATTACTATCCGACGACTTTTCCGGGTAGTTAAATCTGTTTCCAAAATACTTTGAGGCAAAAATATATCGACGCTTAATAGTGTGTTGGTTAAATCTAGCACAAAACTGACAGCCAGGCACGTTATCAGGGCCTAGGCAAGGAATACAGTATAAATGGAAATCCTTATGAGGTATTTGCTTTCCACAAGTAATACAATTATTAACTTTTTCTGACATCGGTATGGAGCAAGAAAAAAGATTCCCCAACGGGGTACTTAGCTTTAGTGAAGACTTCGGTTCTGAAACTCAAACTCGAATATTTAAGGAGTCGGCCGACCGGCACTTGTGAAATGCTTCTGCTTCGGGCACCGCGTGGCAA
This sequence comes from Protopterus annectens, assembly GCF_019279795.1. Taxonomy (NCBI): domain Eukaryota; kingdom Metazoa; phylum Chordata; order Ceratodontiformes; family Protopteridae; genus Protopterus; species Protopterus annectens. The sequence goes on from NC_056736.1 coordinate 671,252,988, forward strand.
GAAAGACTAAAGAAAATGGAGTCGGCTGCTTGTTTTATACCCCTGATGACCTGACGTCATGGAAGAGGAGACAGCAAACGACGCAGGACCCAAGACTTTGGAATTCAGGCCGACTGAGGGCAACCTGTCCAAATGTAATGACTACAACAGTGAAACACGAAGAACATCTGAAAGAGGAAGAACAGACTGAAAATAAGCAGCCAAAACAAGGATCTTGGGAGGCGGGAGAGAAGCTATTATTGGGATCGCCCGAGTCCTGCAACCCAAAAATACTTGGTTCTGAGAGGGAGTAAACACAGACTTTTTGAGATTGAGGATGAATCCCACACTGCACAGCTGAAGCAAACTGAAGTGCAGATTTTGAAGTAGGAGCTGCTGAAAGGGTGGCTTGAATCAGAAGGCTGTCCAAATAAGGGAATATCTGAATTCCCTGAGGTCTGTAGAAAGCCATCTCAAGAGCCAAAAAGGTTGGGAGGTATATGAAAGAGATGTCCAATACTTAGAGCCTTTAGCTAAAAATATTAGGGAGACTATAATAAAGTCATATAACCCTGGGAAGAGCTAGAGGGGAAAAATGCAATTTTTGCAGAGGATGTGATCTTGTGTGTCATTAATCTAGAAAGGGACTTGGGACTTGAGGTATTTGTTAAAAATTCTCAAGGATTTTCACAAACTAGTAGATAAGATAAAACTAGTGGAAAATTAAAGCAATAGCAGTTAAAGCACTGGGATCCTACAAATGAGACACAAGCTAAAGGAAACACTCTCTAGGGCTGACTTGTGGAACCCTTAATCCATAAGGTGGTAGTGTGCTGCAAATGGAGCAGAATATAATATATATATATATATATATATATATATATATATAAATAAAAATATAAACAAACTATACTGGAAGTAGTGAATATAGTAACAGAGATAAAATGACTAGAATTGAGATCTTTAGAAAGGGGTAGGAGCAAACTGCATAGGAAAAAATGGGAATTGTGGGAACAATACATACAGTGGATATAAAAAGTGCACACACCCCCTGTTAAAATGTTTTGTGATATAAAAAAATGAGACCACAACAAATCATTTCAAAACTTTTCCCACCTTTACTGTGACCTACAACCTGTACAATTCAATTGAAAACAAATGTGTTAGGGCAAAAATATAAAAAACATGTAATAAGCTGGATGCATAAGTATGCACACCCTTAAACTAATAATTTGTTGAAGCACCTTTTGATTTAATTAAAATTCATTCTCAAGACCCTTGATTATGCGGACCCCCCCCCCAACCGTATGGGCTATGTCTTCCATTGCAGCTATCCCCCCACCCCCACCTCTGGGGGAAAAGTCTCACCGTGACTCTTGGAAAGGTCCTTCATATTTCCAGAAACACAAGTTTTTATCACCATGTTGGTTCTTAAAAAAGGGTCTCCGTGAGGTAGAAAAGCAAATTCCCATGGCTGATAAGGTCTTTCCATCCTTCTCACTGCAGGAAAATGTCTATTATTGTTGGCCCAAATAATGAAGATCCATCAAAAGGAGCATTGATGAATGATGCCTTGAAGGGCACTGCAAAATCGCACAACTGCATCCAGGCATGCCTTCTAATGGCTATGCCTGAACTGGCCGCCCGTGAAGAACCTTCAGCTGCGGGGTGCTCAAAATCTCGTCTGGGCTTTTGGGGATCAATTCCACTGAGTCTGGTTCCTTCCATGGGCTGCAGGAGACAAGATCTATAAGCTCATCCACAGGTTGGGTAACCGAAGACATAAATGTTCCAGACCCGAAGGATTCCAAGAAACACAGAATCCTCCTGGGAAGGGTTTTGGGAAAACCAAATACCTTTCTGGCGAAGGATCTCAAAAATGTTTCCAAAAGAGACATCCTCAGGTTAAGATCTGGGGTACCCTTCCCCTTTATCAAAATTGTTTTCTGTGAGGGATTCCTGCAGGGAATCCAAGTACCTCCTCTTGCATGAACTCTTCTGAGGAAACTCTTCAGTGGGTTGCTCTGGAAAGGTGTTGGAAGAAGTGGGTAGCACCCTGGTGGGAACTGCTTGGAAGCTAATCCACTTTGGCTGTCTCTCAGGTATAGGATGAGTAGATTCAAACAAAATCTGAAGAGGGAAAAGGGAATGGATCCGAAGGTGCAAGGAGTGAAAACTACTTTGGGGTGAGAGAAAACCCCTCTCCATGACCTTGAAGGCAGAAGGACCAGGAGAAGCCAAGGACAACCAGATTAGAAAAGAGACACTAAGAGCAGAAGATCAGAGGCCCTTCCCAAATCACCGCTTCAAGGGAGGAGTCACAGCCAAGATGTCCAACATTGAAGCCACACGGAGAAGAAACAGCTCTGAAAGCTTCTTAGCTGAAGTTAACCCCTCTGTTCCAATGCTGACACCTTGGCTCTGAGAACCATCATGCTCCAAAGGGGTAGGAGACGATTGGATCAGGGAAGTAGCTGGAGTAGAAGATAGAAGAATCTTTGATCCCACAGTTCAACTCTCGAGTATCTCTAATCCAAGGGCTCCGAAAAGGCAAGTTTGATCAGAGAAGGAACAACAACAGGCTGGAAACAAGATTTAAGGCTCATTGATCCAATGGGAAACGGAGCCGACAGGATCCCCATCTTTATCTGTATTCTGAGGAATTTTCTTATCATCCTATCTAAATCAGACTCTGAAAGACTTTGGGAAGATCTAACAGAGGAAGAAGTGGATGGTGGCCTGGAAGACTTTTTAGGTGGCTCCCGAAGAATAAGATACCTCAACCTCGGGGATACCTGCTCCGGGGAAAACCTTGGAGTACAGAGCTGAGAATACTCGGTAACAGTAGATGTCGGATCTGAAGACTTCGGATCCAAACTCTTTGCGCCCTCCTTAGGAAGCTGTGATGAAGGTGCTGACCGAGGACACCATGCAGGGGAGCATTTCTGGTGCTCCCTGGGCTCCTTAGATTTATGAATGGGGGGGGGGGGTTTGAGCACCTGAAAAAGAAGTACCAGCAGAAGCTGGAAGTAAGTCTTTTAGGATAAGTATGTTTCTTCTGTTGTTAACTGCCCTAGCATTAAACGTTGCACAAATGGAGCAGGAGGTGTTCAAGTGTGCCGGGCCTAGACAATAAACGCACTTCCTATGGGCATCAAAGCTGGGGATCTTATGACCACAGGAAGTGCACTTTTTGAACCCAGTGAGATTATCAACCACACTGCAAAATCACAAATGAAGCACCCACAAATAAAGTTTTTTTTTTTTTTTTTTTTTTTTTTTTTTTAACAGTTATAACAATTATCAGAAAAAGAGAGAAAAGGGAAGTTTTAATACCAACAATGGTACAATGAAAGGATTACCTCCAGGTGAGGTAACAGAGGAAGAAATATTACCAACAATGGTAGCTAAGATTACCAAGAAATAACCTTAAATCTTGAAAACATAAAAGCATAGAAAAGAGGTAAGGAAAATGCTATAAATAAGGAAAAAGGATTAAGGAGAAAAAATATGTTTATGTTCTCACTAAACCCATTAAGAGCTCAGGAAATCACAATCCCATCTGATCTTGAAGAGTGGCAAATGAGATCTGAGGTAACACAGTAGGTCAGGGGCATTATGGATAAGGAAAGCGCTTGAGTCAAATCACAGAATCTAAAGAAAGTGGCTGAGTTGGATCAGAGGGTCGATCCAAATCCAATCATTGAGGAATGAATGAAAACGACAACATCAGATCAACCTTTAAACTGACAAGAAAAAAAGCACTCTCAATTAAAAGTACGATGCAATGCCCTCCTGCATCACTGTTGTAGTATTCCTGAAAAGGATGCTTCTTCCCAAGCAGCCCATCCCTCAGCCAGTATGGAAAAGCTAGAAAAGGATCTTGTTTGCGTAGTACGTCACATGTATCCTCTTCGCATAGAATCATCTTCTTCTTCCTGCTGCTCCCGTTAGGGGTAGCCACAGCAGATCAACTGTTTCCATTTCTTCCTGTCCTCTGTATCTTGCTCGGTCACACCAACCACCTGCATGTCCTCTCTCACCACATCCATAAACCTTATCTTAGGCCTTCCTCTTTTCCTGTTACCTGGTAGCTTCATTCTTAGCATCTTTTTCCCAATATACTCTGCATCCCTCCTCAGCACATGTCCAAACCAACGTAATCTTGCCTCTCTGGCTTTGTCTCCAAACCTTCCAACCTGGGCTGACCCTTTAATATACTTATTCCTAATTCTGTCCATTCTCGTTACACCCAGTGCAAATCTTAACATCTTTACCTCGGCCACGTCAAACTCTGACTCCTGCCTTTTTGTCAATGCCACCGTCTCCAACCCATGTAACATAGCTGGTCTCACTACCCTCTTGTAGACCTTCCCTTTCACTCTTACTGGTACTCGTCTGTCACAAATCACTCCTGACACTTCCCCACTCACTCCATCCTGCCTGTACTCTTCTTCACCTCTCTTCCGCACTCACCATTACTCCGAATTGTTGATCCCAAGTATTTAAACTCATCCATCTTCGCCACCTCTACTCCTTGCATCTTGACCACTTTTCTATCCTCCCTCTCATTCACACACATATATTCTTGTCTTAGTCCTGCTGACCTTCATTCCTCTTCTCTCTAGAGCATATCTCCACCTCTCCAGGGTGGTCTCTACCTGTTCCCTACTCTCACTACAGATCACAATGTCATCTACAAACATCATAGTCCACGGGGACTCCTGTCTGATCTCAGCTGTCAACCTGTCCATCACCATTGCAAATAAGAAAGGGCTCAGAGCTGATCCTTGATGTAATCCCACTCCACCTTAAACGCATCCGTCACTCCCACCGCAGACCTCACCGCTGTCACACTATCCTCGTACATATCCTGTACCACTCTTACATACTTCTCTGACACTCCCGACTTCCTCATACAATACCACAACTCCCCTCTAGGCACCCTATCATATGCTTTCTCTAAGTCCACAAAGACACAATGCAACTCCTTCTGACCTCTGCACTTCTCCATCAACACTCTGAGAGCAAACATCGCATCTGTAGTGTTCTTTCCTGGCATGAAACCATACTGCTGATCACTAATCATCACCTCCCTTCTTAACCTAGCTTCCACTACTGTTTCCCATAACTTCATGCTGTGACTGATCAATTTAATCCCTCTGTAGTTACTACAGCTCTGCACATCACCCTTATTCTTAAAAATCAGTACCAAAACCCGTTTTCTCCATTCCTCAGGCATCCTCTCACTTTCCAAGATTTCATTAAACAATCTAGTTTAAACCTCCACTGCCATTTCACCTAAACACCTCCATGCTTCCACTGGTATGTCATCTGGACCAACAGCCTTTCCATTCTTCATCCTCTTCATAGCTATCCTTACTTCCTCCTTGCTAATCCACTGCACTTCATGATTCACTATCCGCACATCATCCAACCTTCTCTCCCTCTCATTCTTTTCATTCATTAGCCCCTCAAAGTACTCTTCCCATCTGCTCAACACATTCTCCATGCGTGTGAGTATGTTTCCCTCATTAACCTTTATCACCCTTACTTGTTGCACATCTTTACTAGCTCGGTCCCTCTGTCTAGCCAGTCAGTAAAGGTCCTCTTCTCCCTCCTTAGTGTCCAACCTTTCATACAACTCTTCATACCCATATCCTTAGCCTTCGCCACCTCTCTCTTTGCCATGCACCTCATCTCCTTATACTAGTCTACTTTCATCTCTCTGACAATCCCACTTCTTCGCCAACCTCTTTCTCTGTATACTCTCCTGTACTTCTTCATTCCACCACCAGGTTTCCTTGTCCTCCTTCCTCTTTCCAGATGTCACACCAAGCACCTTTCTAGCCATCTCTCTTACTAGCTCTGCTGTCGTTACCCAGCTATTCAGTAACTCTTCTCTGCCACCCAGTGCCTGTCTTAACTCTTCCCTGAACTCCACCTCACAATTACCCTTTTTCAATTTCCACGATTTGATCCTTGGTGCTGCCCTCACACTCATCCTCCTCTTCTTGATCACCAATGTCATCCTACAGACCACCATCCTATGCTACGTAACTACAATTTCCCCTGCCACCACTTTACAGTCTCCAATCTCCTTCAGACTGGCCCTCCTACATAAGATACAATTCACCTGTGTGCATCATCCTCCACTCTTGTATGTCACCCTATGCTCCTCCTTCTTGTTAAAATACGTATTCATCACAGCCATGTCCAACCTTTTTGTAAAAACCACTACCATCTGACCTTCTGCATTCCTTTGCTTAACACCATACATACCCATCACTTCCTCATCCCCTCTGTTCCCTTCACCAACATGCCCATTGAAATCTGCTCCAACCACCAGTCTCTCACCTTTGGGTACAGTCATCACCACTTTATCCAACTCACTCCAAAAATTTTCTTTTTCATCCATCGCACACCCAGCTTGTGGATCATATGCACTAACAACATTCATCATTACATCATCAATTTCCAGCTTCATAAACATCACTCTATCCGACACACTTTTCACTGCCAAAACACTCTTAGCATACTGCTAGTTCTCCTCCCATCCACACCATGATAAAACAATTTGAACTGGCCTCCGATGCACCTAGCCTTGCTCCCCTTCCAACTGGTCTCTTCCACACACAATATACCAACCTTCCTTCGGTCCATCACATCAGCTAGCTCTCTCCCTATACCAGTCATACTGCCAACATTCAAAGTTCCAACCCTCACTATCACAGTCCTAGCCTTGACCTGCCTTCGGGCATGCCTTCCCCCCTCTCCCCCTCCTTCAGCCAACAGTAGCCCAATTTCCGCCAGCACCCTGCTGGCCAACAGTACTGGTGGCGGTCGTTGCTAACACGGGCCTCGACCAATCTGGTATGTATATCTGTACTGTTGTCTGCATGTATGATGCCAGATGCCCTTTCTGACACAACCCTCCCCATTTATCCGGGCTTGGGACCGGCAAAAGAAATGCACAGGCTTGTGCATTCCTTTACATAGAATGTAAGGCATAAAAGGTATGTATGGGCACAACTACGCAAAGCTTCTTTTGGATAGCCAGTTTGAACACTGTTGTTGCCAGTTGGTTTGAATGTTTTATTGGTATTTTGACTTTTTACAACAGCAGATTAAGTGCCCCATTGGGGTTATTTTTTTCTTTTTATTTTATTTATAAAAGTTTAGGGGAATTCATAAAATGCTTAGCTTCTGTGATTGCCTTCTGCAGGCTCCAAGGCATTCACATTTTTCCTTGCCTAGATAACCTGTTGCTTCAGGCACCTTCTCCCAGTCGATTGGTGCAGGATCTACAGTTAACCATCTCTCTTCTTCAAAGTCTGGAGTTTACTACCAACTTCCAAAAGTCCCTCCTGACACCCTCTCAGGATCATGTGCATCTGGGTTGCAGGATTCAGAGAGTGCCAATGTTGGCCTCTCTTCTGCATCCAAAGGTATTGCTGTTGACAGCCTTCTTTCAGTTTCTTCTTCCCCTGACTGCCATGCCAGCCAGGGAGTTTCTTTGAGCCCTGGGATTCATGGCCTCTTCTATTTCAAAGCCTCCTCTTCCCAGACTGCATATGCAGAAGCTTCAGTGGTACCTCAAGTCAGTTTGGCTGCAGCACTGTCACCTTCTGACTTTCAGTGTACCTCTCCTTCCCTGTCTCAAGGAGGAATTTGTGTGGTGGATTTGACCGTTTGTTCTCAACCCAGGCCGGCCCTTTCAGCCTCCAGTCCCTTCTCAAGAGCTGTTCACCGATGCCTTGGACAAGGGATGGGGGGGGCCTCTCTTGGTCAACTGCAAGTTCAGGGTCTTTGACCTTCCCATCAGAAATCATACCATAATCAACATCAAAGGGATGAGGGCTCTGATTTCAGGCCCTTCAGGTTTTTAACCCCATGTTCCCTCCGGGAACCTTGAGGTGTACACAGACATTACAGTGATATATTGTGTCAACAAGCAGGGGGCACAAAATCTTATCTTCTCTACAGGCTGGCGCTTCCTGCTTGGGAAGGGGATCTCTTATCAGTTAACTCTTCAGGCAATATACATTCTTTCAGAGCATAACCTTGTGGCAGACTCTCTGAGCAGATCCAGAACACAGGCTCATAAATGGATGCTTCACAGAGATGCGTTTCTGGATACTGTCCATTGGTGGGGCAATCCTCAGGTAGATCTTTTGCCTCCCCTCTGAACAGGCAGCTTCCTCTCTTCTGTTCCAGAGTGCCATGCCATCTGGCCTGGAAAACAGCTGCCTTAACCTTTCCATGGAAAGGGAGGTTTCTTTATGCTTTCCCTCCTCTTCTCCCAAGAGTCCTGCAGAAAGATTCAGCTGGACTCCAAAAATTTGCTACTGACTCCCTTTTGGCCAAGACAGCACTGGTTCTCTCTCTCAATGCATCTAGCCAGGGGCAATCATCACAAGTTACTTCACTGGTTGGATCTTCTCACACAGGACAAGGAGTCTCTCATCTATCCCCACTTGTCCACTCTGCAACTGACATTGTGGGTGATAGGGTTTTGATCCCTTTCAGGCACCTCTTTTCTGTGGAGGTGCTCAGGGTTTTACAGGAGGCAAAAAAACCCTCAACCAAAAAACCTTGCATGTACAAATGGAAGAGATTTTCTGTCTGGTGCCCTGCTTATAACAAGGACCCTTTTTCAGTGGGGCTCCCTCCAGCCCTATCTTATTTGTGCGAATTGCTGCAGTCTGGCTTGGCCTATTCTTCTGTGAAGGCCCATTTGTCAACCATTTCTGCTCATCTGCCCTTGACTCGTTCCTTTGACTTCTCATTTTGAGGCCAAACAATTTCTTAAAGGCATTCTGCATACTGGACCTCTAAGAAAACCTATTCCTCCTGCTTGGGACCTTAATTTTGATTGGGAAAAATTGACTCAGGCTCCTTTTGAGCCTGCAGATTCTGCTTCTTTCAAACACTGTAACAAGAAAACTGTTTTGTTGCTGGCTGTTACTTCTGCTCGGAAAGTTTCTGAGCTCCAGGCCTATATTGCCATTCTTCCTTTTTTGTTTTTTTCACATGGACAAGGTGTCCCTTAGTACTAATCCTTCTTTTATGCCCAAGGTGGTAAATGAGCTGTCTTTAAATCAGTTAGTACAACTCCTCTCCTTTTTCTCTTTTCCTCAGTCTGCTACTGACAGGGTCCTGCATACCTTGGATTTGAACAGACAGCTCAGGTACTATGTGAATAAACCTATAACTATTTGCAAGTCTGATCAGCTTGTTTGCTTTCATCCCAGGTCTTTGGGTTTTGCTGTTTCTAAGCAAACAGTATCCTCCTGGATGTCCAAGGCCATTTCTTTTTGTTATTCTTTTCATGGCAAGTCTCTGTCTGCTACTGTTAGAGCTCATTCTACCAGGGTTATTGCCTCTTCTAGTGACTTCTTCAAAGGGTTGGACACCAATTCCATCCTTGAAGCTGCAACTTGGTCTTCAGTGCATACCTTTAATAAAAATTATAAGTTGGGCATGGTTTATAGGGACAGAGCAGGTTTTGCTGAAACGATTTTTATGTGGGTTTGCAGAAGGCTCTTCTCAGCCTTCCACCATCCATTCTGTTTCTTGAGCTATTTTACTCTCCCTTCTTTCAGGAATACTGCAACATTGATACAGAAGGACATGTCCTTCTCTTCACTGCTGCAGTGTTTGCTCCCTCCCTCCAACCCCCTCTTCTTTATTCTGCATTTTTTATTTCTGGATGTGCATGGACTCCTTTGTCCTATGACGATTGTTCTCTTCTGGGGCAATTCAGTTCTTGGTAGTTGCATCCCTACATCCCTTTTATGCCCTACATATAAATGTGATGCATTGCGCAAATAGGATCCTTTTCTAGCTTTTCCATACTGGCAGATCAATGTGCTGTCTGGGACAGGACATCACTTCTTTCAATGTTATGGTATGACTTTACACAACTGTACTGTCCCATGACAGTCCACTAAAACACAAACTCCTAACTTTAAAATAACTTCCCTGAAGAAAAATGTTTTATCAAACAAAGTATTTTTTTTATAATGAAAGTTTTTTTTCCTCCAAAAGGAACTTATCTGCCCAAAAAAGTAACAGCAACATCAATCTTCAACAGCCTCAGAGAAGTGTATTCTTTGGCACCAGGAAAGCTCTGAGGGGCATGACACTCACAACCGTTTTTTAGTCAGCTTGGCTTGAGCTGACTGATGGTTTGGGCTCATGGAAAGTACCCTGAAACTTTGAAAGTTGGCTGGCTATTATTTTCCATGCAAGATACAACTCATATAACTAAGGTTACTGCAGCAGTGATCAATATGATCATCATCATAGGGTCCCTTGTCTTTGGTGGAAGTGGTGAAACTATGCGGTTAATTGTACAAATAGCATATCTGGATGAGGCTAGCCAGACAGATGACTCAGCAGCTGGGACTGCTAAGGCAAGAGAGATTTTCTTACATGATGAGGGCAAAAAAAGAGGAAACTGTATCTGATACAGATGGAATGGGGCTATAAGAATAACCTAAGCTTTACACATCTTGGCTAGCTTTATGACCTAGAGTATAATTAGTACTGAATGGAATGCATATAGGAACCCAATGTGTCTCTTGGTATGTGCACATGATAAAGGACAAGAGAAAAGGATAAGCTGCATTTGTTGCTGAAGGTTGAAGCAGATAAATCACAGCAACGCTTCCACAGTGATGGAAAATCTTCAGTGCTGCATACATGTTTAGAAACCATTCAAACATGAGTAAGATGTGCTTGCTCATTCTGTTTACAATGACACTGACTTTCCCCAGGATGTAAATTATCATAAAGTAATGTGAATGTATGGCCTATTCACAGACCCTCACTGCTTATTGAAAAGATGGAAAGGATTTTGTTCTGCTTGCTGATGTATCATACATGGCCATGCTGCCACAGTGGATACAACAGTAAGTATCGCTCCCTCATTTCTAAAATACTTAATGTGTATATGAGCCTCTGATATAGTCCATGAAATTCAGACCATCTTGTCTTAACAGTACTCTTTGCACCCCAGAGAATATACTTCCAAGGGCAGAGTGACTGCTGGGAAGGTGGTAAAAAGAATGGCCTGTCAAGAGATTGTCTGGTTGTCTTCATCACAAGTGTTTTAAACAAGTTCTTGATGGTCTGATTTTATTTGTCACTGAATATATTGACTAACACTGCCGAGCCTTTAGTGTCAATTGTAAGACTCTCACATGGAGTCTTGCAAGAGCAATTGTCAGAATTGTGGCTGCCATCATACCTAGCACTCTGAGAACCACAGCTGCAGCTTGACCGGGGTTCAGGCACTGTACCCCCACTAAAACAGGACAAACTGATTGATGGTAACATGGCCAGTTTTCAATAAGTTTCTAGCTGGCAACCTATAAATAACAGATTCCATGAGGGTGTCATCTGGGACTTGCAATGTTGATGGCACAGTTGGATCAAGTACTCCCTTGCTAATATTAACGGGCTTTATGTGAAGGCAGCAATGAGCCAATTAACTAGGTAAGAAACAATTCTGATTTCCAGTAACTGCATATCTGTAGTTAATGGCACAATACACTTGGTAAAATTCCTGGGGAAAGAGTCTAATCCAAATTGGAGAGCCCTTTTATGTCCTTCTAGTCCTTGGTCCTGTTTAGACAAGAATGATATGCAACTGTCAACACTAAGATCAGTAGTGAGGACGGGAGGAATCAATGGAGCGGGTCCATGTTCCAGTTCAAAGACCTTTGACAATCTCCATGGTGGACCCATTGAGGAAGCTAGGACTGAAGCTCCCAAGACGTCAGGGGTGCTGATGGTGAACCTCTACTAGGCCTGACAGGATTGGCACCAAGCGGTCAGTATCAACACACCTGGAGTTTGATCTTTCAGTGTCCATTCACCTCAGCACTATACTTTTCTGTGTTAACAGTCAGTTTTGCTCCTCTGTCCCTCACTAGGTTCATAGGCTGGTACTAGACTATCGGCCCTAGGGTCTATACAAGCCTAGCCATAACAATTCCCTGGATATTTCTTCCCACAATATTTACTTTCCTGAACCCCTGTCTCGCAGGGCGACTGACATATTCCCCAGGGTGAATTTCCTATCTCCCATCCAATCATCAAGGTTCCTTTTGAAGAGGGCCAAGGAGTCGTTCTGCTTGACATGTATGGGCAGACTATTCCAGAGTATGGGGAATCTCTGGGTCAGGAAGCTTCCCTCCAGCGTGTTTTGTTCATTGTGATGACAAGGTTTAGATCCCTGGAGCGTGTGGCTCTGAGGGATTGGGATTTCTTTTAGTGGAGCATGTCCAACAGCTCAGGATTTGACATGGCCTTGTATGTTAAGCAGAGATCGCCTCTGAGTAGACGATATGCCACAGAGTATAGCTGGAGTTTTTTTTAGACAGTCAGCATATGGCATCTGCTTTAGCTGTGATTCTTTTAGTGAGGTATTTCTGCGGCCTTTCCAACTGTTGCAGATGTCTTGTGCGGTACATACCAAATGTGGCGTTATACTCTATAATAGGTCTAATGACGGATGAGTAACAGTGGGACAATGACCTCCTTTTTTCTGGATGAAAAGCCCTTAGTGATGAGGTGTGCCACATAGAATGATTTCCTGACTGCTGTGGCGATGTGGTTATCGAGGGTGAGACCACTGTCCACCTGTGTCCCCAAGTCTCTCATCACACTTTCGGTGTTTAGTGTACTGCCACCTACGCGGTAATTCATGGGTACATGTTTTTTCCCAAAGGGGATAACTATACATTTCTTGGCATTAAGCTTGAGCCCATGGCTCTGGCACCAAGCATCTGTTTCGGTAAGGCCCTTTTGTAAAATATCCACATCATTATTTGGGGATTTAATAATGGCTCCCAGTTTGCAGTCATCTGCGAACTTTGTTAGTCAGAGTCCCCTGTACTTCAGAGAAGTAGATGCCAAACAAGAGCGGTCCCAGGACTGAATCCCGAGGTACTCCACTTGTCACTTGTCTAGAGCTGGATTTGGAGTTGGCTACTTTTACAGTCTGGGCTCTGTCAGTAAGCCAGTTGGCAACCCATTGAGTGATGTAGGGATTAATGCCCAGCTTAGTAAGTTTATCTATGATTCCAGAGTGGGGGATGGTGTCAAAGGCCTCGGCGAGGTCCAGATAGGCTGTGCGGACCACCTTTCCCTCGTCCAAAGCTCTGGAGACTGATTCGAAGTCGTCGATCAGGTTCAGGAGACAAGATTGGCCCTTCACGAACCCAAACTGGGTGGGGTCCAGTGTTTGAAAGTTGCCAATGTCTTTGTTTATAAGTTCCATGATAATGTGTTCCATGCCCTTGCAGATCAGGCTCGTCAGACTGATGGGACAGTAGTTCCTGCAATCCAAGGTGGATCCCCCTATGTGGAGTGGGACAACTGTAGCTGTGCACCACTCAGTGGGCATGAAGCCAGAGGTGAGGCTACGATTAAACATGACACTTAGGTGAGGTGCCAGTTCATTTTGTAGTTCATGTAGAAAGCAGCCCGGGATGTCATCTGGTCCCATGGATGCTGTATTCTTAGCTTTGGAGTGTGTGGTTTCTACCTGTGTGGACGTGATTAACGGAATCTGGCAATCTTTTGGTATTGAGATGGGCCCTTTAGGGGGTGAGAGGGAGGGTGAAGCTGGCACTAAATCGATCTGCCAGGATACTGGCAATATCCTTGGGATCAGTATATTTAATGCCATTCTGTTGTAGCTCAGAGCAGATCTGAGCATTGCCATTTAGATTCTTGACATAACTATAGAATGTCTTGTGGTTGGCTTTGGAATCTTTGGCAATTTTATTTTCGTAACTAGCTTTTGAGGATTTTATGAGGGATCTCAGCTTCTTACTGAGGCTGGTAAGGGAGTTTTTTTTGCATCCTGGGATTTTCCTCTTTTCTGCAACAGTTTCTTCCTTCTGTTGTATAGTTTGCTTATGGCAGGGGATTACCATATTGGCTTCCTTTTTTTGGAGGAGAGCATCTTGGTTCTATTTGGGTTGGCACGATTCATGCACAAGTGGATGTGCCTGTACAGTGCCTTAGTGTAGGTTTTGGCAGTCGAACTTTCAGACCCCGTCTGCATAGGCGCCATGACATTTGTCACTTCTGACTTGAGTAGCATGAAGTTTGCTTTGGAGAAGTTTTTTATGGTGGTTTCCTTACTGGTGACACCATGGTGTCAGTGCAGCAAAACTGACTATTATCACAGAAAACTATAGTGCTATGGTGAACGGAGGTGGCTTTGGCACTGAAAGATCAAACTCCAGGTGTGTTAACACTGATCCCTTGGTATCAGTCCTGTCTGGCCTAGTTCACTGTCAACACCACTGACGCCTAGGGTACCAACACTAAGGAAGGAATAGTAAAATGTTCTAAAGAAACAAGCACAGTTTCTCCCATCAGTTCCAAGACTCCCACAACCAAAACTGGGCTGGCATGGGAACAGAACAAGGGATCTGGGTTTCCTCTTGTACCACCCTGGAGACAGAGGGGACCAACAGTACACCAAGCTGAAGATGTGCCTTGATAAAAGCAGTCATCATGTTACCTCAAGCTATTTATACAGATTGCTGGAGATCTGGAGAAGCAGACTGGAGCAGCAGAAGCTGGTCCAGAGATAAGTATGTAGACAACAGCAGATGCGAGGAAAAGCTTCTTGCTATCCTCCTTGGAACAGAGTCTATCGAAGGTAACATACCCTGCCTTGACAGTGGAGTGATAGTAGATTGCAGCCTTGTAGATGATGAGACTGGGAAGACAGTCTTGATAATTTGACAGGAGACAGTTTCTCCAAAATAGGCAACTCTGTCTCCTCATGTCATCACTTCTCCTTCCTTTACTCTGTTTTCTCCTAATTCACAGGTTCACTTTTGTTTTTGAACTTACATACTCCTGCTGTCTTAGACAGATGGATGAGACCAACTTAAATCACATGTTCATCAAACAGTATGGGTATCACAGCAGAATGTAAATTAGATAGGCAGGGTCAATTTACACATCAAAAGAAAGTCCTCTAGAATGGCTACCTCAATTAAACCTGAAAGCAAACAACTGGCATACAGCACTGCAGCCAGGGTTGCCAGATTTCCAGTCCCCCAGGTAGGGACAAAAAAAAAAAAAAAAGAAGGTCTCTCACGGCAAGTGAAGATCAAACAACAACAAAAAAAAAGGGTCTTTAATGCGGAACACAGTTCCACATTAAAGAACTGAGCTTGCTCAGTAGCTCTGAACTAAACACGGAGCTTCTCGTATTTAATGCACTGCAGTTCCGCATTCAACACAAGTAGCTCCGTGTTTAGCGATTTTTGATTGGCCCATATACCGGCATAATGGCCAATCAAAAATCACTAAACACGGAGCTTCTTGTGTTTAATGCAGAACACAAGAAGCTCCGTGTTTAGCAATTTTTGATTGGCCCATATGCCAGGTATACGGGACAATCAAAAAAAAAAAAAAAAAAAAAAAAAAAAAACAAAGCGGAGGCTGGCCGGGATTTCGGGATTTAAACCGGCGCAGGGCGGGACTCGGGATCAGGCTGCTGATCTCGGGACAGTCCCGCCCAAATAGGGAAGTCTGACAACCCTGACTGCAGCATACCTTAGCAGAAGAAAGGAGAGGAAATGTGCATGACCTTTGTATTGTTTTACCTGTTTAAGTTAGGTAAGCAAAGCTTTTTGTTAAATCAAGGAAAAACATATGCAATAAATACACAGAGCACCCTGAAAAAAACCCATATCGAAATGTGGATTTGTCTTCCATGGGAATTCTCCTTTATCACACAAGATGGAGCAGTTTTGAAAATCTTCCCAACCTCTGGGATGACTTAACAGGATGACTGAGATGTATGATGTATGATACACATCATCGAAATGTGCTGGTAGGCAATGCCTCACCAGGCCATGGAAGCTACTTGATCTCTAAAGGTGGAATCAACCTCATAACACACTAAAACCAACAGAACTGCAGAAAGCTGTCTATTTTCATAGCTCTATCCCCTGTGGAAATTAATCAATAAGCAAAATCTGACACTAAACTATGAACTTTCTGAAATTTTAATCAGTAAAAGTCTTCAAGTGGCACTGTGTGATCTATTCTAACACTGACACTGTCAATGCTCTTTTGAAAAATTAACCTTCACAGTGTACAGATCCTTCCAAGCAACCTTCAGCTGATTAATAAAGAAATTATCCCATTACAAGCCTAGAAGCACTCAATCAGCAAGCTGATATCCTAACCCAAACAAACCACACAAAAGTGGTGTTAATCTTTTAATGCCATTTTTGGATGAAAGGCATTCTAAAACGACTAGTCTTCAAAAAATAATTCAGAGAAAAGGGAAGAATAAGTTAAATGAAAAATGAGAAAAACCATAGAAACAGGTCTAAAAAAAGCACGGTGACAAAAATCAAGGAGATGACAATTTAAACTAAAACAAGTAATAGGAGAAACTTATATTGTGTTTAGCAGGCTACAAAGCTATGATCATACATGCTACAAAGAAAAAATGGAGAGAGAGTGGATTTGCTACTTTCTATTGACAGCCATCTGACGACACTGATGAGATTGGGTATAAAAAAAAAAAGGTAAACCCAAGAAAACTGCTAAGAAATCTGCCAAAGTTCTCTCCCTCCACAGCAAATAAAAAGATCGGCAGAAGCTTATCTTGCTGACTAAGTGCCCCACAACAGTCACAGTACACGCAAATATGCCTGTTCGATCATCTGTTGACCAAAACAGTAGCTTTAATTTAGAGTAAAAGGTTTTGAGAGTAGAACCTAGGTCCCAGCACAAAGCCTGGAACAGCGCTATAGCACCCCATATGATACTGGGACCCATCGCCGCTAAAAGCACTTCAGATCCCACCTAGTGATCAGAAAAACTATCAATGGAGCTGCAGTTACCAGAAATATCCTATTCTGACCACATCTAATGTCCACTGGTCCTAGGTGAAAAGCATAAACTTAAGCCCTTTACAGGACAACAAAACAATATACATGTAATTACGAGTAGCTTCTGCATAGATAATGAGATTCTGCACAGATGATAATAAGATTCTAGATAGTCCAAGTGTAAATGAGGGCTATGATGCTCTCTCTCCTCCACCATATTCAAATTTCCTAAGAAGCCGAAATGATTTTCTGCAAGTCAAAAGACAAAATCTTACTCCAAGAATTCAGTAAACATAGAGGTTACCTCTACTGAAGCTTCTGACGCAACTCTGAGAACCTGTCCTCTTCTCCACTTTTTGGTGTCATTTTCCAGCACAGCACACTGCATATCACTCTTCCAGTCAACCAGTTCAGGTTCTGTTGTTGCTAACTCTGCAGCCATCTTTTCATGAAGGCTGCAATAAAATAAAAAAGATTTATACAAGTAGTCAGGAGAACAGAAACTTTCTCTGAAATCCAGTTAAGACAAAAGACAAAAACAGTATCAGTGATAACTTTTATTAGCAGGACTTTTCAGAAATCTGTGTGTCTTACAACAAACATCCATCAATGGTGACGGATGACTTGCAATAGTGATGAGTACAGTAAAACAGTACGACACGGAAATAATTAATATAGAGTTTCTGGATTTCTTCCTGAACCCTTTACAATGTGCCTATAGTTATTTCTGAATAACTGCAGCTGCCCTTAGTTTGTAAGACTGAATTCACCATTACTCTGAACTGCTGATCCAAAGTACTTAAACTCAAGCACCTTTGCCACCTCTACTCCCTGCATCATATTCTTAGTCCTGTTGACCTTCATTCCTCTCCTCTTGTGAAACTAATGGAGTGAATCACAGTGACTGGTCAGATGGTCAGTGTGTGTGTTTGTGCTGAGGGGGATTAAAAAATAAAAAGCCTGTAAATCACAAAACACAGCTCCTTTTTCACAGACACTTTTACACAGAGACAATAAAACTCGATGCTTTGGCAACATTCAGCTACAGTTTCAATCAAACAAATATATTAAATAGTTTCACCATGTGTGACTCATTAATATAGGCACTTGTAAAAGACAATGATTTTACTATATGTTTAATCTGCTGGTAATCTCTCAGGAACTCTAGAATGCAGAAGAAAATCTAAATGACAACATATTGTACTTAAAGTGCTGCCCATACAAGATGAAACAGAAAAAATCCAGTGGATATCTAGACAATGATTTGCAAAACAGGCATTCATCAAGTGAAGTGGTAATATCTAGGTACCATGCAGTAGTAAGATCCCAGAGGGCCACTTTGGGTTAAATGAAGTATCAAATATGTTCACTGAAGTCCAGAACTGGAAGGAAGTCCTATGCACCTACAACAAATTTAGCTGTAAGCCTATTCACATCATCAAATATTCAAGGATCAATCATTGTAACATTAAACTGCAAAATCTATTCTAGGTTATATCCACGTCAGCTGTGTCTTCCCTCATCAGAAACTGCAAAATTAGTGGCTTCTCCTTGTGAGGCAAAAGCATGGGTCTTGCACTAGAATGCACTGATACAGATATGAATAAGGCTTGATTAACACATCAGACATTACTGAACATTTTCTTCTGTTCTTTGAGACAAAATTCCCCAAAAAGGAAAGAATGGATGTGGAATACAGATAACCATTCTTATAGGTAACATAATAAAGCATGCAATCTTTTAACAAGAAACATCTTTATTAAATTATCACTTATGACAGAGACAATCATATATTTATATAAATGAAAAAAATAAGTTATGTACTCACCATAATGTTCCATCTGAGTAGTTGTACTTCATGTGTCTTCAACCTGTAGGTCTCAGATCCGAATTGGATCAGACAAGGCTGCATTTTCCAGCTACTAATCCGAGCTCCCAGCTACTCCACAATGCCCCCTGTCTCCTTCCTCCCTTCAGATCGAGTTAGCTGCTAATTACATAACACATACCCAACCCAACCCAACAAGACCCCAATCCTTACTGGCAACCCGAAAAAAAACTGAACTCCCAGACTGACTATGGGCAATTCTGGGGTGATCATACTCGTAGGTTGGCAGTACCAAAGTGACAAGGTCAGGGAAAGGAGGTGGAGGGAGAGTTGAAGACAAATGAAGTACAACTACTCAGATGGAACGTTATGGTGAGTACATAACTTCTTTATCTGAAGTATTTAAACCCACTGCTCTTCCTTCAATCCCTTCTGTCTCTACCCTCATTATCCCTACTTTCCTTGTATCCTAAACCTCCTGCTCTTCCTTCATTACGCCCAATAGCCATCTTAATGTGATTCGTCTCTTGCCCCTCACCTTTCTTCCCTCCTATCTCCACCTTTTTTATCCTCTGAAATCCCATAAATACCCTGGGTCCCATGTGGCGCCATCTTTAATAACTTGGAGAAGCCCTGACTGCTGTCCGCTCCTGTCCCAGCGTCTTTTGCCTCGGTATGTAGTGTTTGCTTGATATTTTTGTCTTCCCTAAGCTGAATTGATTAACTGTGTACCTTAAAGGTGTTACATTATTTTATATGTTATTTGTTAGATGTTATTTTTGTCTTCCCTAAAGCTGAACTGATTAACTGTGTGCCTTATAGTTGTTACATTCTTTGTTATATGTTTTGTAATCCTGTTGCAGCATCTTTGTATTATGTCACCCACGTGGAGCCATTTCTGAACGTCCTGTATTCAGTTGTTTGTTCTAAGCTCGTAAAAGGCTTTTTTAGTACAACGCCACTCACGTGGAGCCATTTTTGAGTATGCCCGAACTTAACTGCTTGTTTTAAGCCCGTAAACGGCTTTGTAGTACTATGCAACCAAAGTCGAGACACTCTGAGTGTGTCGTAGCTTAATATTTGTCCTGCTATTCTCTAAATGCTACAATTAGATGTGAATTAGATTAATTATTTGTCCAGCTGGTCTCCTAATGCTCCGATCTAGACGTGCCCTCTATATTCTTCTCATTGTTTAACATAGTTCAGCTTATGTATAGTTAAATCTGAAACCCTCATTTCTTCACGAGGCTATACCATTCTGTTTTTATATTTATACAGTTCTGGGTCTTGTGTATGTTCTGATTCAAACACGGTCTAATTTGGAGACATTACAGTTGTAGCCTGCAATATCAACAATTAGATCGTTCAAGACAAAAACGGCTTTTCTGAATGATTATTACCCATGTGGTGGAAGCTTTTAGCGATCTCTCGCTCTATAGAATTCCAGGTGTTTAAGAGCTATCTCGGGCATACTGGAATTGTTCATGCTATAACAGTAGGCTACGGTACCTACTTAGTGCTAAATCAAACATCCCCCTTGCTCCGTAGAGTCGTGGAGCTTCAACGCCATCATAAGCATTTTCATGCAACTGTCCTTGTCGACTGTTGCACAACACTACTCCAGCAAGTAGCTATAGTAGCAAAATTAATGCTTGATAACCACATTGTGCAACTTTATTTTCATTTCTCTAGCTCCATAGAGTCCCAGGAACTGAGTCGCAATTACAAGCATACTTGAGTAGCTGTCCTGGTTCTCTGCTGCATACTATTTCTCCTTTAGTAGCTTATTTAGCTGACATATATTTTTGTTACCCACATTGCGCACCTTAGCCTTGCACTAGCTCTGAATAGTTCCAAGAGCTTAATTGCTATTGCTGGCATACTCGGGTTGCAGCTTTAAGCGCTTCCATAGCTCTTAAGGGACCCAGGAGCCTAGCGTAAACTCTTGCATTTCTCAAGTTGTTATCCCTATTAACTGCTGCATTCTATTCCTCCATAGAGTGTGCAGTATTTTCTCCTAGGTGTTTTTTCCTACTTGGTCTAGCTGTTGATATGGTGCACTTTTCCTTCTTAGTTAGGTCAAGGCGTGCCTGCTACCCGTCCTTGTTCCTACACATGATCTTTGAGCATACTGTATTGTTTTTTCCTTTGGTAAATTTTCTTAACATAGATTACGTCTCAAATGTGATGATAGACCTACTGAACCTATAAACAGTGTCCGGCTATAGTATTGTTTGCTTTAGAACTGCTGGTTTTAACGTGTTACCCATTGCTGCTACTAATGAATAGGGTATGTTTATAGCTTATATCTTAAATGTGGATGATAGTCCTACTGAGCCTGCAAACAGTGTCCTGCTACAGTATTAATTTACTGAACTGTTGGTTTAAATGTGATATCTATTGCTGCTACTAATGATAAGAGAATGTTTACATGCTCACTATATATCTTATGTCTTTATGATAACTATTGTGAAATAGTACCAGTCCTACCCTGACATGTGCTAACTCTTGTTTTTCTCCACACCACCTTGTCTCTTCGCTCTCCTCTCAGTACCATACTCTTCCTGTGCTATTCCTGCACTAGTCTCTAGAAACCAACCTATCTTGTGGAAAGGACCCTATCCAAATCCCTGCAGTTGCATTTCACAGCCTAAATTCCCTGCATCCTGTCTCAAGAAAACAAGAAAGTATGTTGTTGGTCTCTATATCCTGCCAGTAAAATTGTAAACCATTGTACTAAAGCTTTAGGGGTTCAAAAGCAAGCTCTAAGCCAGGACAGCCAGCAGTCTCTACCTCCCTCTCTTAACTACACTATTACCCAATTACCTCCTAACCTTCGCAGTAACCCCTCTTACTTGCAGTCACCCCCTCCAGTTCTATAACCAGCTAGCTCCCACTCAAACTCACCTGCAATAGAAGACCAGGCAACTATGTGGCACCCTTATCCCAGCCTTCACCTCCTGCTTACCCTCTGTTCTCTTGTTTCCTTACCTTAACATTTCTGAACTCCTAGACCTCCTCTTAATACTCTCTCCTCACCCTTTACTACTTTAGTCTACAACTACCTATTCCATCACAGACTCCTTACTCATCTCTGCTCTTACCTACTCCTGACTTATCTAACTTACCTTCAGTATCCAGCTCTGCTGATTGTTTCTTCTCTAGCTGCTTTACTACCTGTTTCAACCCGCTCCGTTCGCCCTGCGGGCTCACTCCGCTACCATCCCTACCCCCAATTCCCACCCACCCCCAGGGGTCCTACTCTTATACTATTTACCCACACCCTTTCCTCCTCCCATAACTCTCAGGCTACCTTACCATTGGCCACACACCCCTATTCATCCTTCTCTAAACACTCCCTATTCTCTCCTACCACACCCTCCAATTTTTGTTCTTCCCTATCCACAACTACCATACACCCATACCTACAACAAGACACCTAACTAATAATCCATCCAAATGTATAAACTATCAATCCGAACACACTTACACTTTCACCTGTTACTTCTACTACTTATTCTACCACCACTACTTTTAGCCTACATACTTACCTCCTATGAACACTCATTATATCCACACCTTCATAACCCCAATAAGCTAATTACCTCTTCTTCCCTACCAGCACTCTCAAAACATGTAAACATAACATCTACACCCAGCTATCTACTGTCAAGATTTCATAGAATACTCCACATTAGGTGGTACAATCATAATTCCAGAAAATCTCCACATCTATACAGAAGATTCCCAACTCCAGCCTTTCTAATACAACTCCTCTCATTAAAAGATGGAGATATCCACCCAAATCCTGCCCTAATAACACTTCCTCCCACACAACTCCACAATCCCAATCAATTCAACACTCATTCCCTTACTCAACCAACAAACTCTCTCTTCATAGTCCACCTCAACATACGTAGCATTAATAATAAAGTCTCACAACTCCATGCTCTCTTAGAAGTCTACTCTTTCGACATTCTTTGTTTAACAGAAACCTGGTTAAAGCCTGTAACTAAAGACAATGAAATCACCCCACCCGGATATAATATATTTAGATCTGATGGTGTAGCAAAGAATGGCAGGGGAATTGCTATCCTATTTAAATCAGGTCTACAGATAACCACATATGACCTTAAACCACCTGTAGATTCTACTGCTGAAATTCTTACTTCCAAACTTTAACTCAACACTTTGAAATCCATCTATATTATCTGTATCTACCTCCTGGCAATAACAATGCCACCATAGAAGATATCCTCTGCTGGCTATCACAAAACCTGCCCCAAGAAACCATTATCCTAGGTGATTTTAACATAGACTGGGGAACTGCTGTTTCAGCAGCCACCCTACCACACGCATTAACCTATTTGGTTTCTCTCAAATCATTACCTCCCTTACCAGGATAAACAAGCCCAATAAGAAAGAAAGTACCTTTGACTGGATTTTTATAAATAACCATCCCCACAAACATGAATCTGGAACCCTCCCTGATGATATTAGTGACCACTCTCATACCTACATTATCAGGCATAAGACCAATGTCTCAATTCCAGCCAGTTTCAAGTTTATTAGGTCCAAGAAAAACTTTAACCCTGATCTCTTTCAAAGCGAACTAAGAGCATGCAACTGGTCGCCCTTAAAACACCCCCCATTGGAGGAAGCTGTTAATTACTTCAATTCCAAATTCCTAACCATTCTAGATAACCATGCACCAAACCGCTCTATTAGAATCAAAACTAAATCTGCCCCATGACTGTCAAAAGAAACCAAACAAAAAATCCACCTCAGAAATAAATACTGGGCCAAATGGCGTATGACAAAAAACTCTGCTGACCATCAAAACTTTAGACAACTGAGAAATGACACTAAGAAAGCTATACTGTCTGATAAAAGAAACTACTACTTAGAGTTCCAGCAAACTAAACATAATAACCCACACAAATTCTGGGCAAGTATTAACCAACTACTACACCCAGGTCAATCCATTACACCTAACCCACAAGGCACAGACCAGGAGAACCCAAAGCACACTGCCAATGCCTTTAATACTTTTTTCACTGAGGCCATTCAAACACTTGCCAGTCACCTGTCACCTAATAATTTCACTTTACCTATCTCTAACACAACTCCACCCCCTCCATTTCTCTTCCAACCTGTCCCTACAACATATATTCTTTCCCTTATCCAAAAACTTAAAACCTTGCTCTCCTTCAGCAGACCAATTACCAAATGAATATCTACAGAAATCAGCCAAATCCATCGCCTATCCCATTATCATTCTGATTAAGAGAACCATTAGTGAAGGACACATCCCAAGCATCTGGAAAGTCTCCCATATTATCCCCCTTCATAAAGGTGGAAACTCTACTGAATTCTCCAACTACCGTCCCATAGCCCTACTTTCACCTTTGGCAAAACTAATGAAAAAATGCATCCATACGCAACTGCTAGACCACCTAATCCAAAATAACTTACTTTCCAGCTGTAAACATGGTTTCAGACCTTCCCACAGCACTACTACTGCCCTCCTTTATTTTACTGACTGTATTAACAAAAACCGAAATGCCAATATGCTTTCCTCAGCACTATTTATCGATCTGTCCAAGGCATTTGATATGGTTAATCACCAAATACTTATTAATATCCTCAAATCCCTGTCACTAGATATGCTCACTATTAAATGGTTCCAATCCTATTTAGATAACATACAACAGGCAGTACTTTGGCACAACACTCTATCTACCCACCTGCCCATTAACATCAGCATCCCTCAAGGGTCCATATTAGGTCCTCTTCTTTTCTCCATATTTATCAATGACCTTCATCTAGCAATCCCCCAAGCTACATGCATTCAATACGCCGACGATTCTACACTTATATGCACAGCCACATCCACTTCTAAACTTCACTCCCTTACCCAAGAAGTATTTAATACAGTAGAACAATGGTTTAAACAACACTGCCTTCTGTTGAACCCCAAAAAAACTGAACTCCTCCTTTTCAATCCTACTCGTAAGACCGTCCCAACAGATTTCTCAGTTACATCCACTAATGGTACTCCCATATCACCTGACCCAACTACCAAACTACTTGGTATTACCATAGACAACAATCTTAACTTGGACACCCATATCAACAATACCATAAAAACCGTTAACAAAAAACTAGGCTCTCTCTACAGAGTCAAACCCTTCCTTTCACCAACAGTCAGAATAACTATTGCTTATACCCATCTAATCTCCACACTCCTCTATGCCTCACCCATATTTACTAATTTATCTAAAACTAAACTCACCAAACTGGAAATCTCCTACAATAACATTGCCAGGTTTGCTGCTGGCAACCCATTCAGAACCCACCACTGCTATAATTTTAAGCAACTTGGACGGCTAGAAATTCAGAATCTGCTTAAATTCCACCAACTAACTATTGCCTATAAGACTCTTTATCAGTACTCCTATACTAACTACCCTCATCATTCCCTATAAGAATCTGAAATCTTTGCGCTCATCAAACAAACTTCTTGCAAACACCTCTAAATCTAATAACAGGGCTGGGGACTCTCTTTTCAGTAATACTGTTGGAAAATCCTGGAACCTTCTCTCCAGTGAACTTTCCTCAGTTTCCTCCACGTCTCTTTTCAAAAACAGACAAACTTTTCCTAAGAACACGCTGGCTATGCCCTGTACTAAACCTGACTAATCATTTTTCTACTCATAACAGGCACTGCCTACCCACTACTTCCCTACAACTAGTTCTACTTTCCTTACTTGCCACATTACCTTTTTCCTATTCCTTAACCTTCTTTTCATCCCCCAAGCTTACTCATAGTGTGACAACTCTTTATTTATATAATTACACAATATGCCTCTTTTATTGTTACTTTTTGTATTCTACCTGTAATTTGCACTGTACCTGCCTATTGCACTGCAAAGTATTTCTGCCCTCTCTGTAACTTTTGCATTGAACCTGCCTTTGGCACTGTGAAGTATTTCTGTCCTCTGATTTTTTTCTTGGCTAACTTCTAATGTTCTTTGTAAATATAAATGTATTATTTCCTCTTATCCCAGACCTGATCTCCCAGACTACAGTATATTATTAGACCTGTATTTGTTGTATTATACCTGAATTTTGAAATGGGAGGTATTTAGACCTCTATGATAATTTTTGTATTAACCTGAAACATAATTGTATGCAAAAATGTTTTTTGTTATTTTTTGCAAGGAGCTTATCTCCCCGGGCCTCTACTGAAAATGGACATGTATCCAGTTAGACTAGCCCGGTCAACAAATGTAAAATAAAAAATAAAATAAAAATAAATAAAAGTAATTGACTTCATTTGTCTTAAACCTGTGGTTCAGAGTCCCCAGCTACCAAACACTTAGCAGGCTCTCATGGAAGGATATTCTAGAGCACCGCGGAACCAAAGGATGCCCTGTTCCTTGACAGAAAATCCAACTTGTAATGAGAAATGAAGGTATGAGATGAGGACCATGTAGCTGCAGAACAAATATCATCAGGGAACACTCTAGACCAAAAGGCAGCTGAAGTAGCCATAGACCTGGTAGAATGCGCTTTTACCTGACCAGGAGAGGAAATTCCCCTAGGTGAATACCTTTGAATAATGCAATGGGAAATCCAACAAGCAACTGTCATTTTAGAAATTGGTTTCCTTAGGAAAGGTTTGGAGTAAGAAATAAACAAATGATCTACTTTATGAAATGCTTTAGTCCTGTGCAAGTAAAATCTCAATTGCCTATGGACATCCAACAAGTGCAGTCTATATTCCCCTTTATTTTGAAAATTTGGGAAAAACACTGGTAGATTAAAAGTCTGGTTAATATTTGCCTCAGACTCTACTTTGGGAAGGAAGGAAGGGTTAGTGCGCAAGGAAACTCTTATCTTTATGAAAAATCATATATAGAGATTTGACGGAAAGGGCTTAAAGTTCAGACACTCTCTTGGCAGAAGTAATGGCCACCAAAAAGACAGTCTTCCAAGATAGATACTGTATATCTACCGAAGCTGCCGGTTCAAAAGGTGGGGAGACTAACACCTGGAACACAAGGATAAGGTCCCGGGGGGAGTGTGATCTTTACTTGGCTGTCTAAGTAGAAAGGTACCTTTAAGAAAGGACTTGCAAAGTTTTGAAGAAGCTAAAGAAGACATGTTTCCCCCACATGAAAATTAGAAATGGCAGGCAACTGAACTTTCACAGTGGGGAAACTGGCCCCTTGATGAAGAAAATGGCCGGCAATTGAACTTTCACTGTGGAGAAACTGGCCCCTTGATGAAAACTTCCTGCCAGAAAGTCTACTACTGCAGACACTGGAGCTGTGAAAGGATCCAAGGCATGCTGTGAGGCCCATACAGAGAAAGGTTTCCATTTGTTATGATACACCTTTCTGGTGGAAGACTTGTGAGCCGCCACAAAAATATCCTTAACCAATGAAGATAAATCAGAAGTCCTAACAATCATGGGAACTCGAGCAGCCAAGCAGTGAGCTTCAGACTGTCCGGGTCTGGATGAGGAATCCCTGAAAGATGAGAGATAAGATCCGGAACTTTATTCAACATCCATGGTGGAACTAGCAGATGAGACCATAGGGAGGGGAACCAGACTTGGCGAGGCCAGATTAGGGCGAAGAGGATCACAATGCTCCTCAGCCTGCGAGCTTTCTGAATAAACTTCGACATGAGGAGTAACGGAGGGTAAGCATAAAGAAGTCCGGGAGGCCAAGCATGAATTAGTGCATCTCTGGGGGATTAACCCTGAGGAGGGTTCAGAGCGAAGAACTCACTGCATTTCACATTGGAAGGAGATGCAAAGAGATCGCAGCAAGGATGACCCCACTTTTGAAAGATCTGTTCCGCTACTGAAGGATTCAGAGACCACTCATAAGTTATCAGGATAGATCTGCTGAGCCTGTCCGCTAGAAAGTTGGACCATCCCAGAATGTGCACTGCCACCAGAAAAAGGCCAGTAGAGATTGCATATTCTTACACACTCATGACTTTGCGACAGAGGGGATACGATCTGGCTCCCCGTCGTTTGTTGATATACCAGACCACTGACATATAGTTCGTCTGAATTGCGATCGTTCCTAGAGGAAGATGAGCATGACGAGACTGCAACAGAAGAAGAACTGCCCTCATTTCCAGGACGTTGATATGCAAATTGGTCTGAGATGGGAACCACGTGCCTTGGACAGTCCTTCCTGAGCAATGCCCCCCCCCCCACACCCTAGCTGGGAGGCGTCCGTGGTCACCGTGGCTTTGGGAAAGGCCGGAAGAAAAGGATATCCCTTCAGTAGGTCCAGGGACTGAATCCACCACCGAAGAGATTCCCTGCACACTCGGGAAATTCGAATGGGATGAGACAAAGGAAGATCTAACAGAGACCACTGAACCGAGGGGTTCCATTGGAGAATTCGCATATGAAGGCGTGCTAAAGATAAAAGGTTGTTCGTGGCTGCCACTGACCCCAGTGCTCTTAGAACTGTTTCTGCCATCAGAACTTGGACCTGAAGAACATACAAGATTGTGCATCTTCAAACTGTGCATCCTGTCCGGGGTGCGGAAAACTTTCATTTGAACAATGCTCACCTGAGCCTCAATAAAATCTAGAACCTGAATGGAGGTCAGTGAAGATTTGTTTTGGTTTATGGTAATGCCCAGTTTGTTTGCTAGGTGAGAAAAGCAGTCCCTGGCCTGGCAAAGTAGATGCTTGGAAGGGGCAGAAAAGAGTCAATCGTCCAGGTAAGGGAAGAACTGAATACCCTGTAGCCTCAGGTGAGCCACTACTACTGCCATCACCTTGGTAAACACACTGGGGGCTGAGGTGAGACCAAAGGGAAGGGCTCTGAACTGATAATGATTGGCTCCTAGCCAGAAGTGGAGGAATCTCCAAGAGCGCCTGTCCATCTTGATGTGGTAGTATACATCCTGGAGGTCTATCAAGCACATCCAATCATTTGCCTGCAGATAGGGCAGGATGGATAGAAGAGTGACTATCCGTTATTTCATTTTGGTTACCGACAGGTTCAAGGTGGACAGATCCAAGATAGGTCTGAGTTCCCTCATTTTCTTCAGCACTAAAAAAGAACCTGGAGCAAATGCCTGATCCGGATTGGTCTGGGGGGACAGGCTAGATGACCCATTTGCTTAGCAGCTTTTTTATTTTTAGTGCTGCTTCCTCCCTTTGTGCAGGTGGGACGTCTGGGAGGTGTTTCTTCGGTCATGGTAGTTCTATTCAATGGGATGAAATATCCTCTGGATATAATTAAAACATCCAGCGATACCTTGTAATGGACGACCATGCCATTGAGTGTAGCGGAAGGCCACCCCCGACTGCCTCCAGAGACGAGCAGTCGGGCAACCCTTCAGGGCTGCTGCCCGGGTTTTTCCAAAAAGGGTTCTCGGGACCCAAAGTTTCTAGGACCCCCTCTGCCTCTAGGGTGACGTCTGTCATAACCCCCTCTGCGGGAATGTGAGTCCTGAGTATCACGGGAAAATGCCAAAGACTTCTAGAACCACATCTTCTTCGTCCCTCACTGACTTCTGGAAAAGGATCGCTGAGGGAGAAAAGGATTCCAATGGCAGACAGTGTCTTCCTGTCCTTCTCACTCTGGACCAGAGTCTCTAACAGATTTCCCAAAAAGTTAAGAACCATCGTAAGGGGCAATTGTAAAAGACGCCTTAAAGGGTTCTGAGAATTGACAAATCCAGAGCCAGGCACAACGCCTGATGGCAACACCTGTCCTGGCAGCCCTTGCGGCACTCTCTAACGTGGGAGAGCAGGCACTTGGACGTATTCAAAACTGATTTAAAAGTGGTCATTCATGCGGAGAACTTCTTTTTGTCTTCTGCCGATATGGACTCCGGGGTCAACTCAGAGACTTCTTTGACCAAATCTCGCTGTAATCGAATGACGTGTGCCATGTAGTTCAGCGCCCTTACTGAAAAGGTCGCTGAAGCATACACCCACTTCCCAAAATCGTCCGCCTTAGATTCACGATCAGGAGGGTGAACCGTGGAAATGATCTGCACGATGTCTCAGGTTTCAACTTTCTGTTACCTAAGAAGTTCAGTTGTGAGTGTTCTGCCATTTCACACTGAGCTAATCGAAGGAAAGACACTGAGCAAACTCGGAGCTATAATATATAACATTAAGTATTCTGTTTTTTGTTTATTTTGTTCTTTATTTCTTTGATATTTATAGCACTTTGTGTACTGTGTATTTTTCTAGCTAGTTTCACTGTGTGTGAGGTATTAACTGGAAATTGTCCACTTTTATTAAGCATCTGTTGGGCTGTTTGTTTCTGATAACTTGTTGCAGTTAAACTCTTTTTTCTGGAGGCTCCTTCAGCTGTTTAAAACTTTCATTTAAAGGCTCACTGCTGCTTTTCAGCTGTGAGAAACATTTCTGCAATTTGTTTCCTACCCTCCCTCCCTGTTGGTATAGTGTTTTTATAGTTGGTGGCTTTGCAGTTGTCCGCCCCTAGTGTAAATTTGATCTGGGACCCTCCTCACAGTCTAGTGTCATTACCTCATTCTACCAGGTACAGGGAAAACATTTGAGAAGCCAATCAGCTTAGCTTCTGCTACTTCTTTCTCTCTTTCCACTAAAAAAACTTTTTCTAAGCTTGTTTCCTGCCTTTCCTGTGGGTAGTCTAGCCTGGATATAGATTTGCTGTGTCCAGGACTATTTGTAGGCCTCTAGGGCCCAAGCCTTTCTGTGTTGGAGGGAAGCCTTCTAGCTTAATTTTGTTTCTTAGAACTAGCCAGTTTTTTGTTTCAGCGCTTGTTCAGAACATATTGTATGCACTAAATAAGCTACAAATTACTACAGCACTCAACTTTCCTCACTGTCTGGAGGAAAACAGTTTCTAGTACTTAACAAGCACCTATCCAGGCATGTCTAAGGGTCAGCCCCCGGTGTTTTCTCCTGTCTACCCGATGAATCTGGGCATCCTGGGGCAATGCAGTAATTGCCTCATGTACACAGACAACCCTCTCCTCCTACCACCCAACACTACAACCTGTGAGAGATGCACTTATATAGCCAAACTGGAAGCAAAGCTCTCTTCACCCAAGACTGGACTAGACAGTCAAGAGGAGAAGGTAAACACTTGCACCACACCACACTCAGCACATAGTCCCTCAAAACCTACACCACCAAAACACACACATACAAACACAAAACACACACCTACATTTGCAGAGGCTCTCAGTAAAAACCTGCCCAAGCAACAGGGACCTCCGAAGCATTAACACAAGCAACCTCCACCCCCCAACACAACCCAAATGACACACAGCCCACAAACTCAGTGTGCCACTCAACCACAGCCCATAAGGCATAACAACGTACCCAACACTCTAGTCATAGGTGACTCTATAGTCAGGCACTCTGATGTTCCACTCACCAGGCTAAACAAGGAGAAAGTTACTGTCAGCTGCCTGTCGGGTGCCAGGATCCGCCACATAATGCATGCACTCAGGTCACTCCACAACAAGTACAAATATGACTCTGTCATTGTCCATGTTGGTGTGAATGACCTGAGATGTACCTCCATGGACTACATGCAAAGGGACTTGGAGGAGCTGTCCGATCTTGTAGTCCAGGCAGGTATGACCCTAGCCCTGAGTAGCATCCTGCCATCACCCAGAATGATGCCACAGTACAAGGACAAAATGATTGACTTCAACAATTGGCTAAGCTTCTGGTGTCATTCTAAGGGGATCCAGTATCTGTCTGCCTGGGATGACATGATCGACAAGCCACAATGCTTTGCCAGAGATGGCCTGCACCTGTCGCCCCTGGGATTCCGGATACTGGCAAAGGCTCTAGCCACCCCTATAGTGCCTTTTTTAGGCAAGGTTCAAATGACAAATTCACCACCCTAACAGGTACAGGCAAGAAGAATCTGAGGGTATTGCTACTCAATGCTAGAAGTCTAAACCTCAAAATGCACTCTCTCAAGGCACTCCTTAAAATGGAGAACATCGACATCCTGTGCAGTGACAGAGACCTGGTTCAAGGCTCCAGAGAGTACCCTTGCATTACCAGGCTATAATTCATACCACACCTTTTGGCCACCTAACCTGGACCAAAACAATAAAGGTGGAGGTGTTCCATATTCATTAAGGATATCCACACCTCCAGGCTAGTTGCTCAGCATAATGCATCCGAGATTATCCAAGTGCAACTAACTCAGGGCAAGACCGCAATCCAAATTGTAGCTTGCTACAGATCCCCCACCATGCTCCAGGATTCCCACTCCTCATTTCTTAACACACTGGAAAATATTAGGGTACAACCTAACACCCTAATAATGGGTGATTTCAGCTACCCTACCATTAACTGGGAAAACTACTCATGTACCAACTCTTGTGCTCGTTTTCTGGAATTCATAAATTCCAATGCCATGGATCAACTTATCCACACCCCTACCAGGGGCAGCAATATCCTACACCTGGTTATTACCAACATGGGCAACCGGTGCTCCATACCAGAGGTCAATCCCTTGTTGGTCAGATCCGACCATAAGCTGATCACCCTAGACATCCACATCTCTCCCCCACCCCCCATTAGGGAAACCACAGTAAAAAATTTCTCCAAAGCCAACTTAAGTGGCAAACTTCACGACACCCATGCTGACGGACAATAGAGGTAAGACTGCTGAATCCTACACAAATGCACTTTATAAGCACTTACATGAGTGCATGGATCGTGCAATCCCTAACAGAACCAAGATGCTATAATCCAAAAAAAAGGAAGCCAATCTGGTGGTCCCCTGCCATAAACTAACTCTACAACAGAAGAAAGAAACTGCTGCAAAAAAGAATAAAATCCCTTGATTGGAGAAACTCCCTGGTCAGCTTCAGTAAGAAACTTAGAGATCCCTCATAAAATCCTCTGAAGACAACCACAAAGCATTCTATAGCTATGTCAAGAATCTCAATGGCAACACTCAGATCTGCTCTGAGTTACAGCACAATGGCACTAAATATACAGAACCAATGGATATTGCCAACATCCTGGCAGATAGGTTCAGTGCTAACTTTGCCCCTCTGTAATCCCCTAAAGGGCTCATCTCTATACCAGAAGAATGCAAAGTTCCTGTAATCACGGCTGCACAAGTAAAATAACACACTATCCAAAGCCAAGAACACAGCATCCATGGGACCTGACGACATCCCAGGCTGTGTTCTGCATGAACTACAGAACGAACTGGCACCCCACCTAAGTAACATGTTCAATCATAGCCTCACCTCAGGCTATGTTCCCAATGAATGGCGCACAGCGACAGTTATCCCACTCCACAAAGGGGGAGCCACCACAGACCCCGGAAACTACTGCCCCATTAGCCTAACGAGCTTGGTCTGCAAGGCTATGGAGCGTATCATCATGGAATTTATAAACAATGACATTGGTAATCTCCAAACTCAGGACCCCACCCAGTTTGGGTTTGTAAAAGGCAGATCATGTCTCCTAAAATTGATAGACTTCTTTGAAGCAGTCACCAAAGCCGTATATGAGGGTAAGGTGGTTCACACAGCCTATCTAGATCTCGCCAAGGCTTTTGACACCATCCCCCACTCTGGAATTATAGATAAACTCACTAAACTAGGTATAAATCCCTGTGTCACAAGATGGGTTGCCAACTGGCTCACTGACAGAACCCACACTGTGAAAGCAGCAGACTCCAAATCCAGCTTCAGACCAGTGACAAGAGGAGAACCACAGGGTTCAGTCCTGGGTCCTCTCCCGTTTGGTATCTACTTCTCTGAAGTACAGGCCAACACAGAAGGTCTTTGGCTAACAAAGTTTGCAGATGACTGCTAACTAGGAGCCATAATCAAAACTCCAAAAGATGTGGACATCCTACAAAAGGGCCTTGCTGAGACAGATGCCTGGTGTCAAAGCCATGGCCTCAAGCTCAATGCCAAAAAGTGCATAGTCATTCCTTTTGGTAAAAACTCAGTACCCATGAACTACCACATAGGTGGTAGTCTACTTAACACTGAAAGTGTGATAAGAGACCTTGGGACACAGGTGGACAGTAGTCTCTCCTTTGATAATCACATCGCCACAGTAGTTAGGAAATCCTTCTATGTGGCACACCTCATCACAAAAGGTTTCTCATCCAGGAAAAAAGAGGTCATTGTTCCCCTCTACTCGTCACTCATTAGACCCATTATAGAGTACAATGCCCCTTTTGGTATGTACCTCACAAGACATCTACAACAACTGGAAAGACCACAGAAATACCTCACAAAGAGAATTACCGGCCTCAAAGAGATGCCCTATGCAGACCATCTCAAAAAACTGCAGCTTTACTCCGTTGCATATCGCCTACTCAGAGGCGGTCTCTGCCTAACACACAAAGCTATGTCAAACCCAGAGCTTTTAGACATGCTCCACTTAAAGAAATCCCAATCCCTACGAGCTACATGCTCTAGGGACCTAAACCTCGTCACCACAATAAACAGAACATGCTGGAGGGATAGATACCTGTCCCAGAGACTTCCCATACACTGGAACAAACTACCTATCTATATCAAACAAAGTTCCTCATTAGCACTGTTCAAGAAAAATCTTGATGACTGGATGGGAGATGGGAAATTCACCCCGGGGATCACTTCTGTGGCTCTGTTCGACAGTGGCACAGGAAAATAATTTTCTTGGGTGGTGAAAGCCAGGGTACCTTTGGCTAGGCTTATATAGGCCCTAGGGCCAATAGCCTAGTACCTACCTATGAACCTATGAACGAGTTCCTTCTTGGTGGCGGCTGCCACAACTACAGCATCCACTAGGAGGGACCCCTTATTCCAGCATGTCCTGCCCGATGGAAGACTTAAGACCTTGTCTGGGTGCTTGGGGATAGGCTCCACTGTGGCCTGTTCCTTCCATGCCCAAGATGTTATATGATTCACTAAAGGATCTGCAGGAGGAGACACCCAAGAGGTAGATGGGCCCATGCCGAATGCCTCCAGGAACACTGACTCATCTGAGGTCAGTTTTGGGGCAGAACACCCCCCCCCATGGCACAGGAGTTCCATGATGTCTCCAAAGGAAACATCCTCGGGGAAGTCACATTGGGGAACCTTCCCCCTCCTCCAAGTCAGTGTCTTCGGTGAGGGACTCTGGCAGAGTCTCCAAGTGCCTACTTTTACATGTCCATCTGCGAGGTACCTCCTCAGTGGGACTCTATGGAGAGGATTCGCAAACTTCAAGTTGTTCCTGTGGGGAAGCATCCTGAGGCAGTATGGACACTGTCCCTGAGAGGGCAAGATGGTTGGGACTGCATCCAACGCCGAGGGGGTCTGGATGGAGTTCGAGGACGAGATGGTCAAGGGTCTCGAAACAGAGAGAACCCTCTCCACCACATCAAAGGACAAAGGGGAACAAACTTCCTAGGAGATACCAGTAGGGGCCATCCACCACTGACCCAAAAGGAGAGTCAAAGCAGAGGCTCTAGGAACTGAGATGCCGAAAGGGATACTGCACTCCAAAACGCTCGGAGCTGACAGCACCCCCTCGGATCTGACCCAGAGACTATGGCTCCGACAGCCTGGACCTGAACCCGTCGGATCAGACACGCTTCAAGACTGCCGGGGTCAAGGTACATGAGACAGTTGGTGCCGACCCCTCGACCCAGAGGGTCCTCGGATCCAAGGACTCCAAAACCGAAGATCGGATCAGAGAAGAAGTTACAGATGTAAAGAAAGGTTGCGAGCTACCCCCTCCAGAGGGAGAGGGTGCTGGCAAGCTCCCCATCTGGATCTGGGTGCGGATAAACTTCCGCATCATCTTGACCATCTCTGCTTCACTCAAGCTCCGGGTAGATCGCGAAGAAGAAGCCACTGAAACAGGTTTAGAAAGCCGTTGGGGAGAGGACTTAACTGGGGACCAGACAGGGGCTTCCTCTGCCTCAGGGGAAAATCTGGGAGATCTAAGCTGAGGAGACCCAGGCCTAGTTGGATGCCTTATTATCGGTGGCGGACCACCCATAACCGAGTGGTCGGGGGACCGCTTGCGTGGCTTGTCCCTCTTGGCCTTTTCTCCCTCCCTGGAACCCTTGGCAGGCGTTTGAGTCCTAGAGGCTGGGGAGGAGGAGGAAGATGCTGATGTTCCCACAGAAAGCGAACAAGAAACTACTGTCCCCGAGGAGGGAAGTAGCCTCTTCAGTATCAGTTTATCCCTTATGTCCTTCAGTGCTCTGGGGTTGAACCCAGCACAGATAGGGCAGGAGGTGTGAAGGTGCGCTGCTCCCAGACACATCACACAGAGTGTGGCCATCTGGTGGGGAAAGCTTATGGCCACACACTGTGCATTTATGGAAACCTGATTTAGTGGCTTCAGACATCCCTAAAAGAAATGGGCCCAACACACACACACACACACACACACACACACACACACACACACACACACACACACACACACACACACACACACACACACACACACACACGCACGATAGGAAAGACTGAAAAGTAAACTTTTTTTTTTTTGTACCGACGACCTCACGAAAAGGTAAAGGAATGAAATAAAGAAAAATATCAAAATACTATCAGATTTTTACTCTCAAAAGCTCCCAACTATGCTAAGAACTTGGACCACACTTGTTGCTTCGCTAGCGTCAAACGAGATCCGAAGGGAGGAAGGAGACCGGGGGCATTACGGGTAAGGGGAGGAGCTGGGAGCTCGGATCAGTAGCTGGAAAATGCAGCCGTGTCGGATCTGATTCGGATTGGAGACGCACAGTTTGAAGATCAAATGAAGTCAACTACTTCAGATCAAATCATACTAACGCAATTTTAGTTGCAAACATTATATATCACATTATAATCTATCCAGTCACCGCCAGTCAAACATTTCACCGCTCACTCAAATCCTGCCTTCTTTTAAATCTCATTCCCTGTCTACATGCACTGTTCCCACAATTTCCATTTCTTTCTATGTAATTTGCTCCTACCTTTTTCTAAAGATCCCATTTCCAGTTATTTTATCTATCTTACTAAATTCACTACTTCTAATACAGTTGGATTAGACTTTGATTTCCATTTCCTCGTAATTGCTTTTTTGACAGCCACCACAATTACTCAGCAAGGCCTTACTATGTTCTAAGCAATTCCAATTCTGTATCATAGAGCAAAAAAGTAATTTCCTTAGTCATACCAATTTGCTCACCCAATATTTCTGACAGAGTAGTCTGCAGGGAATTTTTAAAGTCTGCTAATGCTTCAAACTCCCACAAAATATATTCCCAATTACTACCACATCTCCAACATGTGTTGTCTACCTGAGGAAAAAATTTTTGAAGTCTATTTGGGGGATAAAGATAGCTATGCAAACACTTCCAAGCAAAGAAATAAATCTTTTCATCTTTGTTGCATATTGGGGAGACATACATATATCCTCCCATTGTTTCTTTGTGAACTGCTTATCCAGTCTCTCTTCTCAATCCTTTATCAACTCCTCTGATTGATTCTTATAGCTATCATGCACTATTTTATACGCTCCACAAATTATTACTTTTTAACATCAGTTTCTGTTCCAGATTCTACTAAAAACTCTACCACTGCTGGTCTTTTTTAGGATCCACCTATTTATTTCTCTTTGTCTATACTCTGATATCAATCCTTAATGTGGAAGGCAATCTCTAGCATGCAGTCCAGTTAAATTTTTGCCCCCTTCCCACGGTTAGCTTTCCCTCTCTTATTTGTTCCTAATACTTTGGGTCTTTTGCCAGTCTTCCTCAATAAATTCCAGCCCTTTCTTGCCTGCTGTTTGTACCCCTAATTGCAGTCATCCCTATTGGCAGAATCTCCTTTCTCCATTCCTGTGCTGGCTTAGTTCTTCAAATACTTTTGGCTACTTTATGACTAATATTATGTTATGGTTATTGTTAAGAATCTGCATCATACTTTCAAATGCAAAGATTTCTGCCTCATAGTTATGTACGCACCATAAAGTTCGATGTATGTAGTCCATCTTGCCTCACATTCTTACCCATGGGTTCGGAGCCGAATATCGGCTCCGACCAGGCCGATTTTACGAGCTTGAAGTCTTTCATTGGCTGGGCTAAGCAGGTATCCCATGGTGCACTGCTCCATATTTCCAGCTCTAGTTTGCTGCGAAACTCATTTCTACTCCATGCACACATCACATCCAGGAAAGAATAAGCTAAGCAAGGGAACTCTGCAGATAACAACCTAACCTCCAAATCCTCCAGGAAGGGGGAAGGTGGGAGGGTAAATAAGAATGTGAGGTGAGATGGACTATATACATCGAACGTTATGGTGAGTACATAACTTCTTGATGTTATGTAGTCCTATCTCGCCTACATTCTTACCCGTGGGACAGTGTCCCTAGCACCTACATCCTGGGTGGCTCATACGAAAATACTCCTGAGAACTGTGGAGCCAAAGGAAGACCTGCCCCTGGAGACCAGGTCCAATTTGTAATGAGAAACAAAAGTGTGAAGAGAAGCCCAAGTAGTTGCAGCTCATATATCATCCATTGACAATCTGGCTTGATAGGCTGTGGATGTGGAA
This sequence comes from Protopterus annectens, assembly GCF_019279795.1. NCBI lineage: Eukaryota > Metazoa > Chordata > Ceratodontiformes > Protopteridae > Protopterus > Protopterus annectens. The sequence continues at coordinate 671,291,250 of NC_056736.1, forward strand.
ACAGCCCGAGTAGTGTGAGCCTTGACCGGAAATGGCAGATCTTTACCTCCTGCTTGATAGATGAAAGAGATACAACTAGATATCCATCTAGACAGGGTGACCCTGGAGACCGGGGAACCCATTCGGTTATCCGAAAAGGAAACAAAAAGTTGGTCAGACTTCCAGATATCTTTTGTTCGGTGTAGATAGAAGCGTAACTGTGTACATCCAACTGGTGAAATCTAAATTCTGCCTTGTTAGAAAAGTGGGGAGAGAAAACAGGCAGCTCAATGGATTGATTTAGGTTAGACACGGAAGCCACTTTAGGAAGGAACAAAGGGTTTGGTCTAAGAGAGACCCTGTCTTTATGGAAGATTAAATATGGAGGTTTGACAGAAAGGGCTTGAATTTCTGAAACTTGCCTTGCTGAAGTGACTGCTGTTAAGAAGGCTGTTTTCCAGGTCAAGAATTTCAATTCGCAGGTAGCTGCAGGCTCGCAAGGTGGTAAAGTAAGGGCTTGTAGAACAAAACTGAGATCCCAGGGTATGACTGGTTCAGACACCGGGGGACGGAGCAACAGAGTACCCTGCAAGAATGCCTTGCATAGTCTATGCGCCATAAGAAAAATGGAAATTAGAGATCGCTGCCAGTTGAACTTTGATGGTGGCTGATGTGGAACCCTGATGGAAAAGCATAGACAAAAACTCCAGGACTGAAGCGATTGGAGCTGTGTAAGGATCATTGCCTCTGGTATGTGCCCAAATAGAAAACCCTTTCCATTTACTACAATAAATCTTTCTAGTGGATGGTTTATGACAGGACGATAATATATGAACCACTTCTGGTGAGAAATTATGAAGTCTGACTAACGATAGAAGTGGAGTAGCCAGGCTGCCAACCGGAGGGTCATCAGGGAGGGGTGGAACTGTCCTGACATATGTGTCAGTAAATCTGGTTGAGGGTCCAGAGTCCAAGGAGTATCCACAATGAATTGCTGAAGAAAGGGGAACCAAACTTGGCGAGGCCAGTGTGGAGCAATCAAAGATTCTGCTTCCCAAGGATTGCGCTTTCTGAATCACCTTTGACAGCAGGGGAAATGGAGGGAAAGCATAAAGCAGACCAGAGGGCCAATCATGGACCAGAGCGTCCCTGGGTGACTCCCCCTGTGGGGGGATCAGCGTGAAGTAGTTGCTGTATTTCGCATTGAGGGGGCTGGCAAAAAGGTCGCAGCAAGGCTGACCCCATCTGCTGAAGATTCGCTCTGCAACCAGGCGATTCAGGGACCACTCGTAAGGCATCAAAATAGCTCTACTTAGCCTGTCCACAATCACGTTGGACTTCAGCGGAATGTGCGTTGCCACCAGAAACCGTTGGGAAGTTACTGCCCAATGCTACACTCACATGGCCTCTCTGCACAGAGGGTAAGACCTGGTTCCCCCTTGCTTGTTTCGAAACCACACTACTGACACGTTGTCTGAGTGTATTGCAATCGTCCCTAGAGGAAGAACACTCTGAAGTGCCTGCAACGCATGTAGCACTGCTCTCATCTCTAGGACGTTTATATGCAGATGTATCTCGTGTTCTTGCCACGTGCCTTGGACTGTCCTGCCAAGATAATGCCCCCCCACCCAATCTGGGAGGCGTCCGTGGTCACTGTGGCAACCAGGATGGGTGGAACAAAGGGTTTTTCCCACGTCCAAATTGTTGGTGCACAGCCACCAACCGAGATCCTGCTTGCATCTGTCCATGAGCAAGATGGGATGAGACAGTGAAAGTCTTTGGAGAGACCATTGAACAAAGAGGAGCCATTGGAGAATTCTCATGTGCAATCTCACTAGAGGGACCAACATGATTGTTGCTGCCATGGTCCCTAGGAACTGGAGAACCCATCTGGCCTTTGTTTGTCTCAGGGGCATCAGCATGTGTATCTGTTGTTGTAAGACTCTGATCCTTTCCTGCGGTAAAAATGCTCGCATTCGAATGGTGTCTAATTCTGCTCCTATAAAGGTGACACGCTGAGAGGGCAATAAAGCAGATTTTTCCCAATTTACTGTTATACCCAACTGGTGACTTAAGAGTGATGGTAGCGTCCCTGGTTTGAACTAGTTGATGCCTGGTGGGGGCAGTAAGGAGCCAGTCATCCAGATACGGAAACACCTGGAAACCCTGACATCTCAAGTGAGCCGTCACCACCGCCATACACTTGGTGAACACCCTGGGAGCTGTGGTGAGACCAAAGGGCAGGGCTTGAAACTGGAAATGACTGGCTCCCAGCCGAAGCGTAGGTGACTCCTGGATGCCCTGTCCATTTTCACATGGTAGTAAGCATCCTTGAGGTTGATGGAGCACATCCATACCTCCTCTCCCAACAATGGGAGAATCGATTGTAGTGTGACCATACGGAACTTGGACTTGTGTACATAGTTGTTCAGCTGGCTGAGATCTAGTATGGGTCTCAGGTCCCCTGTTCTTTTTGGCACCAAAAAGAATCTTAAGTCCCTAATCCGATTTGGTCTGAAGGGACACGCTGGATGGCTCCTTTTTTGAGCAGCTGTGAGACCTCCGAGGCTGCTTGATCCCTCTGACTGGGTGGTACGTCTGGGATTTTTCTGATTGGCGGGGGTCTGATGAAAATGGAAAGAAGCAACCTCCAGAAATTATCCATAATACCCATCGGTCCTGGGTAATGCTTTTCCAGGCTTCCGGATATAAGGAAATTCGACCCCCGACTGGCTCCGGATAAGCGCAGTCAGGCACACCCTCATGAACAAGAGTATGGACAGCCACAAAAGGAATCGCAGTCTCCCGAGTTGCGGAGGTCCCCTCTGCCTCTGGGGTGACGTCTCCCTGAATACCCCACCTCCCCTGCATCGGGAGGGGGGTTCACCTCGTGCGGCAGGGAAAAACCTCTGTGATTTCTTGAACCAAATCCCACCCCCACTGGGCCTTGGGATAAGGCCTAGAAGGAAGGGAAAAACGGACCCCAACGGCAGACAGGGTCTTTCCCTCTTGCTTGCACCTGGTGAGGGTGTCTTTCACTTTGGTCCCAAACAAAGAGGAACCATCACAGGGGGAGTCAGTAAAGGAAGACGAAGGCCTCCGCAAAGTGACACAGGTGTAGCCAGGCTTGCCTTCTAAGGGCAACCCCTGAGCTTGCTGCCCTACTCGCTCCTTTAGCTGCATACAAAATGAGCCTCGTGGATGAGTTAACAATGGAGTTGAAGGTAGAGACCTGGGCAATAACCATCTGAACCACCGCCTCAGGAACGTTACCCACAAGGGTATCTCCTAACTCTTTGAAATCTCTCTGGAGCAGAGTGAAGTGAGACAAGTAATTCAGCAACCATAATGTAAAGGTTGCTGATGAGAGGGTACGCTTCCCGTACCGATCCATGGTCCTATACTCTTTGTTAGGAGGATGGACGGATGAAGAAGACTCTGCTACTTCCTTCTGAGTGTCTGCCCCCACCACCATGGCATCTACAGAGACTCCTTTAGACAGAAACTCTTTGCCCTGGGGGGGGCGGAAAGGAACTTGTTGGGATGCCTGGGCACGGGATCCACAGAATCAGGGTTCTCCCATACCCTTTGACAAATCAAGTCCAGGAGTTCGCCGAAGGGTGGAGACACCCAAGAGGCGGAAGGCTGAGCACCGAATGCCTTAAGGAATACTGACTCCTCTTCAGAAGGGGCTTTGGAAGGCCAGTTACCTCTTTGTTTCAGTATCTCCAGGATATCGGAGAAGGAAACATCATCACAGGATGACTTGGGGGACCCCTCCGATTCCTCGAGGTCAGTATCAGAGGTGAGGGACTCATCCTGGGTGTCTATGTGCTTCTTCTTGCACGTTTTCTTTCTGGGGGGCTCCTCTGGCACGAACTCTGAGGGACCCTCAGAAATTTGGGGATCACTCGTGGGGGTATCCCTAGGCCCTGGTGCTCTGCTGTCCATGGATGGGTGGTGATCAGAAGCTCTCACCGGAGTGGTGGGGGAAAGAGTGACCGACCCGCCTGATGTAGCGGATGATCTGGCCAGCATGGTCCGCACAGCCTTGAAGGCCAGCCCCCCCAAATCAGAGGAGTGACCAGTCTCCGAGGCCATGATGGGGGTCGGAGTTTCCCGAGCCGATGCACCGAGAGGGAGGCTCGGAACCGAAATAAGCCCAGAGATGTCCCCCTTGGGCCCAACCAAAGAATCCCGAGTCCCGAACCCCGAGGACGGAGCCGAAGGGGTCAGAGCCGATGCCGGTACCGATGGAGCCAAATGGGGCATCGGAGCCAGCCTAGAAACATCACATGGTGTGGAACACTCCAGCTCCGAAGACAGAGATGCGCTCAGAGGAGGAATGATCGAAGACGGGGTCAGGACGGGCTCCGGAGACGACTGGGCCAATTTTGCCAAAACCGGTGACTGGAGCCTCTGAACCACCCTATCAACATCCACATCTCAAAGGGTCCTGGAGGATTTGGAGGACAGGGATGAGAATGAAATCTCCTCTCAGGAGAAGCTGGTCTGAGACTGGGCGATTGGCTCCTAGGAGGTTCCAATACAATTGGAGCAGACGCCGGTTCCATCAATACCGACCCTTCTTGCGGCCGCGAGGACAGTGGAGCCGAGGAGGTCAATGCAGTTTTTGAGATTTTCTCCGGGGTGCTCCGATGAAGCTGATGGAGCCTAAGATCTCTTTTTTTGACTTGCCAGATTTTGACTTTCCACTGGAAGAAGAATCCATAGCCCTCTTCAAAGGAGGGTTTCAATAGTCCCTTTAAAATTAGCTTATTCTTTCTCTCCTGGAGAACTCTAGGGCTGAACGCATGACAAAAACTGCAGGATTCCTGCAGATGGATGGCTCCCAAGCAATAGACACAAATGGAATGCCCATCAGTAATGGACATTTTGTACCCACATTTAGAGCACTTTTTAAAACCCGAAGGTTTGTGCTCCTTGGTATCCTTAGACATCTTAACAACTATGCCCACAACACAAAACCAAGCCTAAAAACAAGCACAGGTGTTCACTCTATAAAAGCGGGAATGACGCTAACTAGTAACCAACACTAAAACAGTGATCAAACACACACCAAAGATCAAGTACAAACTCTGACAAGGGATTGAAAAACCACAAGGAAAGGGAAGTCCAAACCTCTAACTTAAACGGTCTAGACCGTACTCACACAAAAGGCAAAAAAGAGGAGAACTAGGCCCTCTAACTGAAACGGGCCTAGCCCGAGGGAACAATCAGTGGGATACCACACAACAATCAAACAATCACAATTCTTGACAACGTAGACAAACTTAGACAATTAGCTATGAAAATAGCTTTTGATGGGACTTAAAACTTTTCTTCAAACAAGAAAAAAGAGGGTACTTAGCCACAGACAAGCGAGACCACGTCCGAGCTACACGACTGGCAAACGAGATCTGGGGATATGGAGCAGTGCACCATGGGATACCTGCTTAGCCCAGCCGATAAAAGACTTCGAGCTAGTAAAATCGGCCGAGTCGGAGCCGATATTCGGCTCTGAACCTACGGGTAAGAATGTAGGCAAGATAGGACTACATAACATTTGTGGTTTTCTGGCAAATTGGAAGCAAATCATTAAAGAATGAAGTTAGAAAATAATGACAGACATTTGAGTTTTAGACTTTACCCCCTTCAGAAACTTTATGCAAAACCTGTTATTCTATCAACTTTCTAAGTTTAAGAGCAATATTTAAAAACTATCCCTATTTTTTGGCCTTTGTTCACTTTTATTCATGACATTGTCCAAATTTCTTGCTCTAAGAGGTTGAGAAATATGATCTGCATTCAAAATCTCAGTCCCTCATCCTTTCTTGAGCTTCCCCCTGTTTAATCATCATCCCTTTCCACTTTGAATTATAGAATTCTGCTTGTGCTATTTATACAGCCTTGACTGTGTAGCTCTGAAATACCAATTTAAATTGGGACCGCCTTGTTCTATTGGAAGAATCAAGTTATCCCACTTGACTCTTACTGTCTTCCCCTCCCAAATAAAATACTTCAGCTCTTTATTAATTGCTATCCACAACTTCTCCTTCATTGATAAAACTATGCCTGACCCGTGCATAAAACTAAATGGACTAAAACATTTTAACTGCTTGTATCTTGCTATCCATATCCATAAAACAGAGCTTCCAATTTTCAGTTTTTGTATTATCTTTTGATTAGTCTCTTCTCACATATTCTTAGATGCCACACCAGAATTCATTTTATCATGTCCCCATACATACTTTTATTGCTGAACTAATCTATGTGTGGGTACATAACTTACAGCTACTACCTTTGTTTTAGCTTCACTAATTTTGTGTCCCAAAAAGATCTGAAACTGTTTTCAAAGTGTTCCACAACACTGAAATGCCCTTTTCTGGTTTTATCAGGAATAAAATAATATTATGTGCAAACAGAGCCAGCTTTTCTTGTCTACCATGCCGATTACATCCTTGAATTTTTGAGTCTCTTATTTTCTTTGCCAATGGTTCCATATATAATGCAAATTAAGGGGAAAGAGGACACCTTCCTTGGTTCCTCTACTCAAATAGAACTTATCAAAGTGGAACCCACTCACTTTAATTTTCGCCTCCGATCCCTCATATAGCCTCCTAATCAACCTTACAATTTTGCCAGGGAATGCAAATGCTTCCATTGCCCTGGTCATAAAAACTCCCAGCTTACTCTGTCAAATGTGTTCTCTGCATCAAGACCCACCAAGAGTGTTTTTTTCTTACATTTTGCTACCCTCTGGATCATCGATGCTCTGTTAATGTTGTTAAAATGTTTGCCTCCCCTCCACAAAACCATACTGATTCATCCTCCTTTGCTAGCAGTCCCTTAATAGTAGAAATCTACCACCATTATATTTTTATCTCCTTCTATCACTATTGGAACACCTCTTCCAACCAATATAAGTACTCCTCTTTTACTTTCTCCCATGTATACTGCTGAATAAACGTCCTGAAAACCTTTCTTTAGCAAAGTCACACGTTAAGTTCTTTCCAAATGCGTCTTCTGTAGCACAGCTATTTGCACTCTACATTTTTTAATATATTTCACTACGCTTCCTTTTTTGTATGGATCTGTGAAACCATTTGCATTTAAAGATAATATAGAAAGCATCATTATGTAAAAAAAAGTTATTATTCCCAGCTTGTACGTGAAACAGTTTTTTAAGTGTCTTGTTCCAGCTTTTGTGCTGCATGCATACACTGCTTGGCAAACTGATCTTTTAGACAGTTGTTTCTTGTCATATCCATTTGAGCCTGTGTCACCATCTTACAAAACTTTGTTTTATTGAAAGCCCTCAAACAAAAAAAACACACACACACACACACACACACACACACACACACACACACACACACACACACACACACACACACACACCTAAAACCTATCAACTTAATAACAACACACACTATATGCATTTCCAAATATTGAAGTTTTACCCTAATATGAACAACTGTCCCGGACCGACATCAACACGTACACACTTGGATTAACCTAAAAGGAATGTTATGCATACTGAACTGTTTGGTACAGCCTGTGTTTCTACTAAGTGATGTTTGGTTTCGTCTTATCATTATTACTCTCCTAGACTGGGAAAACACTTGAATGCTTTCAAAAAACATTATCTCCTAGCCATTAAAACAAATATAAGATTGTCGCCATGGGGACATGAGAACCAGATACAGAGTTGGGTCTACAAGCACTCATTTATTTGCTAGATAAAAAAGTTACGTAGTTGCCATAACGTTCCATGTGAGTTGTTCATCTCACCTTCATTCTTACTGATGGGTTCGGAGCTGATCCCTCGGCTCCGAGTCGGCACCTACTACAAAGCTCGAGGATTTCAAGTAGCTCGAGGCCAAGTCCCTATCCCATGATGCACCCTGAGTTACCTCAGATCTTGATTGCTGCGTATAATACCATATGTCATTCTATAACTCCATAAGAGAGAAAGTATAGAAGGGCTGAGTGGCCAGGAAGGATCTAACATCTCAGTCTGAGGGGGTAGGAGGGAGGGACGCAAGAATGAAGGCGAGATGAACTCACATGGAATGTTATGGTAAGCACACAACTTCTTTATGTGAAATTGTTCAATCTCGCCGTTCATTCTTACTGACGGGTAGCGTCCCAAGCACCACCTACCTCGGGTGGCTCACGGAAGTATATTTTTCAAGACCACAGATCCAAAAGGAGGCCCTGTCAACTTTGTAATGAGTGATAAAGGCATGAGGTTTTGACCAAGTGGCTGCTGCGCAAATGTTATCAATAGGAAGTCTGGCAGAAAAAGCAGAGGAAACTGGTTGAGTGAGCTTTAATTTTGTGCTATAAGAGCATACTGGCAACTGAATAAGCAAAGGTAATACAATCAGATAACCATTTAGACAGAGTTGTTTTAGCCACTGGCATACCTTTCCTGGAATCTGAAAATTAAACAAAATGCTGGTCTGACTTCCTGAAATCTTTTGTTCTATCCAAATAAAATCTGAGCTGGCTGTGAACATCAAGTTTATGCAGCATGTACTCTAAATTGTTGGAGTTGTTGGGGAAGAAAACTGGCAAATCAATAATTTGATTGATTAGTTTCAGTGTAAACTTTGAGCAAGAAAGAGGGGTTTGTTCGAAGTGAGACTCTTGTCAGCATGGAAAATCAAAGAAGGAAGGTTGATGGACAAGGCTTGAAGCTCTGACACTCTGCAGGCAGAGGTAATAGCCACTAAAAAGATGGTTTTCAATGACAAAAATTTGAGGTCACATGAGGAAGCTGGTTCAAATGGAGGAAGAAGTATGTTGGAAAGCATAAAATTTAGATTCCACGGGGAATAGGGAGATTTCACAGGAGGTCTAATATGAAAGGTCCCTTTGAGGAAGGCTTTGGATAATTTGTGTGACATAATTCAACCCTTCAAATCCAAAATGAAAGTTAGAAATGGTAGCAAGTTGAACATGGACTGTTGCTATGCTACTGCAGCTCCTTCATTGAAGATCATGGTCAAGAATTCTATTATAGAGGCCATAGGGCCTTGGTAAGGATTAATATTGTTTTTAGAGGCCCATATAGAAACTTTTTTCCATTTACTAAGGTATAGCTTCCTTGTAGAGGATAGGAGAATTTGCTTCGTCTCATTGGAAAGGTTATGGAACCTGGCTATGATGGGAATTGGAGCAGCCAAGTTGTCAGCTTCAGGGACTGCAGAGATGGATGAAGTTCCCCCACCGGGTGTGTCAGAAGGTCTGGAACTGGGTCCAGAATCCAGGGGTCCTCCAAAAGATGAAGTAGAAGGAAGGGGAACCAAATGTGACAAGACCAATGAGGAGCTATTAGGATAATGGTCCTTCCCACGGCTTTTGCTTTCTGTAATACCTTGGGTATCAATGGGATTGTTGGGAATGCATAAAGGAGACCTGGGGGCCAATCGTGAACGAGTGCATCCCTTGGGGCTTCTCCCAAAGGAGGAATCAAGGCAAAGTAGCTTCTGCATTCCGTGTTCATGTGACTGGCAAAAAGGTTGCAGCAAGGCTGGCCCCACCTGCAGAATATCCTGTCCACTATTTCTGTTTTGAGGGACCACTTGTGGGGCAACAAAATTCCTCTGCTCAGCTTGTCTGCTATCACAGTGGATTTCCCCAGGATGTGCGTTGCTAACAGAAAGTGCTGGGTGGATATAGCCCACTACCATACTCTTAGGGCTTCGTGACAAAGGGGGTATGACCTGGTTCCTCCTTGTTTGTTCAAGTACCAGACAACAAACATGTTCTCCGTCTGAATCACAATCGTACCCAGAGGAAGAGAGTCCTGGAAGTACTGCAATGCCAAAAGTACTGCTCTCATCTCTAGGACATTGATATGCAGATGTGTCTCTTGATCGGTCCATGCACTCTGGGCTGTCCTTCCCTGAAAATGCCCCCCCACCCTATCAGGGAAGCATCCATGGTCACTGTGGCCGCTGGTGGAGGTAAAACAAATGGATGTCCTATCATAATATGAAGAGAGGTCAACCACCACTGAAGATCCTTTTTGCAGGCGTTTGTGATCATTACCATGTGTGACATGGGCTGCTCTTGGTAAGACCATTGAGTGAACAACAGCCATTGCAGTATCTGCATGTGCATATGACCCAGTGGTATGGCCAGAATTGCTGCTGCCATCATACCTAACAATTTCAGAACTTCTGATGCTGATGCCTTGTTTTTGGATATTAGAATGCAGACCTGCTGGAAGAGAAGTAAGACTCTTTCTACTGGAAGTCTTCGTGTGGTGGTGGTGGTGGTGTCTAATTTTGTTCCGACAAAGCAGAATTTTCTGAGTTTATTCTAATGCCCAGCTGGTTGCAGAGTGACAGAGTGGATTCCCTGGCCTGAATGAGTTGATGCCTGATGGTGGTGGTGAAGAGCCAATCATCTAGGTACAGAAACACCTGAAATCCTAAACGTCTCAAGTGAGCCGTGACCACTGCCATGCATTTGGTGAACACTCTGGGGGCTGTAGTGAGACCAAAGGGCAAGGCTCAAAACTGGTAATGATTGGCTCCCAGCCAGAAGCGCAGATGATCCCTGGATGGCCTGGCCATTTTTATGTGATAGTACGCATCCTGGAAATCTATCGAGCACATCCAAATGTCTTTCCCACAAAAGGGAAGTATCGACTGAAGCATGACCGACTGAAACGTGACCATCCGAATCTTCTCTTTCTTTACAGATTTGTTTAGTCTGCTATAGTCCAATATAGGTCTCCAGTCCTCTGTCTTTTTTGGAACTAAAAAGAATCTTGAGTAAGTTCCGGATCCTCTCTGGTCTGATGGGACTGGTTGGATGACTCTCTTTCTTAGCAATGTCTGGACCTCTACTGTTGCTTGTTCCCTGTAACCGAGTGGAACGTCCGGGATTTTTCTTGTTGGTGGAGGGGGTGTGGCGAATGGGATGAAGTATCCTTTGGAAATGATACTTTGTATCCAGTTGTCGTTTATTTTGAGCCAGGCATCTGGATACAACGATAAGCAACCCTCGACTGCCTCCAGAGCAGCACAGTCGGGGCTTTCGGGAGTGCTGGAATGGCTTCTCAAAGAAGTGATCTCTGTCGCCCTGGTTTTGCAGACCCCCTCTGCCGCGAGGGCGGCGTCTTCAATTATTGCCCCCTCCTCTGCCCCTGGAGGGGGGTTCACCACATGTGTCCTGAAAGGCTCCTTGGGCTTTTCGGAGACACATTTTCCCTCCCCCTTGACCCTTGGGGTAGGGTCTGGTAGGGGTGGAAAAACGGACTCCGACAGCAGACTCTTTCCCTCCTGCTCACACCTGGTCAAAATTTCGTTAACTTTGGGCCCCAAAAGGGGTATTCACAAAGGATGACTTGAAGGGCTCCATGAAGGAACACAAGAGCATCCAGGAGTGTCTCCTAAGAGCAACTCCTGCACCCGCTGCCCTGCTCGGTCCATCAGCTGCATATGAAATGAAACGCATGGACAAGTTAACAATGGGGGTGAGGGTAGCAAGCTGGGAGGCAACTTTGTCTGTAGCTCCTGCAGCTACTGTACCCTGAAGAGTATTTCCCTGCTCTTTAAGGAGATCTCTTTGTAGTCTCGTAAAATGGGTGAAATGGTTAAGCAAACAGAGTACAAAAGTCACTGAACTAAACATGCGCTTCCCGTATCTATCCATGATCCTGGAGTCTCTGTTAGGAGGATGGATAGACGAGGAAGTTTCAGACATTTCCTTTTTGGCGGCTGCCACCACCACCACCATGGCATCAACTGGCACACCTTTGGTTAAGAAGGATTTATCTTGGGGGGCATATATGAACTTATTAGGCATCCTAGGGACAAGCTCCATGGTGTCTAGAGACTCCCATGCCCTTTGTGAGACCAGCTGCATAAGCTTATCGAAGGGCAGAGACACCCAAGAGGTGGAGGGTTGAGACCCGAAAGCCTTCAGGAGCACCGACTCGTCCTCAGTAGGGTTGGTGGACTGCCAGTCACCCCTCTGCCTAAGGATTACAAGTATCTCTGGCAAATGAGGTATCTTTAGAGGGGGACTGTGGGTACCCTTCTGATTCATCCAAGTCAGTATCAGATGTTAGGGACTCCTTGGGGGGGGGGGTCTAAATGTTTCCTCTTACACACCTTTTGCCTGGGAACCTCATCAGTGGGAGCTTCTGGTGAGGTCTCGGAAGAGCATGGGCCACCCAATGGGGCTTCCTGAGGCTCTGGGTCTCTGCGCTTAGCTAGGATCTGTGAAGCAGAAGCAGACACAGGTGCTTTAGGGGATGAAGAAGCCGGACGTGAAGTTGAGGATGTCTTGGGAGACATACCTCTCCTCATGGCTTTAAAGGCACCCCTGCTCCGATGCGAAGAGACCGGCGGATCCGAGGAAACAGTCGATACCCTTGGCACAGGGACAGTGGGCTCCGTGCCCAAGGTAGGAGCCAAGCTCATCCGAGCCGAAGCCACGAGAGGGAAAGTCGGAACTGACAAGTCGATTCGACTACCCTCCCTGGACCTGACCAGAGAGTGTTGGCTCCTAGTGTCCTCAATCTGCACAGAGGACATCAGAGTGAACGGAGCCGAACACAGTGGAGCAGGCGTCAGCTCCAAAGGCTCCACAATAAGCAAGTCTGACTCTTCCGGCTCCGAAGGACCGGTATGGCTCGGAGGAGGAAGAGTTATAGTTGGCATAAGGGTATTTGGCTCCGAAGCCGCCTGGGTTGGAGCCGATAGTTTTGCAAAGGCAGGTGCCTGTAAAAGCTTCTGCACCACTCGATCCACATCCAAATCTAAAAGGCTGACAGAAGACCGAGATGAATGGATCGATGATACCGACAGAAGCAGCGGAGATTTAGGAATTTCGAATACCGGTTCCAAAACCGGGAACCAGCTCCGAATAAAAAAAGACAGTCTGATCGGAGACCTGTGGAGCCGATGTCACAGACTCTCTTGACTTTTTAGACTTTTTCTAATTCACAGAAGTCTTGGAGGACTTTGAGGACTTACTAGATCCATCCTGGTCACTCAAGCCTCCTGGAAAGAATGTTTCAACAAACCCCTGTCAATGAGCTTCCTCTTTCTCTCTTGGAGAACACGAGGGGAAAAAGAATGGCAAATAGAACATGTTTCTTGTAAGTGCAAGGCACCTAAGCAGTAAACACAATTAACATGGCAGTCAGTAACAGACATCTTCTGCCCACATTTAGGGAATTTTTTAAACCCTGATTTAGGGTGTGTGTCCTTATCAGCCATGACAGAAATGGATACACCCAACAACAGCAAACATAAATTAGCCTTCTCATGAAAAACAGGCTAACTATAAGCACACACACAAGCCCTTTAAACTAAGGCTAACTACAACTATTAATAAGCCTTCTAATAAAAAAACAGCTAAATATATGCACACAAGCCCTCAAATTAAGGCTAACAAGCACACACACACACAAATTGACTAAACAGATAATATTAATAACCAAGTTTACTTTAAGAATTATAAAATACTATGTTAAGAAATAAAATTGAAAAAAGGTCACTGAATAAACAATTTCTATTCACTAAGTAATCCCACAATACTATGCTAAGAGAAATTGTCACAAAAAGGTCAATGAATAAACAATTTCTTGACAGAAAATTTAAATAGACCTATGAAGAAAAACGAGGCCAAATATATAGCTATGAAAAAGCACACAAGGGAAGGAAACACTACAGATAAAGCTTTAAGAGTTTATCTAACCTAAATATCTAACTATTGTCACAATAAATTTCTAATAATTTTTAGAAATAGAAAAATATTAAAAGTTTTTACTGGCCAGAGTTCGCAAGAACCTCCGATCAATTGCAGCGGCAAACTAGATCTGAGGTAACTCAGGGTACATCATGGGATAGGGACTTGGCCTCGAGCTACTTGAAATCCTCAAGCTTTGTAGTAAGTGCCGAGCAGAGAGATCGGCTCCGAACCCATCAGTAAGAATGAATGGCGAGATAGAACTACTTCACATTGTTCTTTTTTTACTTATTTGCTTCTATTAAAACTTATTAGATCAAGCCAATGGCCTTAGTCCAGTTATTTCCCTATGCAAGAGTGAAAAAAATGCATCAATTTTTCTTGTATCCTGCTCTTTTGACCAGGCTTTCCTTCTTTCTTTATAGTGCAGTGCTTACATTTCTTAAAACTGAGCAAAGAGAAAGAAAGGGAAAAAAAACGGGCACCTGTTTACTTTCGTATTTGCATTACACTCAAAAATAAATGAAAAAAAAACATTTACTTTATACCATGCAGATTATATCATGTATTATATGCACAGTAAGAAAAAAATTGTGTTTTATTTACAGTGAACTTTTTCTTTCCTTGTCCCCCCTCCTAAATGTTCTTCCAAACATTAATGACATGAAGAAGGCCATATGCTTCAGAGTCCCCAAGTTTAAGAGTCAAAAAAGTCCAATATTTCCAGAATTTCTTGTTCTGTCATGTTTCATAAATATAAGCAATGCTCTGTAAACCCATATTTGTCAGTTTCTGAGTTGCAGGTTTTATTCCTACTGATCTCCATCTCCCAAATCCCTTGCCTGCTTTATTTCTAACATACTCATGGTTCTTCTGGTCAACTCTTGTACTTTTTCTCTCTCAAACATTTTCCACTGAAACACTGGATCAGGTTTTAATGGCACAGTCTCTCTGTGAACTTTATTACCAGAAGAATAAGAAGCATAATCTCCTTCTATTTCAAAACTCACCATTTGTTGGCCTTAGCATGCCCAGGAACAAAAAAAAAAAAAAAAAAGATTTTGTCCCTCCAGGAAAAAATATTCTGGAAATAGCCGAGTACAAGCAGCTTGACTCTCACACCTGCTTCTCAACATTTACTGATTAGTGAAATACATTTACTCATCTTCTGCCTGGTGTACAGACAGCAATCATTTTCCACACTCTACTGACTCCACTTTTAGTACTTTGTCCTTCTGCCACAGTTTTGTCAGAATCAACTCCTTCTGCTGGAAAAATTGCATATTTCACTATTAAAGGTCTAGGCTGCATTCTCACGGTCAGGTCTGGAGCATACACACACATTGTGCCCTTTCAATTAACAACTCAGTGTGGAATACCAGTCCAGTTGCTTATTTGTGCTTTCATAAAATTAATACAGTTTGTTCCTTCCAGCTTCACTGGTTCAGCAGAAAATCTCAGGTTTTCCCTACGTGCTCTGTTCTCAAATTCTATTATTTTTTTAAACACATTTTCTTGAGCAGTCTCATATTCATCCAGCCTTTTCTTCATTTTGACCTCTGATTTTTGCAGTTTTATGACTTCATCTGAATAGCTTTTTTTTTCTGTAGGTTACTTGAAGTCAGGTCTTGCACCAAAGCTGGAGCTTACACTGCTTTTTGTCTAACAGCTGCAGAATTTTTCTGAGTCACTGATTTTTCCTCACCTTTTGTGACTGATTTTCTTTCAGGTTCTCTGAATTTCTTTTTTTGCTGTTCTCTGAATTTCTTTTTTTGCTGACATCCAGGCAGTGCACTTACTAGCCAGTTGTTGAAATTTACAGATAAATATGAGTTTACTGACTCTCTCTTCTAAGTTTCTACTTTCACACTGGGAGAGCTGAAATTAAACTGCTAATGTGCAGCCATCTTGGAAGTCTAGATAAAGCATGCAATCTTGCATCTGGTGTGCTAATACAAGTATAATGTGTAATATTTCCAAGTAAGAAATTTTATACCGCATGCAAAACAAATAACAGTTTTACACAATTAAGAAAACTTTCAACTTAAAATAACCTTATCTGAAATATAAAACTAAACTGCTGACGTAATCCTGGAAAATAAAGACAGACATTGGTGATCAAGAAGTCAATCAAAAGGACCCTTAAAAAAGGGAACATACGGGGCCAAGGACGTATTCAAAATTAATCTCACGACTCTAAATAAAATAAAAGAACATTAAACAAAAAAAAAAGTTATGTACTGACCATAATGTTCCATCTGAGTTGTTGGTTTTCATTTGTCTTCAACCTGTGGGGACATGGATCCAGCTCAGCCGCTTTTTCCAGCATCAGATCCAAACTCCAAGTTCCTTCCCTACCCATAATGCCATTGTCTCCCTCCTCCACTCAGATCGAGTTTCCTGTAGACATCACCCCAATGTAGCTATATGCCTAAAACCTTGGCATTAGTACCCATGAACTCAACCATGAAAGGGCTTACCAGAATAGAGAACCACGTGCCTTTTCCACCCGGTCCACTACAAAGCCCAAAGGAGGGAGGGACAGTTGAAGACAAATAAAAAGCAACAACTCTGATGGAATGTTATTGTGAGTACATAACTATTTTTATCTGAAGTTGTTGCTTTCATTTGATCTTCAACCTGTGGGACAGAGTCCCCAGCTAACAAAAACACTGGGAGGTCCTCATGGAAGGATGTTTTTGAGCACGGCTGAGCCAAAAGATGCCCTGCTTTGTGAGAGGAGATACAATTTATAATGAGAAATAAACGTATGTGATGACGCCAAAGTAACTGTAGAGCAAATGTCATCCAAGGAAACCCTGGACCAAAAAAACCGCCAAAGTAGCTACAGACCTGGTAGAATGCACCCTGACATGGCCAGGTAGAGACAATCCCTTGGCTCGATAGGCCAATGCTATGCACCGAGATATCCAACGAGCAATAGTTACTTTTGAAACAGGTTTCCCTAAAAGGCTTTGAAAAGGAGACAAAGTTGATCAGACTTTCAAAATGATTTCTTTCTATGCAAATAGAAACGGAGCAGCCTGTGAACATAAAGCAAATGCAATTTACAGTCTCCCTTATTCTGAAAGTTCTGCAGAAAACAGAGAGATTGATGACCTGGTTAAACTTTGAAACCAGTTTCGGAAAAAATGAAGGATTCGTCCATGTCTTTATGAAACACCATATAAGGGGACTTGACAGATGAGGCCTGTATCTCCGATAATCTCTTGGCCGAAGTAATGGCGACCAAAATAGCCATCTTCCAAGACAGGAATTGCAAGCCAACAATCGCTGCCTGTTCAAAGGGGTGAGAAACCAAAGCTTGTAGTATCAGGGTAAGATCCAAGGTGGTGTTAGGTCCTTGACTGGGGGCTTGAACAAAAAGGTACCTTTAAAAAAGGCCTAACAAAGGTCAGAAGAAGCCAGAGAGACAGAATTCTCTCCAATGTGAAAATTGTAAATCGCTACCAACTGTGCTTTTACTGTAGAAAAACTAGCCCCAATGATTAAAAATATCTGCCAAAAACTCCAAAATGGTGGGAACTGGAGCCGTAAAGGGGTCCAAACCATGCCGAGAAACCAAACCATCGAAACGTTTCCACTTACTGGAATAAACCTTCCTGGTGGAAGACTTGTGAGCTGCCACCAAAATCTTCTTAACAGGAGAAGATAGCCTGGGAGTCCTAACTATCACTGGAACTGGAGCAGCCCAGCCATAAGCTTCAGACTGATTAAGTCTGGGTGCGGGATCAGATCCGGAACTGGATCCAGTGTCCAGGGAGGACACACTGCATGAGACCACAGAGAGGGGAACCAAACTTGGCGGGGCCAGAAAGGGGCAATGAGGATCACTAAGCTCCCCAGCTATCAAGCTTTCTGAATGAATTTCAGAATTATAGGGAGTGCAGGTTAAGCATACAGTAGACCGGAGGGCCAAACATGAACTAGAGAGTCTCTAGGGGACTCCCGCAGAGGGAGGTTCAGAGCGAAATACTCACTGTACTTCACGGTGGAAGGAGAGACGAAGAGATCGCCGCACGGCTGACTCCACTTTAGAAAGATCTGTTCCGCTTTTGAAGGATTCAGAGACCACTCGTAAGGCATCAAAATTGATCTGCTGAGTCTGTCCATCAGAATGTTGGCCCTCCCCGGAACTTGCACTGCCACCAGAAAAAGGCTGGAGGAGATTGCCCACTCCCACAATCTCATGGCTTTGCAAAAAAGGGGTTAAAACCTGGTTCCCTCCATTTACTGATGCAGCAGACTACAGACATGTCTGTCTGGATGGCAACTGCCCCCTGGGGAAGATGGTCATGACGAGCTTGCAACACTAATAGAACTGCCCTTATCTCCAGGACGCTACGCAGATGGGTCTCCAGGGAAGACAGCCTGCCTTGATCTATCCTTCCCACCATGCAATACCCCCCCCACCCACCCAACCAGAGAGGCATCTGTGGTCACCGTGATTATAGGTGCAGAAAGAATAAAGGCCGGCCCAGAAGGAGATCCAGGGATTGAAGCCACTAGAGGAGCAAATCCTTGCAGACTCGAGACAACCCAATCTGATGAGATAAAGGCAAGTTTAGTAAGGACTACTGAATCGCCGGAGTCCACTGGAGGACCCTCATATGAAGACGAGCTGTACGGATCAGAGAGATTGTGGCCGCCATGGACCCCCAGTGCCGAAGAACTGACTCTGCAGGGGAACAATGGGCTTGAACAATGTACAAAACATGACGACGGATGGATAAAAGTCTGTCAAGAGTCAGAAACACCTTGCCTTGAATAGTATCTAAGCATGGCCCAATGAAGTCAAGAACTTGTACTGGTTCCAATTGGGACTTGTTGAGATTTATGGTTATACCCAGATGGTGAGTGGTCTGCCGAAGAAGATCCCTGGCTTGACAGAGTCAATGCGTGGAGGAAGCAGAAAGGAGTGAATCATCCAGATAGGGGAAAACAAGAAACCCAGCAGCCGTAGGTGAGCCATCACTTTGGTGAACCCCCTGGGGGCAATGTTCAGCCCAAAGGGCAGTACTCTGAACTGATAATGATTGGCTCCCAGCCGGAAGCAGAGGAACCTCCAAGAGTACCTGCCCATTTTTATGTGATAGTATGCATCTTGGAGGCCTATTGAGCACACCCAGTTGTTTATCTGCAGAAAGGGCAGAATAGGCTGCAGAGTGACCATCCGAAATTTTGATTTGGCAAATGATAGGTTCAGGGATGAAAGATCCAGAATGGGTCTTAAGTCCTCAGTATTCTTTGGCACCACAAAAAAAACCTGGAATAAATGCCTGATCCTGACTGGCCTGGGGAGAGAGGCTGGATGATTCGCTTTTCGAGCAGTTTGGAAATTTCCACTGCTGCCTCCTCTTGCTGTGTGGGTTGGATGTCCGGCAGGCGTTTGAGAAGAAGTGAAGGTTGAAGGAAGGGGGTGAAGTATCCTCTGAATATAATCTGCAACACCCAACGATCGTCTGTGAACTACCAGGCTGTTGGGTGTAGAGAGAGACATCCCCCGACTGTCTCCAGAGACAAGCAGTCTGGCAAACCTTAAGGGCTGCAGCAAGAGTCTGGCTGGGAAAGAATCCTGAGATCCTTGGTTCTTCAGACCCCCTCTGCCATGACGATGGCGTCTATCATATCCCCTCTGCCTTTGGGGAAGGAGAGTCCTGAGCATATCGGGAAAACCCTGAGACTTTTAGAACCACATCTTCTTCGCCCCATTACGATTCCTGGAAAAGGATCGTTGCAGGTTGAGAAGTGAATCCCGACGGCAGACAAGGTCTTCCCATATTTCTCACTCTGGACTACGGTGTCATGAACGGTCTTACCAAAGAGCATGGAACCATCATAAGGGCCATTCGTAAACGACACGCTGAAGGGTTCCGAGAATGCAGAAAGCCAGAGCCAAGGTGACACCTGATGGCCCCTGGGGGAGACTCAGAGACCTCTTTAATCAGGTCTTGCTGAAGCCTGATGACATGTGCCATATAATTCAGCGCATGCAAGGTAAATGGGGCTGAAGCGTAAGCCCACTTCCTGAAATGGTCCGTGACCCAAAACTATTGGTCTGGCGGATGGACCGTAGAGCTCTCCTGAGGGAATTCTTTCTTGGTGGCCGCCGCAACCACCATGGCATCTACTAGGGATCCCTTAGACTAGTGTTGCCTGTCAGATGGAGCACTTAGGCTCCACCATATCTGGCTCCTTCCATGCGGTAAATGAAATCAAATCCACAAGAGGATCAGTGGGAGAGGACACCCAGGAGGTAGAGGGTCCTGTGCCAAATGCCTCCAGGAACACAGACTCATCCGGATTGGGTTTTTGGACAGACAACCCCTCACACTGGCGCAGGATTTCCATAATGTCGCCGAAAGAGACATCATCTGGGGGTGACTGCGGGGGAACCCTCCCCTTCTTCCAAGTTGGTGTCTTCTGTGAGGAACTCCAGTGGGGAGTTAAAGTTCCTCCTTCTGCATGTATGTTTCTATGGGAACCTCCTCAGGGGGAGCTTCTGGAGAGGATTCGAAAACCTCAGGGAGTTCCCGGGAAGGGGGATCCCCTGGGGCAGAATGGCAACAGGTTGTCCCTGAGGGGGGCAGGATGGCAGATTATGGTCCAGAAAGAGAGGAAGCCAGGCTGGACTCAGAGGACAACATCAGGGGTGTCTTGACGGAGCAGAGAGAACCTTCTCCACCACATCGAAGACAGAGGGTGAGCGCACTACGGTAGCAGGGGAGAGTAAAACCGGATCTGCCACTCCCTGCACCAAAAGGGGAGCCGGATCCGAGCCTCCAGGAGCCAAAACTGCGAGTGGAAGGGATGACTATGAAAACCTCGAAGCCGACACCATCCTCTCGGATCTGGTGCTGAGACTATGGCCCCAGGAGTCGGATATCTCCAAAAGGGTCGGAGCATAGTTATTCAGGGTAAAAGTCCGCATCAAGGTAGCTGGGACTATCTGTGGTGACCCCCACCAACGCCAGGAAAAGTACAGTTTTGTACCTACCATAAATGTAGATGTTCGAGGATCTACATTGTTGCAGTCATAACCTGTGGGTAGTCCGCTGTCCTCGGTCGGCCCGAATACCAAAGAGCTTAGGCTGGCGTCGGTCATTGTCGCCTAGAGCTGACGTCAGTACGTAGTAGTACGTAAGCGCATGACCGACGCCATATCCTCAGTCTTTCTTGCCCCAGATGTCAGAAGGCCTAAAAATGAAAGGCCATAGCCAAAATAGTAAACGCCCAACAACCACCAGTGTGGAAATAAAGAGTATCCCAAAAAGAAACACAGCAACCACAAACTATAGAGGGGGAAGGAGGGAGGGATAATTGGACTGCAGCAATGTAGATCCTCGAACATCTACATTTATGGTAGGTACAAAACTGTACTATGTTTTTCGTCTCACATTGCTGCAGTCATAACCTGTGGGTAGAATCCCAAAGCAAAGGAAAAGGGAGGCTGGCAAACTAAATAGCATTAGGAGCTGCTAACATGCCCTGTAAAACTGCAGTGGCAAACCCAGCCCTGGACTTGGAATAAAGAGGGAGATGGTAATGCTTAGTAAAAGTGTGTACTGAACTCCAAGTAGCTGCCTCCAAAATATCCTTAGTAGCTACCCCCCTCAAAAAAGCAGTAGATGTGGCAGTAGCCCTAGTAGAATGAGGTCTGATCCCAGCAGGAACATTCTTCCCATGATGAGAATAACAAAAAGCAATACAATGACCAATCCACTTAGAAATAGTCTGCTTTGAAACAGCTTTCCCTTGTGAACCCAAAGCAAAGGAAACAAATAATTGTTGAGTCTGTCTGAACTCTTTAGTTCTGCTCAAATAATAACGTAGCTGCCTGTGAATATCCAAAGAATGCAAGACTTTTTCCCCCTTATTTTGGGGATCAGCATAAAAAGTAGGCAAATGAATAGACTGGTTCAAGGCCACATTAGAAATCACTTTAGGCATAAAAGTAGGGTTAGTGCAAAGAAACTCTATCCTTATGGAATATCAGAAAGGGTTCAACTGCCATGAGTGCCTGCAATTCAGATACCCTCCTAGCAGAAGTAATGGCCAACAAAAAAGCAGTCTTCCAAGACAAAAACTTCAATTCAGACGTAGCTGCAGGTTCAAAAGGAGGTAAAGTAAGCTTCTCCAACACAAAATTGAGATCCCAGGAAGGAGTAGGAGCTCACGGGGGTCTTATATTTTTTGCCCCTCTAAGAAATTGTTTGAACAAAGGGTGAGAAAATAAAGGAGGGTCACAATCATAGTGAGCAGAAATGGCTGCAGCATGAACCTTCACAGAAGAGAATGACAAACCCTTTTCCAGTAATTCAGTAAGATACTGTAGTGCAAAACTCAAATTAGGTACTGAAACATCAAAGCCCTTTGCTGTGCTCCAAAGAAAAAATCTCCTCCATTTATCAGCATAAACTTTCCGAGTACTAGGCCACCTGGCTTCCAAAATGACATCTAAAACCTGTTGAGGAAGCTGAGACCCCACCGGCTCCATTACAGAATACGCCAGGCTGTTAGATGCAGGGACTGCACCCGGACATTGAGAAAATGATTGTTTGACTGGGATAACAAATGAGGAATCTGTGGCAAAGGCCAAGGAGGCTCCTGAATTAAACTCCTCAGCAGAGGATACCAATGCTGACGTGGCCAATCTGGTGCTATTAGAATCATGCAAGGCTTGTCCCGCCTGACTTTCAAGAGTACCTTGGGAAGAAGAGGCAGAGGGGGGAAAGCATAAACGTGAAGGTTGTTCCAACTGAAAGATAGAGCATCCACTTTCCAAGCATTTGGGTGGAACATCTTTGTGCAAAATTTTGGCAGTTGGAAATTCAGTGGAGAAGCGAACAGATCTATGTCTGGAGCTCCCCAAGCCACGGTCAACTGTTTGAATACCTGAGGGTCCAGTTTCCACTCGTGGGGATCCACAAGTTGTCTGCTCAATACATCTGCTAGGGAGTTCTGTGCTCCTGGCAGAAACAGTGTTTGAAGATTGATGTGCAAACTCAGAGCAGTCTCCCACAAAATCATTGCTTGTCTGCAGAGAGGGTATGAATGGCTTCCCCCCTGTTTGTTGATGTACCACATGACTGTTGTGTTGTCTGTTTGAATCAACACCTGTCCTGGCTGAAGTAGGTCCTTGAAGGCCATCAAGGCAAATTGGACTGCTAACATCTCCTTCATGTTGATATGCAAATGTAGTAGTTTGGGAGGCCACATGTCTTGTATCCATTTCCCATTGAAGTGTGCTCCCCAAGCCAAGTCCGAGGCATCCGTCGTTAGGATCTGACTCGCCTCTGGTCGGGTCACAGAGAGTCTCTTGTTTAGGTGACATTCCTGAGCCCACCACAAGAATTCCTTCTGGATGCAAGGTATAATCCGAATGACAGTGTCCAAACCGTGGCAGTGTTGAGTCCACACACTTTTGAGATACCATTGTAGCTTCCTCATATGCAGTTTGGCATTGGGAAGTACTAGAATGCAAGATGCCATGAACCCCAAGGCTTGAAGGACTGTCCTTGCAGTCAGCCTGGACATTACTGATAACTGCTGGAAGTATAGATGAAGAGTTCTTTGTTTGTCCAGGGTCAGAAATGCCATCCGAGAAGCTGTATTCAGTCTCACACCCAGAAAGCACATGTCCTGAGAGGGCACTAGACTGGACTTTATTTCGTTCACAGAATACCCTAGGCACCTTAAAACTGCCATTACATACTGGAGATGTTGTAGTAACTTGTCTTTGTTTTGAGCAAGAATCAGGCAATCGTCCAGATAAGGATAGATTTGTATTCCTCTCTGTCTGAAGAAAGCAATTACAGGAGCCAGAACTTTTGTGAATACCCTGGGCGCAGGAGATAAACCAAAGGGCAATGCAGAGAACTGATAATGAGAAGTACCAGCCCGAAATCTCAGGAATCTTCTGCAGCTAGGCCTGATAGGGATGTGAAGATAGGCCTCTGAGATCCAGGGTTACCATCCAGTGATCTTTGCCTAGCATAGGCAAAAGTTGTTGTAATGTTAACATCTTGAACTTTGGAATGTCTAGGTAGGTATTCAGAATGGACAAATCCAGAATTGGCCTCCAAGTGTTTCCTTTCTTTGGCACTAGGAATAGACGGGAATAAAATCCTAGGCCTACTTCTGACGGAGGGACCACCTGAATTGCCCCCATCTGCAAAAGCAAAGAAATTTGCTCCTGAGCCTCCCGCCTTTGCTGAGGAGGCACATCCGGCATGCCTTTGAAAGGAGGAAAAGTGTGAAAATAAAACTTGTAACCTTGATTTATTATATCCAACACCCATTTGTCCTGGGTGACCAAATGCCAGTTTTGTTTGAAAAGTCCCAACTTTCCTCCTAGAGGAGCTGCCAGTAAAGAAGGGTCTGGCAGCAGAAAATACAGGTCATTGGGTCTGTTTACGAAAGGGCTGACCCCTGCCCTCACCAGAAGACTGTGCAGGAGAACTCCAAGTCCTAGGTCTGAAAGAACCCTGAGCGTGAGCCCTGCCTATACCACGTCTAGACCTGCCCTTAGACTGATAATCCAAAGAAGGAAAAGACCACCCTCTAAGCAGGCCAATTCCTACTAAACTTAGGGGGCTGCACCTGCATAAAATCCTTGACAGTCTGCATAGACTTAGCCTTATCTTCTAACTTTTTCAAAACTGATTCCACAGGAGGACCAAAAAGTACTTCAGATTGAAGAGGAGCATCCAAAATCCGAGCCTTAACATGCTCTGACAAATTTTGATCCTTAAGCCAGGCATGTCTACGAATAACTGAACCTGTAGCAGCCACCCTGGATGAAGCCTGAAGAGCATCGAAACCACACTGCAAAGAATGTTTGCCAACTTGATCTGATGCATGAACCAACTCCTGGAGCTCCTTACACTCTATTCCCTCAGATAAAGCATCCACCTTAGATTTCAATTGGCCTAACAAAAAGTTCTGATACTTTAGCATATGAAATTGGCAATTCAAAGCCCTCATAGCTAACGTAGAGGAGGTGTACACTTTTTTCCCCCACCTATCTAACGCTCTAGAATCTTTATCCAAAGGAACTGGATTCTTAGCCACAGAAGCCGTAACACCCTTCGGACCTTGAATAATAGTTTCCGGATCAGCTCAAGGACTCTTGTACAAATACTTATGTGCTTCTGGAACTCTGTAATATCTGTCTGGCTTAACGGGGGCAGAAGGCAAAGAATCAGGATTAAGGGAAGATTCAGAAAAAACATCCTGAACAACATCTAAGACAGGAGGAATAGCCAAGGGCCTATGTTGTGGCAGAAACAAAAATTCCCTAAGCCTTTTCCGAGAATCTGAAAAATCCTGTCCTTCCCACTTGAAATGTTCCCTCATGGAATGTAAAGTCTCAGAAAAAGAAAAATCCTCTGGAGGAGAAGCAGAAGGACAGGAGTCCTCTGCATCCGAATCTGAATAGGAAGGGAAATCCTGAATTTCTTCAGCTGAGGAATGATCCATTCCCTCTAAATCTGCCTCCACCCTAGGCCTCTTCTCTGGGGGGGCATAGAACCCCTGATCAAAGTAATCAAGTCCTCTGCCATTTTCAACATATGCTTTTTAGGAACAGGGGCTGGAGAGCTAGAACTAAGACCAGGGCCAACAAGACAAGGTTTGGCCTTAGCATGGCCTTTAGCCACTGAAGTAGAAGGCCTAATAACCTTTTGTAAAGATGGAAAGTACAGTTTTGTACCTACCATAAATGTAGATGTTCGAAGATCCACATTGCTGCAGTCCTTACATATGGGTAGTCCGCTGTCCTCGGTCGGCCCGAATACCAAAGTATTAGGCTGACGTCGGTCAAGGCGCTTAAAACTGACATCAGGACGTCAGGGTACAAAAGCGCATGACCGACGTCATATCCTCAGTCTTTTCTTGCCCCAGATGTCAGAAGGCCCTAACAAGAAAGGCCAAAGCCAAAAAACAGCAAAAAATAACCAACCACCCCTGCACTAACCATATTTACAATATGTACAACCCAAACCACACCACCACCTCTCACTACAGAGGGGAAGGAGGGAGGTAATTGGACTGCAGCAATGTGGATCTTGAACATCTACATTTATGGTAGGTACAAAACTGTACTATGTTCTTCATCTCACATTGCTGCAGTCCTTACATATGGGTAGAATCCCAAAGCAGAGGTAAGGGAGGATGGCAAAACTATAAAGCATTAGGGGCTGCCAAAATGCCCTGTAAAATTGCAGTGGCAAATCCAGCCCTAGATTTAGAGTAAAGTGGAAGGTGGTAATGCTTAGAGAAAGTATGCACTGAACTCCAAGTAGCTGCTTCCAAAATATCTTTAGTAGCCACCCCCCTTAAAAAAGCTGTAGAAGTGGCAGTAGCCCTAGTGGAATGAGGCGTAATCCCAGCTGGAATCTCCTTACCATGATGGGAATAACAGAAAGCAATACAAAAACCAATCCACTTAGAAATAGTTTGTTTTGAAACAGGTTTGCCCTGAGAACCCAAAGCAAAAGAAACAAACAACTGCTGAGACTGCCTGAACCCTTTAGTTCTGCTCAAATAATATCGCAACTGTCTGTGTATATCCAAAGTGTGCAAAATCCTCTCCCCTTTATTTTGGGGGTTTGCATAAAAAGTAGGCAAATGAATAGTTTGGTTTAAAGCCACACTAGAAACCACTTTAGGCATAAAAGAAGGGTTAGTACGCAAAGACACCCTGTCCTTGTGGAAAATTAAGAAAGGCTCAACCGCCATAAGGGCCTGTAATTCAGAAACCCTTCTCGCAGAGGTAATGGCCAACAAAAAAGCAGTCTTCCATGATAAATATTTCAACTCTGCAGTTGCTGCAGGCTCAAAAGGTTGTAGAGTGAGTTTCTCCAACACAAAATTGAGATCCCAAGCAGGAGTAGGAGCTCTACGTGGGGGGTCTTATATTCTTTGCCCCTCTAAGGAATTGCTTAAACAAAGGATGAGAAAATAATGGTGGGTCACAGTCATAGTGAGCAGAAATCGCTGCAGCATGAACCTTTATAGAGGAGAAGGACAAACCTTTGTCCAATAACTCAGTAAGGTATTGAAGAGCAACACTTAAATTAGGTTTAGAAACATCAAAGTCCTTTGCTGTACTCCAAAATAAAAATCTCCTCCATTTATCTCGTAAACTTTCCTTGTACTAGGTCTTCTGGCCTCCAAAATAACATTCAAAACTTGTTGTGGAAGCTGAGTCCCTCCAGGGTTTAAAACAGAATATGCCAGGCTGTTAGATGTAGAGAGTGAAGTTTGACATTGAGTAAATGACTGTTCTCCTGAGATAGCAGGTGAGGAATCAAGGCAAAGGCCATGGAGGCTCCCGTACCAGACTCCTCAGTAATGGGTACCAGTGCTGTCGAGGCCAATCCGGAGCTATTAAAATCATGTTTGGCTTGTCCTGTCTGACCTTCAGGAGTACCTTTGGGAGGAGAGGCAGAGGTGGAAAGGCATACACGTGAAGATTGCTCCAATTGAATGATAGAGCATCCACTTTCCAAGCTGTGGGATGAAACCTTTTTGTGCAAAACTTTGGCAGCTGGTAATTTAGTGGAGAAGCGAACAGATCTATGTCTGGAGTTCCCCACAACACTGTCAATTTCTGAAATACATGAGGATCCAATTTCCACTCGTGGGGATCCATAATTTGTCTGCTCAACACATCTGCTAAGGAGTTCTGTGCTCCTGGCAGAAACCTTGCCTGAAGATTTAGCTGTAAACTGAGAGCAGTCTCCCACAAAATCATTGCTTGTCTGCATAGAGGATATGAATGCGTCCCCCCTTGCTTGTTGATGTACCACATGACAGTTGTGTTGTCTGTTTGAATCAACACCTGCCCTGGAAGAAGTAAATCCTTGAAAGCTATCAATGCAAATTGGACTGCTAACATCTCCTTCAAGTTGATATGTAAATGTTGAAGTCTGGCAGGCCACATGTCTTGTACCCATTTTCCATTTAGATGAGCTCCCAAAGCTTTGTCTGAGGCATCTGTCGTTAAAATCTGACTCGCCTCTGGTCGGGTCACAGAGAGTCCCTTGTTTAGGTGACATTCCTGAGCCCACCACAAAAATTCCTTTTGAATGCAAGGTATTATCTGAATGACAGTGTCCAAATCTTGGCAGTGCTGCGTCCATACATTTTTGAGATACCATTGTAGCTTCCTCATATGCAGTTTGGCATTGGGAAGTACCAGAATACAAGATGCCATGAACCCCAAGGCTTGAAGGACTGTCCTTGCAGTCAGCCTGGACTGACGAGACAATTGGTGGAAGTAAAGAGAAAGATTCTTTTGTTTGTCCGGGGTCAAAAGGCCATCTGGGATGCTGTATTCAGTCTCACACCCAGAAAGCACATGTCCTGAGAGGGTACTAGACTGGACTTTATTTCGTTCACAGAATACCCCAGGCATCTTAACACTGCCATCACATACTGTAAATGATGAAGAAGTTCGTCCTTTCCTTGGGCCAGAATCAGGCAATCGTCCAAATAAGGATAGATTTGTATTCCTCTTAGCCTGAAGAAAGCTACCACTGGAGCCAGAACCTTCGTGAACACTCTGGGCGCAGTAGATAAGCCAAAGGGCAATGCAGAGAACTGATAATGAAAAGTCCCATCCCGAAAACGCAGATACTTCCTGCAACTGGGCCTGATAGGAACATGAAGGTAAGCCTCCTTGAGATCCAGAGTCACCATCCAGTGGTCTTTGCCCAGCAGAGGTAAAAGCTGTTGTAACGTCAACATTTTGAACTTGGGAATGTCCAGATATGTGTTGAGGATAGATAAATCCAAAATTGGTCACCACATGTTCCCTTTCTTTGGTACTAGAAACAGGTGAGAATAAAATCCTAGGCCCACTTCTGGCAGAGGGACAGGTTGTATGGCCCCTATTTGAAGTAGTAGAGAAATTTGTTTGTGAGCCTCTAGCCTTTGCTGAGGAGGAACGTCTGGCATGCCTTTGAAAGGAGGCAAGGTATGGAAATAAAACTTGTAACCTTGGTGTATGATATCCAATACCCATTTGTCTTGGGTAATCAAAATCCAATTTTCTTTGAAGAGTGCCAACCTTCCTCCCAAAGGTGCTGCCAGGCAAGAAGGATCTGGCAGCTGAAAAAGTAGGTCATTGGGCCTGTTTACAAAAGGACTGGCCCCTGCCCTCACCCGAAGATTGTGCAGATGAACTCCCTGTTCTAGGTCTGAAAGAACTCTGAGCTCTGCCCCTGCCACGTCTAGATCTACCCCTAGACTGAGAATCATAAGAAGGATACGTCCACCCCTTAGCAGGCCAATTCCTACTAAACTTCGGAGGCTGAACTTGCAAAAAATCTTTAACAGCCTGCATAGACTTAGCCTTGTCTTCCATTTTCTTCAAGACTGACTCCACAGGTGAACCAAACAACACATCAGACTGCAAAGGAGCATCCAAAATCCTTGTCTTAACATGGTCAGATAAATTCTGATCCTTCAGCCAGGCGTGCCTGCGAAGAACTGAACCAGTGGCAGCCACCCTAGACGAGGCCTGCACAGCATCAAAACCACATTGTAATGAATGCTTACCCACCTGTTCAGAGACATGCACCAAATCTTGTAATTCTTTACACTCAATGCCTTCCGCCAGAGCATCCACCTTAGACTTCAATTGAGAAAGAAGAAAGTTTTGATATTTCAACATATGAAACTGGCAATTCAAAGCCCTCATAGCTAAGGTAGAAGATGTATAGACCTTCTTTCCCCATCTATCCAAAGCTCTGGCCTCTTTATCTAGAGGAACCGGATTTTTTACAACAGAGGCCTTGACACCCTTAGGTCCCTGACTAATAGTTTCTGGGTCCGCCCTAGGACTCTTATAAAGATACTTATGAGCCTCAGGCACCCTGTAATACCTATCCGGTTTAGCAGGCGCAGGAGGCAGAGAATCAGGATTAAGTGAAGCCTCTGAAAACACATCTTCCACAACATCCAGAACAGGGGGTATAGCCAAGGGCCTATGTTGGGGCAAAAGCAAAAATTCCCTAAGCCTTTTCCGAGAATCAGAGAAGTCCTGACCTTCCCACTTAAAATGTTCCCTCATAGAATGAAGTCTCTCTGAAAAAGAAAAATCCTCTGGAGGAGAAGCAGAAGGAGTGGAATCATCTGCATCAGAATCAGAAGGAGAGTACTCCTGCAAGTCTTCAGCCGAAGACTCTGAAACATCCGAAGCCTGCTCAAAACTTCCCAACTCTGGCTCCACCCTAGGCCTCTTATCAGGAGGGGGCAAAGAACCTCTAATCAGAGTAATCAAATCTTCTGCCATTTTAAGCATGTGCTTCTTAGGCACAGACCCTGCTGAACAAGGAGAGACACCAACAGAAGCTAAACCTGGCCTGCCTCTGGGAGAAGCCTTGGAAACAGAAGGAGAGGGCCTAACCACCCTAGGAAGGGAGGGGAGTACAGTAACCTGAGAAGCCCCTTCAGCCTGACCTGCCTCTTGAGAGGCCAAATCCTGCAAAATCAAAGTCTCCCCCTGAGACTCCAGAGAAGTCTCCGTCGGAACCACCGGTTCCACTGAAGCCTCTAAAGAACCGGCGTCCGGAACGGACGACTCATCTTGCCTGGGTTTAACAGTTTTGTCTTTGCGCTTCTTCGTAGAAGCGGGCGCCGGAGAGTCCGACGGCATATTATAATTGCACAGCTTACCAAAGACCAGCCTAGCACAATCTAACCTTCGCTTAATAGTGCGCTTATTGAACCTAGCACAAAAGCGACACCCGACAACGTCGTGCTCAGGCTCCAAACAAGGAATGCACAAAGAATGATAATCCCTATGCGGTATCTGCTTCCCACAAGAAATACAGTTATTCACTTTTTCTGACATCCGGTAATACACTGAGGCAAGAAAAAACAAAAATATTCCCCAACGGGGTACTTAGACAACTTGGATTCGGTCTGAAACTCCGAACTCGAAAAATTTCAGAACGCCGAACGGCACTTGCAACGCTGCTTCTGCATCGGACCATGCGGCAAAAAAGACTGAGGATATGACGTCGGTCATGCGCTTTTGTACCCTGACGTCCTGATGTCAGTTTTAAGCGCCTTGACCGACGTCAGCCTAATACTTTGGTATTCGGGCCGACCGAGGACAGCAGACTACCCATATGTAAGGACTGCAGCAATGTGAGATGAAGAACATCTACAGATACCTGAGAAGCACCCTCAGCTGGGCCTAACTCCTGAGAGGCCAAATCCTGCAAGAGTAAAGGTTCCCCCTGGGATTCAGCCGAACCCTCGGCAGGATCCACAGATTCAACCTGAGGCTCCGTAGAACCGGCGTCCGCAATGGACGACTCATCCGGTGTAGACCTCAAAGATTTATCTTTACGCTTTTTAGCGGTAGCGGGCGTCGGAAGATCCGACTGCATGTTATAGTTACACCATTTACCGAAAACAAGCCTGGCACAGTCTAATCTTCGTTTAATGGTGCGCTTATTAAATCTAGCACAAAAGCGACACCCGACCACGTCGTGCTCAGGCCCCAAGCAAGGAATACAGAAAGAATGATAATCCCTATGAGGTATCTGTTTCCCACAAGAAATGCAATTATTAACTTTTTCTGACATCCGGATAACTGAGGCAAGAAAAGACAATAATTTCCCCAACGGGGTACTTAGCCCAACTTGGTCTTCGGTCTGAAACTCGATAAATGAAAATTTCAGAACGCCGAACGGCACTTGCAAACGCTGCTTCTGCTTCGGACCACGCGGCAAGAAAGACTGAGGATATGGTGTCGGTCATGCGCTTAAGTACTACTACGTACTGATGTCAGCTCTAGGCGACAATGACCGACGCCAGCCTAAGCTCTTTGGTATTCGGGCCGACCGAGGACAGCGGACTACCCACAGGTTATGACTGCAGCAATGTGAGACGAAGAACATCCTCGGACCCAACAACTCTGAAACTGGGGGTTGAATCAGAGAAGGAGTGATGGGGAAGAATGCAGAGTGGGTGCTCCCACCTACGGAGGGCGAGGGGGCAGGAAAGACTCCAATCTAGATCTGGGTCCAGATGAACCTCTAAATCATCCTGTCCAACTTGGCTTCTGAAAGACTATGGGTGAACCAGGTTGAGGAAGCCACCAACCTGGGTCTGGAACGGCAACAAGAGGAGGCAGAAAGAGGGAAACGGTCTCAGGATGCCTCCGGCTCCGGCAAAAAGCCTCGGAACCGAACCAGTCAAAACTTGGCCAGAGGTCCCTCGAGGAAAGAGCGGTCTGAGGATTGCTTTTTTGGCCTGTACTGGTCTTTGGGACAAGTCTTACCTCCCCTCCCCAGACTTCTTGGAGGGAGGTTCAGTCCCAGAACCTGGGACTGACGAGGTAGACGGGCCCCTCTACTTCAGAAGGGAGAAGGCCCTTAAAATTAACTTATCCATCCTGTCGATCAATAGGCAGGGGTTGAAACCCAAGCAGAATGAACAGGAGGTCCCTAGATGCTGCACCCCAAGACAAACGCACAAAGCGTGGCCACCAGATGGAGGGAGCTTGTGGCCACATTGAGTACATTTCTTAAAGCCAGGTTTGGTTAGGAAGAGGTTAAAAGATTAACAAAGGAAAAGATTTACTCACACAAAATAACTTTAACCCTGAGGAAGCTCGGAGGTAGAAATCACACTGCTGACTGTCACTATCGACAAACGAGATCTGGGGGAGGAGGGAGAGGGGCATTATGGGTAGGGGAGGAGCTTGGATCCGATGCTGGAAAATGCAGCCGTGTCAGATGCATACCGGAATTGTGCCCTCACAGGTTGAAGACCAAATGAAAACAACATCTTCAGATTGTCAGATTATGAGAAATACTTTCCAAGTGCTACACAATAACCAAATCTTGTTATATATACATTTAGGAAAGCCTGGTGGTATAGAGGGACAAAGCCTTAACTATGACCCAGGCAATCCTGCTTGGATTAGCAGCTAAGGTGCTTAACTCAGGTGGCTGGGAGCATGGGCATGCCTATCCTAGGGCAGACAGGCACAGTTAGTCATGGACAGCACCAGTTCTTCATAGGAAGGTGCTAGGCTATAACCTGGGGTTGTGTATATTTGTGTGTGTATAGCTGGGGGGCACACCAAGCTACTGATTGGTGGTGGCCTTCAACAATTAAGTGCAGTGCATCATAGGGAAGGCACTGTGGCTCCCATAATGACACACCTTGAATAAGGTTGCATGCACCCTTTCCCAGAGGTGGAGCTAGGCTAAATAACAAAAACAAATCCCCATTGTTGGGATCTTGGCAAGGACACAAGCAATCTTCATGGCTGCCTAAATAACAATTCCTCCCAGAGATCTCTGACATATGAGCTCAAATCCAATTAGGCAGGTTTGATGGTCCGCAGGTAAGGCCACAAAAACAAAGAAAAAATCATGTTATATAAATTTAACAAGAGAAATGCAAGATAAAGCTGCAGTCTAAAGATAATAATCAAAAATAAAACTGTATTGAAATTATCAGTATTAGCTCACCTCCTAAAATGAGACCTTTGCATAACAATCTGCTCTCCAGAGTGACCAAAAACAGAATATTTAAGTAATGAGGAAAGTTTACATGATAAAAACTACTATGACTACTACAGTATGGCTTATATTAGCAGTAGGATAAGAAATCAGTCAAATGCAGTACTCCCACAAGGAAAAAACATACAAACATTGTCAGATGCTTCCTTAACTGCATTATATTCCCAAGAAGGTATTACATTTCCTCAGATAAGAGAGAGGGAAGGTGGGTGGTAGGGGGTACCTTTACTCCTAGTGTGAATCTTCTAAGATATAATGTTATGTTGTAATCTTACACAAATGCATATCTTCATCGGGCACAGACACTGCAGCAGTAAATTATGACACCTGTGTTCATTCCCAAATAGTACTAGTTTCTGTCATACAGCTGATAAAGTTGAACAAGAACTACACAAAAGACTATGACCACATGGAAAAATCAAGTCTAATGAACACCTTCCTTTAAAGTGTGAGCACTATATAAAGGTGTGCTGCTACAGCAAAATCTGTAAATCATGCTACAAAGAAATCAGCCATTTACTGCATACTGTGAGTCAAGAGAATGACATAACTGAATGCAAAATCCTGTAGATCTGAAGACTAAAGACCTTGTGCAACAAAGTGTACCTTCCAAAATACTTAAGCTAGAACATACACAGCACTATACCAGTACCAATGTATAAATCTAAAAAAACAAGTGTCTTACTCTATGCTCTACAAAAATGTTTAGACAAAAGATACGAACAGTGCATATCAAACATCCTACTGTTTCTTCAGAGGATTTAATTAGAAATGCATGCAGTACTCCTGATAAATAAAAAAAATAAATTATATATTTACCATAGTGCT
This sequence comes from Protopterus annectens, assembly GCF_019279795.1. NCBI lineage: Eukaryota > Metazoa > Chordata > Ceratodontiformes > Protopteridae > Protopterus > Protopterus annectens. The sequence goes on from NC_056736.1 coordinate 671,325,356, forward strand.
CCATCTGTGTTGTCTATCAGTGCTCCTCCTCAACTAATGGGATTGAATCTGATCTTTGGATCTGACTCAGCTATTATACTAGCTCGCGACCTCCAACAAACTCTCTAGCTCCTTCCCTACCCATAGCACACCATCCCTAACATCCTTCATATCTTGTTTGCAGCTTGACATGAGCTTGACAGGAATACTATAAAAGAAATGCCATAAATGGAGCTCAATACAAAGGACTAAGTTCTCCTGAAGAGTCTCATTCCTCCAGAAGTCAGTAAAGAAAAATGTTGGGGGATGGTGGAAGGGGAGATGAGGAATAATGAAAATCGACAACACGGATGGAACGTTATGGTAAGTACATAATTTCTTTATCTGATGATGTCAGTTTTTATAACTTCCTCAACTAATGGGACACAGTCCCCAGCTACCTAAATTCCTGGGTGGACTCTAAGGAAGGATATTCCTGAGTACGGCTGAGCCAAAAGCTGCTCTTCCCCTCAAGACCCGATCCAGTTTGTAATGAGTGATAAAGGTATGAGGATCTGAACAGGTTGCAGCCACACACACATTGCCCATAAAGGCTCTAGACTGGAATACAGTAGAAGTTGCCATAGATCTGGTTGAATGAGCCTTTAATGGTTTTATTAAGGGTAGATTCATTTTGTTATAGATAAATGAAATACAATCTGTCAACTATCTAGCTAGAGTTACCTTTGAGGCCGATTTGCCCAACTTATGTGCAAAGGAAACAAATAGCTGATCTGTCTTTCTAATCTGTTTTGTTCGGTGTAGGTAGAAATGTAACTGTCTATGAACATCCAGCAAGTGTATTATATATTCCCCTTTATTTGTAAATTTTGGGAAGAATACTGGCAAGTTAATGGATTGGTTAATGTTGGACTCTGACACCACCTTAGGAAGCACTGGTACGTAAGGTGAGCCTATCCTTATGAAAAATCAAATACGGAGGCTTAGAAGACAATGCTTGAAGTTCTAAAATTTTTCTAGCAGATGCAATTGCAACTAAAAAGATAGTTTTCTGGATCAAAATGTTAAGATCACATTTGGCTGCAGGTTCAAAGGAAGAATGAATTAAGGCTTGAAGAACCAAATTTAGATCCCATGGTGACATGGGGTCTTTATAAGGGGGTCTTAGCAGAAGAGTACCTATCAAAAAGCCTTTGCACAGTTTAGATGAAGCCAGAGAAGAATTTCGAAACCAAACACGAAAATAAGAGATAGCTGTGAGTTTAACAGCTGATGAACTAGCACCCTCATTAAATAAACTCACTAAAAATTCCAGAACAGACTGAACTGGAGCTGAGACGGGATCTATCTGATTCTGCTGTGCCCAATAAACAAACCTTTTCCATTTACTCCTGTAGAGTTTCCTAGTAAAAAGTTTATGGGAAGATAAAAGTATAGAACAGACATGGGAAGAAAGCTCTGCTTGCCTGGCTGTTAAGGGAATTGGAGAAACCACACTGTTAGTTTGAGATATCCAGGTGAACCATGCCTGTCGGGTGAGACAGAAGGTCTGGAATTGGATCAAGAGTCCAAGGTAGGTATAAGCAGATGAGGCCAAAAGTAGGGGAACCAAATCTGCAGGAACCAGTAAGGTGTAGTGTGGATGACTTTGCTCTTCAATCAGGCTGCTCTCTAAAGGAATTTGGGAATTAGTCAAATTGGATGATAAGCATATAAAAGATGGAGGGGGGCAATCTTGGAGTAGAGCATCCATTGGTGATTCCCCCGATGGGGGGATAAGGGCAAAAAAGTTGCTTCACTTGTTTTTTTTATGGGAGATCTAAAAAGAACACAAGGATGGCCCTACAGACTGAAAATCATTTTTGTTACTTTGTTGTTGAGAGACCACTTGTGAAGTACTAAAGATGGACCTGCTCAGTTTGTCTGCTATCTCACTGGACTTCCCCAGAATATGCATTGCTATTACAAAGTGGTTGGAAGATATCACCCATTGCCACATTCTGAGGGCTTCTCAACACAGGGGATAAGATCTGGTTCCCCCTTGCTTGTTGATGCACCAGACTACTGACATGTTGCCTGTCTGGACTGCAGCTGTCCCAAGAGGGAGAGAGTCCTGGAATGCATGCAATGCCAAAAGCACCGCTCTTATCTCCATACCACTGACATGCAAGTTAGCCTCTTCGGGGGACCAAATGCCTTGGACTGTTTACCCTATGAAGTGCCCACCCCCAAATATGGGAAGTGTCTGTGGTCACTATGGCTTTCGGTTGATGGAGGATGAAAGGACGACCTTTTAACAGCTGTTGTGACTGCATCCACCAGGAAAGGTACTGACTGCATACCTGGATTACCCTTATCTTCACTGACATGGACTGAGAAAGCACTGACCATTGTTGTTGCTATCAGCCATTGTACAATTCTCATGTGGAATCGTGCCAAGGGAACTATTATTGCTGCTGGCACTGAACCCAGAGCTCACAGAATCAGTCAGGTTGAAATTCTGGTATTGCAAATAATTTTCCTGACCTGCATCTTTACTGTTTGCACTCCTGACAGTGGAAGAGAAGCTACAATAGATTGCATGCTGAACGTTGTTCCTATGAAGTCTAATGTCTAGGTTGGTTGTAAATGAGACTTGCAATTTATTATTATTCAGAGATGTGAACAGGTCTGTAACACCCAATCTTGAACTTGTATCAAAAGATGTTTGGTTGGGGCGGTAATGAGCCAGTCATCTAAATATGGAAACACCCGGAATACCTGCAGTCTCAAGTGAGATGCTACCACTGCCATGCACTTGGTGAACACCCTAGGGGCTGTGGTGACATCAAAGGGCAGTGCTCTGAACTAATAGTGACTGGCTCCCAGCCAGAAGCTGAAGTACTTTCTGGATCATCTATTCGTCTTTATGTGATAGTATGCATCTTGAAGGTCTACTGAGCACATCCAGTTGTCCTTGCCCAGAAAGAGCAGAATGGACTGAACCACGACCATCTGAAATGCTGTCTGTTGAACAGACTTGATCAATACATTAAGATCCAAAATTGGTCTCCAGTCCTGTTTTCTTTGGCACTAAAAAGAATCGAGTAAGTCCCGGATTCTATCTAGCCTGGTGGGACCTCTTGGATGACTCTTTTTCTAGAAGCTTTTGTATTTCTAGTGCTGCTACTTCCTTCTGACTGGGTGGAACATGAGGAAATTTTCTTGACAATGGAGGAGGTAGGGAAAAGGGAATTATATATAGCCTCTGGAAATAATTCTCTGTACCCTACTGTCTTTTGTTACATCTAGCCACGTTGTCCGGTGCAAAGATAAGTGATCCCGGACTGTCTCCAGAGGTAGTCAATCTGGCCTCCATTCAGGAGGACTGAAAGGGTCGGTCGGAAAAGGAATCTCTAGACAACTGGTTTTGCAGGCTTCCTCTGCCTTGAGGGTGTTGTCTTCCATTTTCGCTCCGCCGTCTGCCTCTGTGGGAACTAAAACCATGTGTATCCTGGAAAGGACCCTGAGATTTTCTGAAACATTTTTCAACCACCTCATCGGAATAGGGTGTGTCAAAAAATCCACGGCCACTGCAGAGAAGGTCTTTCCATCTTTCTCACACCTGGTAAGCATGTCCTTTACTATGGGGCTAAACAAAGAAGTGCCGTCAAAGGGGTCACTGACTAACGAAGTCTTGCAGGGCTCTATAAGATTACAAAGGCACATACAGGCATGCCTCCTGATGGAAATACCTGAATTCACAAGCCCTTGAGGTGCCTTCTGCAGCATGTGTGACAAGCTTCATACAAGAATTGGATATAGCTTGTAGGGTAGCTAACTGAGAGACTAGTGAAGATTGAGTCTCACCAGTTTTGGTTCCAGAAAGAGTTTCTGATAGTGCCTTAATCAAATCTCTTTGAAGCCCCTTAATCAAATCTCTTTGAAGCCTCATAAAATGTGCCACATAGTTCAGCAATAGTACAAAACTATGAAGCATAAACACGCTTCTCAAATCTATCACCCTACTCTCTTTATTAGGAGGATGGCCAATATAAAACTGTTCCACGAGTTCCTTTTATTGTAGCTGCCACCGCAACCAAGGGATTTACTGGGACCCCTTTACTCGAAAATTCCCAGCATACTGGTTGAGCCAGAATCGGGTCTGGACTATCAGGGAATCAAGTTCCTTCCATGCCTGCCTAGAAGTCAAATCGATAAGTTCATCAGTGGGAGGAGTAACCCAGGACGTAGACAGGCTACTCCCACATGCTTCCAGAAATACTGATTCCTCTGGACAAGCATCTTGGGAAGACCAACTACCCTTCTGCTTAAGGATCTCAAGAATGTCTCCAAATAAGAAGTCACTAAGTGGCAATTTTGGGGATCCCTCTCTTTCATTGAAATCAGTATCCTCAGTGAATGACTCTTGAAAAGAGTCTAAATGCCTCCTTTTGTACTTTCGCCTCCTAGGCATTTCCTCAGCGGGGTGATCCAGTGAAGTATCAGAACAGATTAAAATACCCTGCTGGGTAGTCTGGAAGCTATCAGCTGGCTTTCCCTGTGGGGTACAATGTTGGGGATCATGGTGCAAAGTCATCTGAGAAGTAGAGGGTGGATCACAGGAGGAAGGACCCATATGAACTGCTGCAGCAAAGAATTCTCTCTTCACAACCTCAAAGGCAGACTGCTCTGGAAGAAGGAAGACAACAGAGCCAAGAAAGTGAGTTTCTGACTTGTCACCTTCTTCTGCCCCTAAGAGCAACCCACCAGAGGCAGAAGTCAAGGAGTCAAGCTGTCCAGTGCTGAAGTGCCAAGAGGAAGAGAAGGCTTCAAAAACCTTGCAGTTGACTCCATCCTCTTGAATCAGACAGGGATGTTTTGGCGTCGAGAGTCATCCGGCTCCGAGAATGTCAGAGCCAGTGCACACAGAGCAATGTTTGGATCTGAAGATGGTGCTTTCTTCAGATCCGAACCAGGAGGACCTAAAACACCCGGAACCGAGGACTCTAAAACCACAGGCTGTATTAGAGAAGGAGATGCTATGGGTGGAGTAGCAGATGGTCGGAATTCCTCACCGGAAGGGGTAGTAGCCGTGAGAATTCCCATCTGAATTTGCTCATCATCCTCTCCACATCTGCTTCGGTGAGACGCCTGCAGAAATGAGATGATGTCAGGGATGGCAATTTGGACTGCCTCTCTAAAAAGGGAGAGACTGTGGGCATCTGACTAAAGCAACTTATGCCCACACTTTTCACACTTTGTAAATGCAGCTGAACCTTTTTCAGACATTCTTTAAATAGTTATTGTAACAAAAGAAGAGTAAAGCAAATTTTATTTTTAACGTGAAAAAGAGGGGGGTTAAATACCAGCAATGGTATCAAATACACTAGTGTAAAAAATGGGATAGGGAAGGAAGTTTAAGCCTACCAACGACGGTAAGAAGGGTTACACTCAAGTGTATAGAAAAGGAAAGTAAAAATTACTTAAAAATGGAATTAAATATTAAAAGTGTAATGAAACAGTCGTAGTAAAGGTTTTAGATAAGAAAACCCCCCAAAAATGACTTATCTTCCACTGTATTATTGAGAGATGAAGGTGACCACGTCTAGATGCAAAAGCTGCAAATGAGATCTGAGAGATGTTAGTGGTGGTATATTATGGGTAGGGAAGGAGCTTGGGAGTTTGTTGGAGCAGGCCACAAGCTACTACAATGGCAGAGTCAGATCTGATGATCAGATCCGATCCCATAGTTGAGGAATGAATGAAAACTGACATCAGATTTAAAGATAATTTTGGGTCAAAGAACTAAATAGTACAGTCAGAAAAAGTGAAAACATTGGAACGAATGTCGTTAAGGCAAAAAAAAAAAAAAAAAAAAAAAAAAAAAAAAAGATATGGAGCAAAGAAAAAGTAGTTACTGGAAGACAAAAAAAGAAAGAGATGGACACACATCACAAGGGCTGTATCACAATTTAATATAACATGGAATGAAATTGACATTCCATATACCATAAAAGAAAACAAGGCAATAAAGAAAAGGCAGGAGGGCATACATAAAGATCTGTCTGAGCACTCAGATACACTCCAAATTACAACTGAGGAAAAATAAGAAGTTATGTACTCACCATAACGTTCCATCTGAGTAGGTAAACTTCATTTGTCAGCAACCTATGGGTTATCAGATCCACATCAGATCCAAGCCGGCAGTTTCCAACAGTTAAGATCCGAGCTCCAAGCTCCTCCCCCTTACCCATAACTCCCTGCCATCCTTTCCTAACCTCAGATCGAGTTTGCCTAAAAGCAAGACTTGCAATCACCACCTGTCTAGGGTAAATTGGGTACAATCTACTGTGAAGCAGGAATACCAAGAACATCCAAAGAGGACAGGGGGACGGTTGCTGACAAATGAAGTTTACCTGCTCAGATGGAACATTATGGTGAGTAGATAACTTCTTAATCTTAAGTAAACTTCATCTGTGCATCAACCTATGGGACAGAGTCCCCAGCTACCTGAATCTTGGGAGGCCCGTAAGGAAGGATGTTCTGGAGCCAAAGGATGCTCTCCCTCTGGAAACCAGATCTAACTTATAGTGGTTTACAAATGTGTGAGAAGTGGCCCACGAGGCAGCCGAGCAAATGTCATCCTACGAAACTCTAGCTCTAAAAGCAGCAGAGGTAGAAACATACAGAGTTGAGTGGGCATGGACTCCCTGAGGAGCAGGCCTGCAAGAACTCTCATAAGCCAAGAGAATACACTGAGAAATCCACCTGGATAGTGTGACTTTAGAAACAGCTTTCCCCAAACTGGATTTAGCAAAGGACACAAACAGCTGATCTGAACGTCTATAACTGGCTGTCCTGTGCAAGTAAAATCTCAACTGTCTGTGTACATCCAAAGAGTGTAACTTGTATTCGCCCTTATTTTGGTAATTGGGAAAGAAGACTGGCAAATTAATAGACTGATTAATGTTAGTTTCGGAAGCAATTTTGGGAAGAAAAGAGGGATTGGTCCTGAGGAATACCCTATCCTTGTGGTAAGTCAAGTACGGAGGCTTGGCACAAAGGGCTTGAAGCTCCGAAACCCTTTTCGCCGAAGTAATAGTGACTAGAAGAGCCGTATACCAGGATAAGAATTTGAGATCTACCGAGGCAGCAGGCTCAAAGGGAGAAGCTGTTAAGGCCTGGAGTACCAGCTATAAGTCCCAAGGAGGGATCACATCCTTCACCGGAGGCCTTAGTAGGAAGGCGCCTTTTAAGAAGGCCTTACATAATCTGGATGAGGTCAACGGGCCAAGATCACATCCAACATGGTAATGAGCAACTGCCGCCAACTGTACTTTGACTGTGGAAGAGCCAGCACATTTATCAAACCGTCCCGATAGAAATTCCAACACAGCTGGTAATGGAGCTGTGAAAAGATCCATATTCTGATGTTCAACCTAAATAGAAAAACATTTCCATTTGCTATGATAAACTTTCCTAGTAGACGGCTTGTGAGCCGCCACTAGGATCGCTTTGACCTGGGAAGAGATACCGGGAGTCCGAACTAACAGTGGAACTGGATCAACCAAGCTGAGAGCTTGAGGTGGTCCAGGTTCGGGGTTGGTAGGCCCAGGGGGTGAGATATCAGATCCGGGAGAGGATCTAGAATCCAGGGAGGATTCAGTAGATGAGACCACAGATAAGGGAACCATGCCTGACTTGGCCAGAATGGGGCAATGAAGATTATCGTGCTACCCAACCATCTGGCTTTCTGCAGAAATTTCAGCATCAGGGGAAGAGGCGGGTAAGCATAAAGTAGACAGGGAGGCCAAGCATGTACCAGAGCGTCTCTTGGTGATACCCCGGGTGGGGGAATTAGAGCGAAGTAGGTGTCGCACTTCATGTTTGAAGGAGAGGTGAAAAGATCGCAACAAGGATGACCCCATTTGGAGAAGATCTGCTTTGCTACTTTGGGATTCAGAGACCACTCTTACGGTGAGAGGATGGTGCGACTCAATCTGTCCGCTAGGATGTTGGACCGACCCGGAATGTGCGTCGCTACGAGAAAGCAGTTGGTGGAAATCGCCCATTCCCAAACTCTCATGGCCTCTCGACAAAGTGGATAGGGCCTGGTTCCCCCCTTGTTTGTTGATATACCAAACGACAGACATGTTGTCCGTTTAGATCGCAATAGTCCCGACGGGAAGAAGGCTCTGAAGTGCTTGCATCACTAACAGCACCGCCCTCATCTCCAGGACGTTGATATGCAGTGAGGTCTCAGTCTGGTTCCACGTGCCTTGGACGGTCCTGCTGCAACAATGCCCCCCCCACCTGAGGCGAGAGGCGTCCGTGGTCACCGTGGATAGGGGAGGGGACATAGAGAAGGGGCGCCCCTTTTGGAGGTCCAGAGACTGGAGCCACCATAAGAGGGCACTACTGCAAACCCTGCTGAGAGGGACAGGATGGCTCAGTGGAAAACGTAGGAAGGACCATTGGACTTGGAGGGTCCATTGCAGAATTCTCATATTTAGGTGCGCCATGGGAAGGAGATTGATGGTAGCCGCCATTGAGCTTAGGGCCCTCAGGACCAGTTCGCCGGAAGGGTCGGACAATGAAGAATGGCCTGCACATGGAGTCTTAGGGATCGCATCCGGCCTGGAGTTAAGAAAGCTAAGAGCTGGTTTGTGTCCACCCTGGCTCCGATAAAATCTATGACCCGAGTCGGGAGTAGGGAGGATTTTCCAGCGTGAATCGTGATCCCTAGCCTGGGAGCTAGGCGAAGAAAGAAATTCCTGGCTGTGCAGAGTAGATGCCTTGTGGAGGCGGTCAGGAGCCAGTCGTTCAGGTATGGAAAGACCTGAATTCCCTGGAGTCTCAGGTGGGCCGCTAACACCTTCGTGAAAACCCTGGGGGGCCATGGTGAGACCAAAGGGAAGGACCCTGAATTGGAAATGGCTGGCTCCAAGCCTGAAGCGGAGAAACCTCCTGGATCGTCTGTCCATTAAGATATGGTAGTACGCATCCTTGAGGTCTATGGAGCACATCCAGTTGTTCTCCTGCAAGAGGGGGAGAATGGATTGAAGAGTGACCATCTGGAACTTTTCTTTGGCTATTGCCAGGTTCAAGAGGGATAAGTCGAGGATTGGTCTCAAGTCCCCCGTCTTTTTTGGCACCAAGAAGAACCTGGAGTAAAAGGCTGATCCGTACTGGTCTGGGGGGACGTGCTTGATCGCTCCTTTTTCTAGCAGCTGCCGAATTTCTGCGGCTGCGGACTCCCTCTGATCGGGTGGGACATCGGGGAGGCACCTGGGTGTGAGAAGGGGATGGAGAAACGGAATCTCGTAGCCTCTGGATATGATCCGAAGCACACAGCGGTCCGTCGTGATGGACTCCCAAGCTGCTAGGTGCTTCGAGAAATCCCCCCAGACTGCCTCCAGAGTGGAGCAGTCGGTTAACCCATCAAGGTTGCTGCGTGGGCCGATCAGAGAAAGGTTCTCTGGACCCAAAGTTCTTCGGGCCCTCTCTGCCTCTTGTGCGGCGTCCACCCTATCCTCCTCTGCCTCTGAAGGACTGGGAGTCCAGAGCAAAACAGGATTGCTGAGACTTTCAGAACCACATCTTCTTCTGTCCCTTTTGGTTCTTAGAGAAGGACCTCTGGGGAGCAGAGAAGCGGACTCTGACGGCAGACATCTTCCCGTCTTTCTCGTTCTGGACCAAGGTATCGCGTACGGTCTTGCCAAAGAGGGCAGAACCATCAAACGGGGCATTAGCAAATGATGCCTTGAAGGGTTCCGCGAAATCACAGTGGCGGAGCCAGGCCTGTCGCCTTAGTACGATGCCCGCTCCGCTAGCTCTAGCGGCCCCTTCCGTGGCATGGGACAGCAGCCGCATAGAGGTATTGGAAATCGACTTGAGAGTAGCCATTCGGGTAGAGTACACCTGTTTGTCCTCTGCCGACATGGACTCTGGGGGCGACCCGGCATATTCTTTGATAAGATCCGCTGCAGCCGTATGATGTGTGCCATGTAGTTCAGCGACCTTATGGAGAAAGTGGCTGAAGCAAACATCCGCTTCCCCAAACGGTCGATCGCCCGAGACTCCTTGTCAGGGGGATGGACCAAGGGACTCTCTTGGGCCAGTTACCTTTTGGTGGCCGCCACCACCAACATGGCATCTGCAGGGGTTCCCTTGCTCCAATGAGACCTGTCCGAAGGCGGGCTGAGAATTCTGTCAGGCCTCTTAGGGATGGGCTCCACAGTGTCCGGCTCCTTCCATGTCCTGGTAGTGATCAGATCTACCAGGGGATCAACCGGAAGGGACACCCAAGAGGCAGACGGGCCTGCTTCAAACGCCTCAGGAACACAGACTCGTCCGAGGTAGGCTTTGGGGCAGACCCCTCCCCGATCCTGAGCAACTCCATGATGTCTCCAAATGAGACGTCTTCGGGGGGGGGGGGGTGATCTTGGAGAACCTTCCCCTTCCTCCAAATCCGTGTCCGCTGTCAAAGACTCAGGGGAGTCCAAGTGCCTCTTTTTGCACTTGCGTTTGTGAGGAACCTCCTCGTGGGGGCTGTCCGAGGAGGCCTCACCAACCACATCCTGTTCCAACAATGGAACGACCTGGGGCGTCTAAGCAGGCTGCCCTTGGGACCGGGTGATGGAAGTCGGACCCGTCTGTGAGGGAGTGCAGGGTGGAGTGGTAGCTAAGGCCGGGGGGCCTGGAATCCCTCGACAGAACCATCTCCACTAGGTTGAATGCCGAAGGAGAGCCACTCTCTCTAGGAACCGAAAGCAAATCCTCCCTCGGATCCGACGAGCAGATCGGGGCCGCAGCTGAAGCGAATCCGAAGAGCCAGTACACTCCGACCTACTCGGAGCCGAAGGCATATTGACCACCTCGGATCCGAAGCTCAACTCTCGACTCCAAGAACCTGGATCCGAAGAAAAGGGACCCGACAGGCTCGAGGGCGCTGTCGGCGCCTAAGTACCAGCCTCTATCGGTGCCGACATTCCCCCGGCTCCGACGCTACTCTGCTCCACAGACCCCGAACCCGGAAAGCAGGTCGGGGAAGGAGCAATCGAGGCGAAAAAGAGGGTTGAGCTCCCCCCCGCGGAGAGGGGGGGGGGCAGGAGCACTTCCATCTGCAGCTGGGCCGGGAAGAACCTTCTCATCATCTGGTCCCAGTCTGCATCTGTTAGGCTTTTTGTGGATCTGGAAGAGGCCACCGAGGCGGGACGGGAGTGCCGCCTCGATGACCTCGAAGGAGACCAGGCCTCATCCTCCTCCGGCCACGGCGAAAAGCTGGGGGAACGGAGCCGGGAAGGAGAAGGTCCAGACGTCCCAGGGGGAGAAACTCGCTTGGCTGGCGGGGCCGAAGAGGAGGCCTCGGCCCGCCGCTTGTGTTTTTCATGGCGCTTCTCCCTCCTGGCTTCCCTATCCTCCTGGCCCAAGGTGGGAGGTTGAGTCCCGGCCAGAGGAAGGGAAGCATCCGTCAGCGCTGCCGCAGCAGGAGCCACAGAGGGGCAGGAGTCCCGCCAGGATCAGCTTCGACCTCCAGTCCCTGATAGCCCAGGGGTTGAACGCTGCACAAATAGAGCAGCCAGAAGACAGGTGTTCAACCCCAAGGCATATCACGCACCGAGTGTGGCCATCAGCCAGGGAAAGCTTATGGCCACACTCGGTACACTTGGAAAAGAAAGTTTTGGCGGCCTCAGATATCCCAACTAAAAACACACACGCTAGGCCCCAAAACCACACACACACTCACACACCCTAACGCTGACGAGAAACGGGGGGGGGGGAGGCTAACAATTACACTAGAAAACTAAGGGTAGGTAACTCAACACAAACTCACTCAAAAAAATTAACTATTATAGGCGAAAAAAAAAAAAAGGATTTTTCTCACAGAATATCAGTTCGAAAGCCCGGAAGCTCGAGATCAAGCTGCTGGTTGAAACCGTGGCAAACTAGATCTGAGGTCAGGAAGGGATGGCAGGGAGTTATGGGTAAGGGGGAGGAGCTTGGAGCTCGGATCTTAGCTGTTGGAAACTGCCGGCTCGGATCCGATAACCCATAGGTTGATGCACAAATGAAGTTAACTACTTCAGATCAAAAGTTATGTACTTACATTAATGAAAGACGTTTTCTTCTTCCATCCATTTCAAAGTATGTGTTATTGGATACAATGCCAGCCACCTCAGACTCTTCAGCCCAAGAGCTTTCCCTCCCTCTACCAACAATACCCTGCTCTAACCATCTCTCTTCAGAGAAAGTCTGCTCCATGACAATCACCTGGAATATGACAAAACAAACAGGATGATGAAACTAGAGGTAGAGAGAGGGCAACAGGAATTTGTGCGCTTACACGTGCTTCAAGGCCAGCCCACAAGACCAATTAGGAGCACTCACCAAATAATGACAATCTGGAGGGAGCATAGAGGGAGGAATGTTTAAGGACAAGAGATGACAACACAGATCTATCATTATGGGAAGTACATAACTTTCATATCCAGTGCTGGCTTTTCTGTCTGGTCTCAACCTGTGGGACAGAATCCCCTCCTCGGAGGCCCTATGAGAGAACATTCAGCAAAATGGTGTAATAAATGAAGCTCTACACCTAGAATGAATGTCCGGTTTGTAATGGAACAGAAAGATGAATGTAAAACCAGGTAGCTGCTGCACAATACATCAAGAAAGCAAGAAAGGGGTGGTCAAAGTAACCACTTTTCTAGTGGAATGACCTCTAGCCTTCACAAGAAAAGACATTCCTTTCAAGGAGTACACAAAGGAAACACAATCAGAGAGCCATTTGGATAGGATCACCTTGTTAACAGGTTTACCGAGCCTTGACTTTGAAAAGGATACAAAAAGTTGGTCAGATTTCATGAAACTTCAGGTTCTGTCCAAATAGAATTTAAGCTGTCTATAAACATCCACACAATGAAGCAAGCAATTCCCTTGTTACTGAAATTTGGAAACAATACTAGCAAGTGAATGGGCTGGTTCAAAGAAGAATCTGATGCAATCCTGGTCAGAAAAAAGGGTTATAGTCCTTAAGGAAACTATATCTTTAAAAAAAGTCAAGTAAGAAGTATAGATGATTATCCTTGAAGTTCAGACGCACTTCTGGCTGAAATAACAGCCATGAAAACAAGAATTTTCCATGACATCAAAAATAATATGGCTGAAGGTTCAAAGGGAGGTCTAGCAGGAACCTGCACCATCAGAGTAAGGTCCAAGTAGGCACCTGATCCCGAACAGGTAGACTAAACAAAAATCTGCCCCTTGAGAAGGCTTTAGAGAATTTAAGAGCCACGAAAAGAGCATTATCAATGCCAATATGAATGTTAGAAATGGTGGCTGCTTGTACCTTTATGGTGGAATAACTACGACCAGAATTAAAAAGACTAAACATGAAATCCAGAATGGCATCCAAAAATGCTGAAAAACAACCCAAGCCTTTGGAAGAGGCTTCCATTTCCTAGCATAAACCTTCCCAATGGAAGGATTTAGGGATGATGTAAGGAGATCAATAACTCTCTTGGAGAGCTTGGGATTTCCGGCCTTCATTAAAATTAGCGGAAACCATGTGGTTAGCTTGGGGGATGAAGATTTGGGAAGGGTAATCTTGAAGTATGGGAAATTTGCCCAGAAATGGATCTAGCGCCCAAGATGGGTGATGCAGGTGAGACCAAAGAAAGGGGAATAAGATGTGTTGGAGCCAGAACGCAGCAATCAGAAGTGACAGTACTCTGCAATGGACTGCCATTTCAAGAAACTTCATTATCAGGGGCATCTGTGGATAACTGTAAAGACCACTTGGGGGCCAATCATACAGAAAAGTATTCCTTGCTGACCTTTAGGCCAAGCAGGAAAGAACAGTGAAATGGAGCATTAACAAATGACACTTTAAAACAGTCCATAAAATTACATAAGCATATCTAATCAAGGCAGCCTATTGGCCACAATGGAAAATAGCCTCATTGAGACACTGCTTATGGAATGCATGGTCAACAATTGGACTTCCAGCCTGCACAGGCTTTTAAGCTTTAACAACCTTTGACACTTCAGCTACTTGGTTTAGGCCGTAAAGATTTTATCTCACAGGTATGAAGGCTGCCAGAGAATATCTTGTCAGTTTCTGCAGGAAGGGTAGAAGTGTTGGAATTGTTCTACAGTTTTCATACGCTGTAATAAACCTTAGATGAAGTTGTGTGTGTGTATTGCGACACATCAATGCCAGATGCTGGCTCATTTTCCAGTGAGGAGATAGTGTGGGAACCACTAAGCCAGGTGACCAGATGTGATGTCATTCTGTAACCAGCACTGAAAATGTATTTAAATACTAGTGGGAGATTTGCCAAGTCCACCTTCATCTTGCCTTGCTTTAGTAAGTAACTCGGGAACAGTAATTCTTCAGTCAGTTAGGAAAATATAGTGATATTAGCTAAATATATACTTTTTCTGTATCTGTCAAAGTCTTTCTGTGTTATTTTTTTTTTATTTTTCCTGTGATTGAAACTCTGGTATTTAGTGTAAATAGATATTCAGTATTTTCATTTGTTTTTATTTATTATTAAATATTGTAATGCCCCCGACTAATATATGATGGCCAACAACATGTGACATCCCCATGCTGGGCCAGTAATAATGAGCCTGAATCCTCACCACTAACATTGAAGAGGGATGTGCACTTACAATACAAATGGATACACTCAGTATTTCCAGATGCAGACTTCTCTCTATTGGGTCTACTTTAGAACAGCGAATGATCAGATGAATGAATGCTGTTGCATCGAACCGGCAAAACGGCAGTATACAGACACACATACATATATAAATACCATTCGGAACATCAAATGGCAATGTCGAATCCCTGCATATTAATTAGGTGAAAATGTCTACTCTAATGAAGGAATTCAGTAGATTTGACATTTTTGCCCAATATCAAACATGATGTCCGTATAGGAGCTCAGTTAAGTGTCACTCCTACATTCCAATTCACATTTTTGCAGTGGACAAGCCCCCCTGCACCCCCCACCGTGGGGGGGCTGTACACCACCTCCACCCCTATTTCAATTCCAATATCACAGTACAGTGAGAAAAAGGATGAATGTCCCAATCCACACTGTACTGCGATCTCTATTCGTTACACGGAGCTCATATCAGCGAATGCACAGTGGCATTCACTGATATAAACTATCAATAATTTAACATTCTACAACAGTTACCAGCCATCTGCCACTTAGCATTCCCTGTTTGCAGAAAAGTTATGTACCTACCATAACGTTCCATGTTAGTTGTCTTTATCTAGTCTTCCTTCTTGCTGGTTGGGATCGGAGCCGATCCTCGGCTCCGACTCGGCCATCTTCAATAGCTCGAGAGCTGTTTACTGGCTCAAGGATACCCCTTATCCCATAATGCCTACCGATAGCTACCCAGATCTCGTTTGAAATAGCTAACTCCAGACATAACAAGAGAATAAACCAGTCAAATAATTAGTTGACTATACCTGCCATATTCTCTAAGACAATACAGGAAAAACAAGAGAACAGACCGCCAGTGAAAGAAAAACTCCTCTCAGTCCACTAGGACAGGGGGATGGATGGTGGGACGCAAGAAAGAAGGCGAGATGAAGACAACTAACATGGAACGTTATGGTAGGTACATATTTTCTTTGTTAAGTTGTCTATCTTGCCTTCGTTCTTGCTGGTTGGGACGGTGTCCCTAGCACCTAATATCCTGGGTGGCTCAGTGGAACAGACTCTTCAGAACAGTGGAACCAAAGTCAGTTCTCATCCTGGAGACCATATCCAACTTATAAGAAATAAAGGTATGAAGGTTTGCCCACGTGGCAGCTGCACAGATAGAATCCATGGGCAACCTAGACTGGAAGGCTACAGAGGTGGCCAAGGCCCTAGTAGAATGACCTTTCGGTTTAATAGGTAACTCTTTGTTCCTTAACTGATAAATGAAAGTAATAGTGTGTGACAACCATCTAGATAAGGTTACCTTGGAAATTGGGAGACCTTGTTTGCCCAAGGCATAGGAAAGGAATCGTTGGTCCAACTTCCTTATTTCCTTAGTTCTGTGCAGGTAAAAACGCAATTGTCTATGAACATCCAATAGGTGTAGTTTGTCCTCTGCCTTGTTGGCATGATTAGGGAAAAACACAGGAAGATCTATAGATTGTTTAAATTATTTTCTGAGCAGACTTTGGGGAGAAACGAAGGCTTAGTCCTCAGAGCAACCCTGTCCTTATGAAAAACCAAGGAGGGAGGATGAACACATAGCACTTGAAGTTCAGAGTAATAGCTACCAGAAAGAGTGTCTTCCAAGACAGAAACTTGATAGAGCAGGACGCTGCTGGTTCAAAAGAGGGCAGAATTAAGGAAGTTAGGACTAAATTAAGGTCCCAAGGAGGAGGGAGATCTCTCACTGGAGGCCTAAGAAGAGCTGTCCCTCTCAAAAAGGCTTTACAGAGCTTATGAGACATAATGTTAGAATTCGAAAAACCAACATGAAAGTTAGAAATGGCTGAAGCGGACCCGGAGTGAAACAGTTGTGCTAGGAATTCCAGAATTTTGTGGACTGGGGCTGAAAAGGGATCCACATTCCTAGCCTTTGCCCAACAGGAAAAATGTTTCCATTTGCTAGCATAGTTTTTCCTCATTGTAGACTTCTGAGAAGAGACGATAATCTCATGGACTGCTGGGGAAATGCTGGGAAGCCTGGCTAAGGTTCGAAGTGGAGCAACCAAGCTGTGAGCTGGAGAGTTTTGAGGAACTGATGCAACCCGCCTGAGTGATGAACCAGGAGGTCTGGAATTGGGTCCAGAGTCCAGGGCTGATCGAGAAGGTAATGGTGCAGGAACAGGAACCATATCTGTCGAGGCCAGTAGGGGGCAATGAGGATCATTTTGCAACCCAACAATATTGCTTTCTGTATAAGTTTGGGTATCAGGGGGAAAGGAGGAAAGGCGTAAAGAAGTCCCTGGGGCCAATCGTGGACTACAGCGTCTCTGGGTATGTGACCCAGAAGCAGAAGAAGGGAGAAGTAGTTGCTGCATTTGCTGTTGAAGGGGGTGGCGAAGAGATCACAGCAAGGCTGTCCCCATTTGCGGAAAATAAGATTTGCAACTTCCTGATTCAGAGACCACTTGTGAGGCATGAGGATAGCTCTGCTGAGCCTGTCCGCTATGACATTGGATCTCCCAGGGATGTGCATCGCAGTCAGAAAACGTTGGGAGGAAATCGCCCACTGCCAAAGTCTGAGTGCTTCTCGACACAGGAGGTAGGATCTGGTTCCGCCCTGCTTGTTGATGTACCACACCACTGACATGTTGTCCGTCTGAATAGCAATGGTTCCAGAAGGAAGAGAGTCTTGAAGGGCTTGCAACGCCAGGAGCACGGCTCTCATTTCTAGGACATTTATGTGCAGATGGTACTCGTGAGGTTGCCAAGTGCCTTGGACTGTCCTGCCCAGATAATGCCCCCCCACCCTATCAGGGAGACGTCTGTCGTCACTGTGGCTACCAGAGGGGGTTGTATGAAAGGTCTGCCCTGAGTAACTAGTGGGGAGACCATCTACCAAGAAAGATGTCTTTTGCATGCATCCGTGATCATGATCATGTGAGTCATGGGTAGCTCTTGGAAAGACCACTGCATAAACAGAAGCCACTGAAGAATTTTCATATGAAAACACGCTAGTGGAATTAGAAGAATGGCTGCTGCCATGGAACCCAGAGTTTGAAGGACGTACCTGACTTAGATCCTTTTGCTCTGCATCAGAACCTGTACTTGCTGACGAATTGCAGACACCCTTTCTGGTGGTAGCCTTGCAAACATATCCCTTGTGTCTACGTCTGATCCTATGTAAGTGATAGATTGACAGTGCAACAAGGCAGATTTTTCGAAATTTATTGTAATACCTAGCTGGGAGCAGATTGTGATTGTGTAGTCCCGCGCTTGTAGGAGTTGATGCCTGGTGGTAGCAGTGAGGAGCCAGCCATCTAGATACGGAAACACCTGGAATCCTTGACGTCTCAGGTGAGCCGTGACCATTGCCATACCATTTGGTGAACACCCTGGAGGCTGAGGTGAGAACAAAGGGCAGAGCTCTGAACTGATGATGACTGGCCCCCAGCCGGAAGCGAAGATATCTCCTGGAGCGCCTGTCCATCTTGATATGGTAGTACGCGTCCTGAAGATCTATCCAGCACATCCAATTGTCTTGACCCAGAAAGGGTAGAATGGACTGTAGTGTGACCATCCAAAACTTTGTTCTTTGCACAGACCTGTTTAGTCTGCTGAGATCCAGAATCGGTCTCCAGTCCCCTGTCCTTTTTGGTACTAAAAAAAACCTTGAGTAAGTTCCGGATCCGTGCTGGTCTGCTGGGACTTCCTGGATGACTTTTTTTCTAGCAGTTTTGAAACTTCTATTACTGCTTGCACCTTCAGATTGGGTGGAACATCTGGAAGGGTCTTCCTGGACTATAAAGGGGGTTGATGGAAGGGAATTTTGCAACCTCCAGATATAATGGACCGTACCCATTTGTCTTGTGTTAAAGTTTGCCAGGCTTTTGGATACAGTGAAAGTCTTCCCCCGACTGCTTCCAGAGGTGAGCAGCCAGGCAACCCTTCAGGGATGCTGGAAGGGCTTATCAGAGAAAGATTCTCTGTTGCCCTGGTTCTGCGGACCCCCTCTGCCATGAGGGTGGCGTCTATTATTATTGTTTCCCCCTTTGCCTCTGGAGGAAAAATCGCTACGTGTGTCAGGCAAGGGTCCCTGAGATTTACGGAACCACATCTTCCCCACTCTTCTGACCCTTGGGGTAAGATCTAGAGGGAGTGGAAAAACAGACTCCCACGGCAGAGAGAGTCTTGCCTTCCTGCTCACACCTAGTCAAATTGTCTTTCACCTGTGGTCCAAAAAGAAAGGAATCATCAAAGGGAGTGTTGGTGAAGGACGCTTGAAAGGGTTCCGCAAAGTTACACAGCTGCATCCACGCATGCCTCCTAAGGGCCACACCCGTACCTGTGGCTCTACTCGCCCCATCGGCTGCATAGGAAATGAGCCTCATGGAGGAGTTAACAACAGAATTAAGTGCCGCTTGCTGGGAAGCTACCTTGGCTTGTGCTCCCTCAGCTGATGGATCTTGAAGGGCATCTCTGAGCTCTTTAAGGAGATCCCTTTGAAGTCGGGTAAAATGACAAAGGTAGTTCAGTGACCACATAGAGAAGGTCGCTAAAGCGAACATTCACTTCCGGTATCTGTCCATCGTCCTAGACTCCTTGTAAGGGGGATGTACAGACGAAGAGGTCTCCGCTAACTCTTTTTTGGTGGCTAATGCTACCACCATGGCATCAATAGGAACACCTTTTGAAAGGAATTGCTTATCCTGGGTCTGAAAGTGGAGCTGACTCAGAGGACAGCACACTCCGCATGACATCGAAGGTGTCCCTGCCCAGATGCAGAGAATGCTCCAGTTCCAAAGAAATAGGAATCTTTCTCCACACTGAGGAGGACTGCTCCTAGGCCGATGTTGGAGCCAAGCTCACCTGTGCCAAAGTTCCAAGAGGGAGAACGGGTCTGACAAGGGTCCGAATTAACTCGCCCCCTCGGAGCCGACGAGGGAGCCCCGGCGCCCAGTTCCCTCGACGGAAAGTACCATCGAGAGAATCAGAGCCAACGTCGGAACCGAAGGAGATAGGAGTTATCGGAGCCAACGGTTCCACTACTCGAACCCCAACGAACTCCGGCTCCAAACTCATTGGAGTCGAAGGAGGAACATAAAGAGAAGTGGACGAAGCCGATACCTGTTGAGGAGGGCTGGACAACAATATAGCTAGTGGCTGCGACTTTAGCAACCTACCACTCTCTCCACATCATGATCCGACAGCCTAGAGGATCGAGAGGAGTGAGAGAATCGGTGACTACGTTCGCTCTGAAGTAAAGGAGACTGAGGAGCCGAATGCACCGACTCTAGGTAAGTGGACCTCAGCCTCTTGTGGCTCCGCGACAGCTCCGAAGGCTCTGATGGAGCTGACGGGGAGATTGTCTGGTCGGTGCCAGCCGGAACCGATGTAGAAAGTAAATCCTGAACTGAAGCCGGCTCCGAACTTGGAGCCGACAGCTTAGTGGATTTAGGGGATTTCACTGGCTGCGAACTCTTGGCTGGTGAATCCTGGGGTTTAAAAAGACCCCTAAGAATCAACTTATTCTTACACTCCTGCAGGACTCTTGGACTAAAGGCATGGCAAATAGAACAAGAGTCCTGCAGGTGCACAGCACCTAAAACAATAGACACAAGAAGTGTGCCCATCTGTCAGAGACATTTTCTGACAGTATGAGTCACACTTCTTAAACCCAGAAACTTTAGATTCCTTTGACATACTTTACAGTAGAAGGAAACCAACCAAATATGACAACAATAAAAGGGAGCAATACTTAGTCTACAAGAACAAAAAACAGACCTACTAAAAAGGCTATAGATAAAGGTTTTTTTTTTTTTTTAGGAAGATAATAGGAAAGCCTTTAATTTAAATGGCTAGCCTATAGGAAAAAAAGTGAGAAAGCCTCTAACTTAAATGGCTAACCTAGAAAGGGGGGGACTCTCTAAGTTAAATGAGTTCTACAAAAAGGAGGGATACTATAAAATAAACAATTATCTACACAGAAACAAAACTATCGCTAATGATAAAGTACTAGAAGAGTTAAATTCTAGTGAAAAAATACACAAAAAATTCTATACAAGCCTGAACCAGAAAAACGACACCTCGCAGCTGAAGCGGCAAACGAGATCTGGGTAGCTATCGCTAGGCATTATGGGATAGGGGGTAGCCTCGAGCCAGTAAACAGCTCTTGAGCTATTGAAGATGGCTGAGTCGGAGCTGAGGATTGGCTCCGAACCCAACCAGCAAGAACAAAGGCAAGATAGACAACTTAACATCCCACATTCAACATTTTGATGGTAAACCAGATAAACATATGCACAGACAAACACACACAATCATCAAAGTCAAAGTAAACTTAATTGTCATTCAGAAATCACACAAGTGCAAAAACTGAATGAAATTCTGTATCTCCAGACTCAATGTGCAGACAACATATAGATGATTTCCACAGACATTTACACATGTAACACCTGGCTATTACATCACAGACATGCAGGTAGACAGACTAATATTGCACATAATTAGAAATAAGAAGTTATGTACTCACCATAATGTTCCATCTGAGTAGGTATCTTCATTTGTCTGCAACCTGTGGGATACGGATCCGATCTCGGATCCGAGCCGGCAACTTCTAACATAGCATAGATCCGAGCTCCTAGCTCCTCCCCCTTACCCATAATCCCCTGCCTGCCCTGACCTCAGATCAAGTTTGCCCCATAGCACAACAGATAACAGGTGTCCCAATGGGAACATATGCTAATAACACAAGAGTGATCCAATCGGTCAGGGGGAAGAAGGGGGGGATGGTTGCAGACAAATGAAGATACCTACTCAGATGGAACGTTATGGTGAGTACATAACTTCTTAATCTGAAGTAGGAACTTCATTTGTCAGCAACCTGTGGGACAGAGTCCCCAGCTACCCAAGTCTTGGGTGGCCTTCATGGAAGGATATTCCGGAGCACCGCAGAGCCAAAGGATGCTCTACCCCAGGAAACAACATCTATTTTATAATGGTTGATAAAGGTGTGAGATGAAACCCAAGTGGCTGCGGAACAAATGTCATCCAGTGGAACCCTAGCCTGAAAGGCTGCAGAAGTGGCAACGGCCCTAGTAGAATGAGCACGGACTCCTTGAGGTGCAGGCCTTCCCGAACTCTGATATACTAACAGAATACAACTTGAGATCCATCTAGAGAGAGAAACCTTAGAAACTGATTTTCCGAAATTACTTTTGGCAAAGGAGATAAACAACTCATCGGATTGCCTATGACCAGCAGTTCTGTGGATATGAAAAGGTAATTGTCTGTGTACGTCCAAGGAATGAAGCTTGTACTCTCCTTTGTTATGAAAGTTGGGGAAAAACACTGGGAGATTGATGGATTGATTGATGTTCGCTTCTGAAGATACCTTAGGTAGAAAGGACGGGTTGATTCTGAGGTAAACCCTATCCGGGTGAAAAACCAAATATGGTGGTTTGACGCAAAGGGCTTGCAATTCCAATACCCTTTTGGCTGAAGTTATGGCCACCAAAAAGACTGTCTTCCAAGAGAGAAATCTGAGATCAACCGTGGCAGCCGGTTCGAATGGGGGACCAGTCAAGGCCTGCAAGACTAAGGATAAATCCCATGGAGGTACCACCTCTTTAACTGGAGGCCTAAGGAGGAAGGTACCCTTGAGGAAGGTCTTACACAGTTTGGAAGTGATAAGAGGGCCAGACTCTTGCCCCACGTGATAGTATGAGATTGCTGCCAGCTGCACCTTGACTGTGGAAGAACTAGCCCCCTGGTGAAAGAGAGAGGTTAGAAAATCTAGAACCGACGATATCGGGGCTGTAAACGGGTCTAAACTACGGTGTTTTGCCCAAATGGTGAAGCGTTTCCACTTACTCCGATAAACCTTCCTGGTGGAAGGCTTGTGAGCTGCTACAAGAATGGCTTTAACCGGTGATGAGATCTCGGGAGTCCTTATGAGGAGTGGAACTGGAGCAACCAAGCCGTCAGCTTGAGGTTGACCAGGTTCGGAGTTGGAAGACCGAGAGGATAAGAGATGAGATCCGGAATGGGATCCAGAATCCATGGTGGATACACTAGGTGAGACCATAGGTAAGGGAACCATGTCTGACGAGGCCAGAATGGGGCAATGAGGATCATTCTGCTCCCCAGCTGCCTGGCTTTCTGTAATAATTTCAACATCAGGGGTAGAGAAGGGCAAGCATAAAGCAGACCGGGAGGCCAAGCATGAACTAGAGAGTCTCTCGGGGACTTCCCCGGAGGGGGGATCAGAGCGAAGTAATCATTGCATTTGGTGTTTGAAGGAGAGGCAAAAAGATCGCACCAAGGTCGTCCCCATCGGGCAAATACTTGCTCTGCCACTCGGTGGTTGAGAGACCACTCGTAAGGAGTCAGGATAGTACGACTGAGTCTGTCCGCTAAAATGTTGGACCGTCCCGGAATGTGCATTGCTATGAGAAAGCAGTTGGTGGAAATCGCCCATTCCCACACTCTCATGGCCTCGCGGCAAAGGAGGTAAGACCTGGTTCCCCCCTGTTTGTTGATGTACAGACTACCGACATGTTGTCTGTCTGTACCGCAATTGTCCCTACAGGAAGAGAGTTGTGTAGTGCTTGCAACGTCAAAAGCACCGCTCTCATCTCTAGGAAGTTGACATGCAAAGAGGTCTCTATATCGTTCCAAGTGCCTTGGACTGTTCTGCCTGAAAAATGCCCCCCCCCACACCCCAGGCGAGAAGCGTCCGTGGTCACTGTGTCGACTGGTGGAGGTAGTGAGAAGGGACAGCCCGTGTGGAGGTTGGGAGACTGGCGCCACCACAGGAGCGATTTTCTGCAAACTTTGCTTAAGGAAACGGGGTGAGACAGAGGGTTGCAAGACAGGGACCATTGTACCTGGAGGGTCCACTGTAGAACCCTCATGTTCAACCGGGCCAATGGTAGCAGAGGGATTGCAGCCGCCATAGATCCTAGGGCCCTCAGAATCAATTCCGCCGAAGGAGTTTGCAGATGAAGAATGGCCTGCACATGTAACATCAGGTTCCGAAGTCGATCTGGAGTCAAGAACGCAAGCATCTGTCTGGAATCCAGGCTTGCCCCTATAAAATCTAGCATCTGTATAGGGATGAGAGAGGATTTGGTCATGTTGATGGTTAATCCTAATAGTGGAGCCAGACCGAGAAAATAGTCCTTGCCTGAGCAAAGTAGATGCCTTGTTGGGGCTGTGAGGAGGCAGTCGTCCAGGTATGGAAAGACCTGAATTCCCTGGAGTCTCAGGTGGGCCGCTACTACCGCTAGGACCTTGGTGAACACCCTGGGGGCTGAGGTGAGACCGAAGGGGAGGACCCTGAATTGAAAGTGACTGGCTCCCAGCCGGAAGCAGAGGAACCTCCTGGAACGCCTGTCCACTAGAACGTGATAGTACGCATCCTTGAGGTCTATAGAGCACATCCAGTTGCCCTCCCGCAATAAGGGGTGGACGGATTGCAACGTGACCATTCGGAACTTTTGTTTGGGTACCACCAGGTTTAGGAAAGAGAGGTCGAGGATGGACCTCAAGTCCCCAGTCTTTTTTGGCACCAGAAAGAACCTGGAGTAAAACCCTGATCCGACTTGATCTGGGGGGGATGGGCTGGATGGCTCTTTTTTGTAGAAGCTGGTGGATTTCTGCAGCGGCCGCCTTCTTTTGACTGGGTGGGACGTTGGGAAGGCTTCTGATTCTGGGGTAGGCTATGAAGGGAATTAGGTAACCTCTGGATATAATGCGAAGCACCCAGCAATCTGTAGTTATGGACTCCCACTTTGCCAGGTGCTTCGAAAAACGCCCTCCGACTGCCTCCAGAGTGGAGCAGTCGGGAAACCCCTCAGGGGTTCTGCGTGGGCCTCTCAGAGAAAGGTTCTCTGGACCCAAAATTCCACGGACCCCTCTGCCTCTGGGGCGGCGTCCTCCCTGTCCTCCTCTGCCATGAGAGGACTGGTTGTCCTGAGCAGACTGAGATTGATGCGATTTTCAGAACCACATCTTCTTCTGACCCTTTTGGTTCTTGGAAAAGGACCTCTGGGGCGCAGAGAAGCGGACTCCGACGGCAGACAAGGTCTTCCCATCTTTCTTGCTCTGGACAAGAGTGTCGCAAATGGTTTTGCCGAACAGTGCAGAACCATCAAAAGGGGCATTCGCGAATGACGCCTTAAAAGGTTCCGAGAAGTCACAGTGACGGAGCCAGGCCTGTCTCCTCATGACAAGCCCGACTCCGCCTGCTCTAGCGGCTCCCTCTGTAGCATGAGACAATAGCCGCATAGAGGTATTAGAGATAGAGCGGAGGGTGGCCATTCGGGAAGAGTACAAATCCTTGTCTCCCTCAGACATGGACCCCGGGAGGGAAGCAGCGTATTCCTTAATTAGGTCCCGCTGCATCCTAATGACGTGTGCCATATAGTTCAAGGCCCTCATAGAGAAGGTCGCTGAACTGAAGGCCTGCTTCCCAAGACGGTCCATCGCGTGAGACTCCTTGCTCGGAGGATGAACCGTGGGGCTCTCTTGAGCCAACTCTTTCTTAGTGGCTGCAGCCACCAACATGGCATCCACAGGGGGACCTCTGCTCCAATGTGATCTCTCTGCAGGGGGGCTCAAAATTTTGACTGGGCGCTTGGGGATCGGCTCTACGGTGTCCAGTTCCTTCCAAGCCCTAGAGGATATGAGATCCACCAGGGGGTCGGGTGGAGGGGACACCCAAGAGGTAGATGGTCCTGCCTTGAACGCCTCAAGGAATACGGACTCGTCAGAGGAAGCCTTGGGGGCAGACCACCCACCTCTGATTTTGAGCATTTCCATGATGTCTCCAAAGGAGACATCCTCAGGGGGTGATCTCGGGGAGCCTTCCCCTTCATCCAAGTCCGTATCTTCTGTGAGACTCTCAGGGGAGTCTATGTGCCTCCTTTTGCACTTTGCCTTGTGGGGAATCTCCTCGGGGGGGCTGTCCGAGGAGTCCTCACAGGCTGTAACCTGTCCCACTGGAACTCCTAAAGGCACTGAGGCAGGCTGCCCAGAGGTCTGGATGAGGGGAGCCAGGATCAGATGAGAAGGAATGCAGGAGGGAGCCGAAGCCAGGACCGGAGGTCTGGAAGCACTCGACAGTGCCCTCTCCACCGCAGAGAAAGCCGAGGGGGAAACGCTCTCAGAAGGATCCGAGATCTGAGTCCCACTCGGATCCTAAGCGGGGATCGGACCCTGCGCCGAGAACGTCGGATCCGAAGGAACAGTGTGCTCCAACCGGGACGGAGCCGAAAGCACACCGAATCCCTTGGATCCGAAGCTCGGCCCATGGCTCCGAGAAGTCGGATCCGACAGACTCGAGGGAATAGTCGGAGCCGAAGTGCCCAGCACGGTCGGCTCCGACCTACCCCCGGATCCAACGTGGCTCGGCTCTGAGCCCGGAATGCGGGTCGGAGAAGGAGCTATAGGAGCGAAAAAAGGGGTCGAGCTCCCCCCCAGAGGAGGGGGGAGGCAAGAGCACTCCCATCTGCATCTGGGCCTGGATGAATCTCCTCATCATCCGGTCCATATCCGCATCAGACATGCTAAAGGTGGACCTCGACGAGGCCACCGAGGTAGACCTGGAGTGTCGCCTCGATGACCTCAACGGGGACCGAATCACCTCCTCCTCGGGACCCGGGGAGAAACAAGGGGATTGGATCAGAGGAGGAGGAAATCGAGAAGACTTGGACGGGGAAGCCCTCTTGGCAGGCGGGGCCGATGAAGAGTTCTCGGCCCGCCGCTTAAGGTGCTTCTCCCGCCGCTTCTCTTTCCTGGCCTCCCTATCCTCCGGAGTCGAAGTGGGAGGTTGAGTCCCGGTCGGAGGAAGGGAGGCAGAGGTGACCGCTACCGAGAGGGGGGGGGGGTAGCGGGCACCGAAGCACTGGAGGTCGAAGCAGAGTCTGGGGGTAGAAGACCCGCCAGAACTAGCTTCGACCTTTGATCCTTAAGTGCCCTGGGGTTGAACGCAGCGCAAATCGCGCAACCCGAAGAGAGGTGTTCAACCCCAAGGCACCTAACGCACCGAGTGTGGCCATCAGCCGGTGAAAGCTTGTGACCACACTCGGTGCATTTCGAAAAAATTGCCTTAGGGGCCTCCGACATACTGAAGTAAGCACACTCACTAGGCCCCTAATCCAGTCACACACACACACGCTACGACCAGCGGGGGAGGGGGAATTATACTTAAAATAAAACAAGTAAGTTATAAAAGTAAAAGGAGAAAGGGTAAACCTATCACACACACAACCAGTCACTCAGAAGAAAAAATATAAAATCTTTTTTTCTCACAAAACGCCAAGAGCTCTGAACCTAGCTGTTGCTTGAAGAGCGGCAAACTAGATCTGAGGTCAGTTAGGGCAGGCAGGGGATTATGGGTAAGGCGGAGGAGCTAAGAGCTCGGATCTATGCTATGTTAGAAGTTGCCGGCTCGGATCCGAGATCGGATCCGTATCCCACAGGTTGCTGACAAATGAAGTTCCTACTTCAGATCACATTTTAACTCTTTTTGAACTGAACACTTATTAAACTGAACTGGAATTTACACTCCATATTATATATGTGTGTGTGCACATATATACATATATATATATATATATATATATATATATATATATATATATATATATAGAGAGAGAGAGAGAGAGACATACACACACATATACATATATATATATATATATATATATATATATATATATATACACATATAGATGGAACCACTACTAAATACGGAACACTCACTCTACTGACGCCAAAAATCCTGAGACCAAACACCCGAAACACTACAATACCAAAAAACTAAAACCGCACAATTCAAACTACCGAAAACTACACAACATACACCACACACAGACACATACCTTCCCCCAAAACACAAACACACAAACCAAACCTAGAGACAAGCAAGGGGGCTGTGCCCCACTGCACCCTCACAACCCCCTACTTAAATATTCTAACCCCAAGTTCGCACTACCCAAACACATGAATACACCACCACACGCCTACATCCCCCTTGCCCACACACATCACACTCACACCACCCACTTGCACACTAAACCTCTAACCAACACAGTTAAACAGAAATACTTACCTGCCCTTCCACCATATCGTAACAACAGAAGCACGAATTTCAAACTCCTGATAGTCGGGATTTTGAAATTCGCGCTTCTGGTCTTTCGGTAGTTTGGGGTTTCAGCTATATGGTCCCGAAAGTTTGAAGTATTTCAAACTTTCGAGATTATGTAGTGTTCCCATATATATATATATATATATATACATATATATATCATAATATTAATACCCTGGGGTAAAGAACAGAAATACCTACGATGGTAATGGAGAAGAATACCAAAAGATAAAGTTTGAAAAGAGCAGAAGGACCCACTGGAAAAACTACTGTAATTTAAACTGCTACTAGATTATTTAACACCTAATAGAAACTTTAACAGAGGAGGAACAGGAACACTAAGAAAACAGTGTAAAGATAAACAATAAAAACTCACTTGCCTCACTATCCCACATTCAAGCTACAGGTGACCATGTCTTATCGTTAAAGCGTCAAACGAGATCTGGGTTATATATACGTGTAAGGGAAGGGAATTCAAGCTACAGAGCCTAAAGTCTATTAGAGTGGCTGAGGACAAATCTGATGTCGGATCAGAGACCCCGTTAGTTCATAAATGGACAAAAAGACAAAGTCAAAGCATTCTATTACCTAGGCAGACCAACAACTTGCCCTCCTTGTCACCAGGAGAAGATAGAGCATTTAAAAACAGCTTATTTTCAGTACACAAAGCAATGCATATGGCTAATGGGTCTGATGTTATGCGAGAGAAAAGAAATGTACTAGTCTGAGGCACTTCATTCTTTTCATCTGCTTTTTTCAAGGACTGATGGCTAAGTATCAGATGATTACAAGTATTATTTAACACATCCTCTAGGGCTGACTGTATACAAGGGATAAATGAGAAACATCCATTTGTACGAACAATCCAATAGTAGGTTAAATGTTCTAAAATGAAAAGGAAATAAACAAAATAGGAAAAATGGCGAGAGTTAGAGTGCAGCCCCCACACTGCAAATACAGTGGATTGCTTAAAATTCTCAAATGTAAAAAAAGTTGTGGCTTAGAAGCCACTGGAAGTACTTAATTCTAAGGAGCAGTGAGTTCTGGCCCTTCATTCAATTATATATTAAATTATTGGATGATATTTAAATTGCTTGGCGTGGCAGCTTGGCCAGACTTAACACTTTCTCTCTGGGATTTTCATTTAACATTCTTTCCCTGATGTATATTTATACAACAATCTGGGTAATAGCCACTATGACACTACCAGATACAAGAAGGGAACTTTTTCAAACTACTACTTATATTTTCGTAGTGCTCCTTCTTTTAAACAAAAAGGGGTATTGTGAAGGGACAATTCATCTGTCTTTCCAGAACTGTATCTGTGGAAACATTTTTTATTAAGGAATGTACTTTGGTTAAGAATATGCTTCTAGATTATGCTTATCCCAACATTCTGTTGCAGGAAATCACTGGTTTTATCTAGACAGGTCAATCGGATAGCTATTCACCCATCTGGAGAAAACTTTTATTCAACACCTCCAAGACAAGAATTCTATTTGACCATACATTAGCTATGGTCTTCCATCATTCCTTGGATTCTGGTGGTACACACTCCATTAAGAACAACTGATTCACGATTTCTGGTATTTTTCCTAGCCTTAATAATTCTGGCACTGCACCATCATTGATATAAAATTCACTGAAAAATGCTGGTGTCGTCTTTGAGCACAGGATGTCCACTTACTTGTCTACTAAATGTCATATGATGAGGTGGTAGTGCATGCAGCCAATTTTGTTACATCTTTGAGAGGCCATATGTAGTTATTCCAAAATATCCCAGGGTTATTCCTTGCCAAGGCTGACATACCTGCTATGTGGCCCTTCGTTCTGCATGCTCTGGTTTCTATACTGGAAAAATCTGAGAGAAGATTAAATAATAAAAAATATCTATGAACATTTACATTCCATTAAAATTTGTGATGAAAATAAGGCTTTACTTGAACATTCCTGCTCATCTAAGGATTTTAAAAAGATTACAGATTAAAAAGTACAAAGACATATGCATCTGGAGCGTTTCTCCCCGGGCCTCTGCTGAAAATGAAAATTGGTTTCATTCCAAGTCGGACTTTCATGGTAAACAAATGTTAAATAAATATATAAAATAAAAATGACTTTTTTAACTGGAAAAGGTCTTCCAAGAACAGGGCAGCAAGCTTCTTATTTTGTAGGGAAAAGACATGGTAAATCCTTTTAAATTCTGATGTTTTACTTGTTTTGAATTAATATGTTTCTCTTCCCTCAGTTTTAAACAGAAGGTTTGTTAGGTTAAAGCATTAGCACTCACGTTTAAGCTCGTCTTACAGGAATTACTTTTATTCTGATGGAGTTCTTGTAATAGGAATGAAAGTGCCTAATAAGTAATTTCTGTCAAGTAATTCTTGCAGTACATTCAATCCTGGCAATGGTCTGATTAAAAGAACATTCCTCCACAACAGGATAAGAGCTAATTTTTTTTTCACAATGGGGAGTTGATCTTGTGAATCTATAAAAGAAGCCCTATCTGTGTCAAAATCTATACTATTCTAAATAAATAATAATAATAAACAAGTAAGTCTATATTGTACTATATTTCTGTGACCCTACATTAATATTTTGTAAATAGAATTACTTGTATTATTTCTGGAGCTTTTCTCCTCGGGTCTCCACTGAAAATGGGCCCCTGGCTCAGCTGGACTAACCCGGTTAACAAATGTCAATAAATAAATGAATAAATAAAATCAAAATTTCCTCAGGCGTTTCTTTACAAGGATGTCTACCTATGATGGCTTCTGGACACCAGGATTCACAGGCTGTAAAGCATGCCTTGCTAAGGTAAGAAAATCATTCTTCTGAACTCTACTTGTGATAATTAGAAGTTATGTACTTACCATAACTTGGCATTTGTGTTGTCCATTTCCATTCTTCCCCACAAATGGGACTGGATCTGACTTGGCAGCATACAAAAGACTTTGGATCCAATTCTCAAGCTCCTCCCTCTACCCATAATGTTCTATCCTCTCAACTCCTCAGATCGAGTCTGCTGCCCAATCTCTCAATTCATAATGGATGGGGAGAAATTGAATGCCATCATGGAAGTATCGAGTGGAGAAAACTATAAAGCAATTTAGACAAAAAGTGTCACTGTCGGAGGAGTATAGAAGATGGAACAGATCAACAAAAATACTCAAAGATAGATGTAATAAAAGCAATGCGCAGCATTACAACAGATCGGGATTTATCATGCACTATCACAAACAAACTAAAAATATCAGCACAGGCAGAAATACTTAGAAGATGCATAGATAAATATAAAGGAAAAATACAAAATAAGCAATTTATTGATGACCCAAAAAAGTTTTAAACAGAATTGGGAAATAAGGTAAAATGAATTGAAATACCACCAAACAGAAGAAATAGATATATTTTGGAGAAGTATTTATAAAGATCCTGTGAAACAAAAAGATGCTACATGGATAGAAAAAGTAAAAGAAAGAGTAAGAAATTCAAATGTACAGGATATGAAATGGGATGAAGTAACAGACAGAGATTGAAACCAAGTTAAGAAAAGCTTCTAATTGGAATACCCCAGGCCCAGATGCAGTACACCTAACTTCTGACTAAAAATATTAACATCTTTGCATAAAGATTTCACCATGATTAAGAACTATTTATATGCTCATCACGAACTGACACCAGCCTGGCTACCAAAAGGAAATACAATGCTCCTACTTAAGAACGAACCTGCAAGCTACCCTAAAAACTATAGACCAATAACTTGGCCTCAGACGACGTGTAAACTATACACCAGAACTGATGCTGACAGAGTTTATAGTCATTTAGAAGAAAACTCAATTATGGCATTAGAACGAAAGGGTAATAAAAGAAAGTCATATGAAACAAAGGATCATTTGTTGTTAAAGTCAT
The DNA here is from genome assembly GCF_019279795.1 of Protopterus annectens. Lineage (NCBI taxonomy): Eukaryota > Metazoa > Chordata > Ceratodontiformes > Protopteridae > Protopterus > Protopterus annectens. Next base: position 671,357,048 of record NC_056736.1, read on the forward strand.
AGCGGTAAACTGTAAAAAGGGGAAGTATCGAAGTATGGCAAAGGACAGACTACAAAAATGCATTTGACAGTATCCCACATTCATGGATAAAACAGTGTTTAAAAATGTATAAAATACACCCACCCTATACCGATAAACTACATTACAGCGACCATGAAACAGTAGCAAACCACTCTGCAGTTAAACCATGACAAAAGACACATTATTATTCCAGGGATAAAATTTCAAATGGGGATATTCCAGGGTGACACTCTGTCACTGCTGCTGCTCTGCCTTGCCCTTAACCCATTAAGCTGTCTGCTTAACAGATTAGGTCATGGCTATAATCTGGCTTCCAGACATCAACAAAGTGTAAAAACTTCTCATCTTCTCTATGTAGGTGACTTAAAATTGTACAGCTCATCAGATGAGGAACTCAAAGTACAACTTACAAGTTGTCCAAACTTTTTCAGATGATATAAGAATGTCATTTGGTCTTGATAAATGTGTAAAAGCGACCTTTAAAGCAGGAAAGCTACAGCACCAAAAAAAAAAGAAGTTATGTACTCACCATAACGTTCCATGTATATAGTCCATCTCGCTGAACATTATTACGTGTGGGTTCGGAGCCACTCGGCCGCTTAGAAAGCCTGAAAACTTCTGACTGGTTCATGGCTAGGAGGTATCCCATGGTGCATGAGCACATTCCTCAGATCTTGTTTGCTACTAGTCTACCAGAATAAGACAGGAAAAAGGACAAAGGTCTGGAAGAATAAACTGTAATAAAGGCGCCCTTATGGTATAAGCCACTGTAGAAAAGGAAAAACTGTTTCCAGATCCTCCAGGAAGGGGGCTGGTGGGTGGGTTCGTAATAATGTTCGGCGAGATGGACTACATACATGGAACATTATGTTGAGTACATAACTTCTTTATGTTATGTAGTCCGATCTCGCCTCCATTATTACATGTGGGACAGCATCCTTAGCATCTTGAATGGGTGGCTCACTGGAACGAGGCTCTACCCCTGGAAGTTAAATCCAATTTATAATGGGAAATGAAGGTATAAGGGGTAGCCCATGTTGCTGCTGCACAAATATTAGCAATAGGTGTCCTGGCTTGGAAGGCAGCAGAAGTAGAAAAGGACCTGGTAGAATGCGCTTTGACTTTAAAGGGTAACTCCTTTCCCTGAGAAGTGTAAATAAAGGAAATACAACTAGAGATCCAGTTCGATAGTGTGACTTTGGAAACTGGCAAGCCCAATCTTGCCTCAGCAAATGAAACGAATAGCTGTTCTGATTTTCTAAATCCTTTAGTCCTGTGGATATAGAAACGCAGTTGCTTATGCACATCCAATTGGTGAAATGTATACTCTGCTTTATTGGTGTGATTAGGGAAGAACACTGGCAATTCAATTGTTTGGTTTAAGTGAAACTGAGAACAGACTTTAGGAATAAAGGAAGGATTGGTCCAGAGAGAAACCCTGTCTTTGTGAAAAATTAAATATGGAGGTTTAACTGATGGAGCTTGCAGTTCAGAAACTCGTGTGGCTGAGGTTATTGCCACCAGAAAAAGAGTCTTCCAAGACAGGAATTTCAGCTGACAACTATGGTCTGGTTCAAAGGGTGGCAAAGTAAGTCTAGACAGGACTCTATTCAGATCCCAGGGAGGAATGGGGTCTTGCACAGGAGGTCTTAACATCATGGAACCTCTAAGAAAAGATTTGCACAGTTTGTGAGACATAAGACTGGAATCATTAATCCCCGCAAGAAAATTAGATATTGCTGCTAGCTAAGCACGGAGTGTAGCAGCCGCTGAACCCTGGTGAAAGAGTTCTGAAAGGAACTCTAAAAAAATGGTAATGGGTGCTGTAAATGGATCAACCTCTCTGTTGTGTGCCCATATAGAAAATCTCTTCCATTTACTGTGATACAATTTTCTAGTCGAAGGCTTGTGAGAAGAGGTAATAATATGGGTTACAGCTGGAGACAGATCATGAAGACTGACTAGTGACGGAACTGGAGCAGCCATGCTGTCAATTTGAGAGTGTGGAGACTGGGGTGAAGAGAACCTGACATGTGTGTCAGGAGGTCTGGCACTGGGTCCACAGTCCATGGATAGTCTAACAGGTGAGGCTCGAGAAATAGGAACCAGATCTGATGAGGCCAGTAAAGGGGTGATGAGGATCATCTTGCTTCCCAACAACATTGCTTTCTGTATGACCTTGAGAATGAGTGGAAAAGGAGGAAAAGCATAAAGGAGTCCCGGGGGCCAATCGTGGATGAGAGCATCTCTTGGAGACTCTCCCGGAGGAGGGATGAGGGAGAAAAAGGTGCTGCATTTGGTGTTGATGGGGCTGGCAAAGAGATCGCAGCAGGGTTGTCTTCACTTGTGGAAGATCAGACGGGCTACTTTCTGGTTCAAGGACCATTCGTGAGGTAACAATATTGCCCTGCTTAGCTTGTCCGCTATCACGTTGGAAGTCCCCGGGATGTGAGTTGCAATGAGAAAGCGTTGGGAAGAAATCGCCCAATTCCAAACTCGCAAGGCCTCTCGACATAAGGGGTATGATCTGGTCCCCTCTTGCTTGTTTAGATACCAAACCAGCGACATGTCAGTCTGGATAGCTATCATCCATAGAGGGAGATAGTTGTGAAGTGCTTGCAACGCTAGAAGCACAGCTCTCATCTCTAGGACACTGACATGCAGATGGGCCTCCTGATCTTGCCATGTGCCTTGGACAGTCCTGCCAAGATAATGCCCCCCCATCCCATCTGGGAGGCATCCGTGGTCACAGTGGCAACGGGTTGTTGCAGTACAAAGGGAGTCCCTGTGGTAAGGTGACCTGGTTGAATCCACAAGTGTAGATCCTTTCTGCAAGAATCTGTGATCAGAATCTGGTGATGCAGAGGCAACTGCTGAAAGGACCACTGGGATGACAGGAGCCACAGGAGTATCCTCATATGTAGTCTTGCTAAAGGTACCAAGGTTATGGTCGATGCCATAGTTCTGAGAAGCTGCAACACCACCTTTGGTTTGACTCTTCGAAGGGGAAGTATCCTGTAAATTTCCTGTGCAAAATTCTGTATTCTGTCTGTAGGTAGTCTGGCTGCCATAGAAACCGTGTCTATATTTGCTCCTTTAAATGTTATAGATTGAGTGGGCAAAGCTGAGGATTTTTCCCAGTTTATAGAGATTCCCAACTGGGAACAGAGCTTGATTGTGGAATCTCTCGACTGAACTAGACGATGCCTGGTGGTGGCAGTCAGGAGCCAATCGTCCAGGTATGGAAAGACTTGGATTCCCTGATGCCTCAAATGAGCGGTAACTACTGCCATGCACTTGGTGAACACCCGGGGGGCTGTGGTGAGACAAAAGGGCAGTGCCTGAAATGGGTAATGATTGGCACCCAGCCAGAAGCGTAGGTAGCTCCTTGATGCTTTGTCCATCATTATGTGGTAGTAGGCATCCTGGAGATCTATTGAGCACATCCAACTGTCTTTCCCTAACAGAGGGAGTATGGACTGTAGAGTGACCATTTGGAACTTGGACTTCCTTACATACTCGTTTAACCTGCTGAGGTCTAGGATGGGTCTCCAGTCTCCTGTTCTTTTTGGAACTAAAAAGAACCTGGAGTATGTTCCGAATCCTGTCTGGTCTGCTGGGACCTTTTGGACGACTCTTTTTAATAGCACATTTTTATATCTATAGCCGCTTGATCCCTGTGATTGGGTGGTACATCTGGGATCCTTTTGGGAGGGCGTGGTGGAATGGAAAAGGGTAGAGAGTAACCTCTGGTGATAATGTCTTGTACCCATTAGTCTCGAGTGGGATTTAGCCAGACTTCTGGGTACAAGGATAGGCGACCCCCGACCGACTCCAGAGACGCACAGTCGGGTTCCACATCAGGAACGCTGACAGGGACAGTCACGAAAGGAATCGCAACCTCCTTGATTTTGTGGGCCTCCCCTGCCTCTAGGGTGACGTCTACCATTATTTCCTCTTCCCCTGCCTCTGAAAGAGGAATCACCCTGCGTATCCTGGAAAGGTCTCTGTGATTTCTTGAACCACATTTTACCGCTCTTCTGACCTTTACGGTAAGGTCTAGAAGGAATGGTAAAACAGACTCCCATGGCAGAGAGAGTCTTTCCTTCCTGTTCACACCTGGTGAGGGTATCTTTCACCTTGGGTCCAAAAAGAGAGGATCCGTCCATGGGAGTATTGGTGAATGTAGACTTGAAAGGCTCAGCAAAGTTGCATAGATGCATCCAGGAATGTCTCCTTAAGGAGACTCCTGAACCCGCCGCCCTACTCGCACCATCAACTGCGTACGAGCTCAGCCGCATAGAGGAGTTAACAATGGATGCGAGAGTAGCCAACTGAGCAGACACTGTAGATGGGACTGCTTCAGTAGAGGTACCCTGGAGAGTATCTCCTAACTCCTTTAGGAGATCTCTCTGAAGTCTCGTAAAATGTGATAGATAGTTCAATGATCAGAGTGTAAAAGCCACTGAAGAGAAGATACGCTTCCCATACCTATCCATCGTTCGGGATTACTTATTGGGCGGATGGATAGATGTCGTCTCTGCTAGCTTCTCCTTAGTGGTTGCCGCCACCACCATGGCATCAACAGGTAAGCCCTTGGATAAAACGTCTTTGTCTTTAGGGGCGGAAAGAAATTTATTCAGCCTCCTGGGGACTGGTTCGATGGCATCAGGAGTCTGCCATACTTTCTGACTCACAAGATCCAGTAATTCAACAACTGGAGGAGACACCCATGAAGCTGAGGGTTGAGACCCAAAAGCCTTCAGGTACACTGACTCATCGGACGGGGTAACGGTGGACCAGCCGCCTCTCTGCCCGAGGATCTCCAAAATGTCTGCAAAGGAGACATCTTCAGAGGGCGACTTAGGGGACCCCTCCAACTCATCGAGGTCAGTGTCAGATGTGACAGACTCATCAGGGGAGTCTACATGCTTTATCTTACATGATCTCTTCCGAGGGAGCTCCTCAGTGGAGTCCTCTGGGGAGGTCTCAGAAGATCGGGGGCCACCCAAATACGGGTCCTGAGGCTGTGGGTCTCTGCCATCCCGGGGGAGAGAGGATGCTGAGACCGTAGTCAGTGCTTGAGGGAGTATAGCATCGGTACTTCTACGTGGGACGGATGAACTATCCAACATGCGTCTCATCCTCACGAAGACCGATTTCATCAGCTCCAAACGAAGCCCCGACTCCGAAGAGAGCGTAGGTGCCGATGGCTCCAAAAGAATCGGCTCAGAGAACTATGTACGGTCCGAGCTCACTCGGGCCGGTGCACCAGGGGGAAGACTCGACACCAAAGAGGTTCACTTCCAAGTGTCCTCCTCGGGGCTAACCGAAGAGCTTCGGACCCTAGACACTTCGGACGGCACTGAATGTATCGGAGCAGAGATCGGCTCCGAGACAACCACACGGGGTGCCGGAGCCTTGGACACCACTATAGTCGGTACCGACAATATCGGCTCCAAAGGCCCAATCTGGGTTGGAGGAGGAAAAAGAGCAGGATCGGTAGCAGGAGTCGGCTCCGAGACCGAATGGGTCGGAGCCAATAAAAATATTGGCAAGGCCGATGACCTGAGGAGTCTGAGCACCACTTTCGCGATGGCTTCTTCAGATAAGCTCCTGGAGGATCTGGAGGAGAGTGTAGGAGACCTTGATCTCTGCAATATAGGCGATTTTAGAGTAGGGGAGACCGGTGGAATGTTTGTAGATGATAACTTTCTATTCTCCATTTACCTCGGAATCAATGTGTTCCTACACCTACCCGATCTAACAAAAAAAAAAAAAAAATCATATCTAAAACGATTCACTCACTCACTGTTCTTTTTATACACTTTTTTGTACCATTCAGATCCTGTTTATGAAAGCTGCCTTTTGATGTTAATACTGTTGGAATTTGCTTCATATCCTACAGTCTGTTGATTGTGTTCTATTTCAAGGTAAACTTAGGGAGTTGTTTCTGTCTCCAGTCATCCCTGCACCTGGGTTTCTTATCTGTAGTTCTCCTTGAAGCTGTACCAGTCACAGAACATTTTTTATCACACACAGTAGGATGCCAAAACATATATAATACCTGCTCTACTGTATTTTTTTCTACTTATTTTCAACTAATTATAACCATTTGATTTATGTATATATACTCTACCATGCAGAAGTGTACATGCACTGTTATGTGTCTAAATACATACATTCTAACAGTTCTCCCTTTTTGTTTTAAAAATACTCAAAACAGTTTACACTGATAAAACACAATTTTACACCATTAATACAATGATCAACATTACTACCAGACCATTCTGTAAAAATGTTTTACCAGTTATGAGCTGTGTCTGCTTTAGGTTTTCCTGCTAACTTGATTAACTTTTTTTACAATTACAGAATTTACTTCATGACTTAGGATTGTTCTATTAACCTTTTGCAAGTGTTTAATTAGCCGTTTACATTTTATTTATGACTTTATGTAATGAATCTAATGAAAATCCTACATTAATCATGGACAATGTCTGTGGATTCCACCATAAAGGCATTGCAGCCTTGCTTTCTGGAATAAACACGTGTGTCATTATGCTAGTTTAAATGAGTGATGCTGTTAAGACAACCTACAAAAGGACGTTGTTTAGTAACTGTTAATCTTTGGTTTGTTACAATACATACAAACTGTGGGGCTATCTCTGTGAACATTCCGACATTAGAAGGTAAAACTGTCCATTTACATAGATTTACAGAATGTTGTAAAAAACATGGTTCATATACCGATGAGTGCTGACCACACACCAGTCCATTAGCTGTATGAGTACAATGTTCAATTTTGTGAGTTTTATTTTGAAAATCCATATAATTTCCCTCTAAGTGGGGTAACCAATACTGGTACGGATAGAATGGTTGTCCAAAAACCAGGGGTAAAACTACAACTTGACACATTATAATGTAACAAGTTCAAAAGTAATGTGTAACTTTTTCTATACATTATGCATCTATGTAGACTGCTGCCTTTGCATTTCAATCCAGTTGGTACTTGGGACCTCCATTTTTTAAACATGGTCCTCCACACATTTGTTGCTAGACATTAATTTCATTTGTACTGATTTTTCTGTATTTGTACATACAAAGACTGCAAAGTACATTTAGTCCAATCTACAAATTTAGTAATATTAACAACAAATCCTAATCTGCTAATCAAAGAATCATTAAAATGCTGCAAAAAGTCTTTTTTGAAAATTTATGTCTCTCTTGTGATGTCCACATAGTAGGTAACCATTGTGCCTGTAAATGTATAATCTGTGAAATATCCTGACTTGTCAGTTTTAATCTGTTTGCCAATATTTTTATGTAATCGCTGAATCATTAATACAGACCAATATATTTTCCTTTTGCAGCTTTATTTCAGACCCTTCTACAGTACTGTTTACACGATTAGTGTAAAACTGAAAGTGTCCGTTCCCCTTGTAGTATGCATTTTATTCAAGTACTGTTTTGTAAGGATATAGTTGCTTTATGCTGTGGGAAATGAACATATACTTGACCTCTGGCTATTTTCCAGACTGTGACATTCTGGTCTAAGGAAAGGTTTTTAACATGATATTTCTGTCCCTCGGGACAAGAAAAATAATCTTGAGTTCTATTCATTGTAGCATTTTCCAATACAACTTTATTTTAGTAACATTAGTCTTGTATGCTTTTTCTGCTGGGGTATCTGCTATTCCTGGTACTACTATACAATTACAAAAATTGTAAAAAGCAAAATAGATATTGGTTTAACTAACACATGCTTAAAATAGATATATTTACATTTGCTGTTGTCTGCCTTTTTCTCTTGTGCATTTTAAACAGGTGCACTTCAGGTGAAAAGAATATACATGCAGGTCACTCTCGTGTGAATATTTCTTTACTGTTATAACTACTCTCATTTGATTTCTATGCATCAAAACTGTTCTGTTTTTCTTTTCTTCCTTTTTGACAGATTACTGAAATTATCTAACAGTTTAGCTATGAGAGGCTGTCCTTGTGTGTATGTCATAAAGATGGCAGTCATAAGCCTTACTTAACCATTTAATTTATAAGTATTTTGATTTAACTGGATGAAAGTCTTAAAACATTTGGGAATAAAATTCTAAAATCATTTAATAAGGCATATGTCCATACATGAGATCCTGCTGTGTATTCTATCCGTTTTTTTAAATGTAAGCATGTTGTAAAATATGCCTTTTTTGTACAGATTAGCTGGGCTATTAAAGTTGTGCGCTATAAATTATTTTCTGTCAGCTTAGCTAACTGCTGTTTAAGGTCTGGAATTTATTTAACTCTTTACTAACCAATTTTTTTTTTGTCTTGTAACTGCTACTTAAGAGTTTCAATTTCTTCCCGTAATTTTTTCACAGGCTGTCTGATATTTCTCAGTAACCTGTTCTGCTGACTCTAAAGCTCCTATGCACTTCTGAAAAAGTGTTTGCATATTTTTGTCTAAACTTTTTTAACTCATTTTGTCTTTTAGACGTTTATTAAATTCTTCTGTCAGTTTACCATGAACCTTGTTCCTGTCCTTATCTGGTTTGTGCTGTGAAGTTGCTTTATTCCACTTTTGTACATATTCTCCAAGGGTGTAACATGATGTACAGGAGATTCTGTCAATAACTGATTTGACTTATGCTTTAACTCAGAAATTAATGTTTCACATGTGGTGACAGGACACAACTGTTTAACATCTGGATATTCTGTAAATGTATCACCTTTATTTGGTTCTTTACCATTACAAGATTTTTTCTGAAGTTCAACTTTTTAACAATGGTCTGAACTGTACTTTTATGACATTGCATAGAGAAAACAGTTTCATATGACTCGTACAATAAACATTTACTGTCATACCACACATTCTTTTGCTTGAGATACCAGTCAAAAGGAATCCATTTGCATAATGCTTGACTATCAACTTGCCCTAATAAGGTTTTACACTTATTACACTTGCTAACATGCTGTTTATACCAACACTGCATTCTGTCCCAGATTTTATCTGGTTATTCTGATACATTAAGAGTAATCCATTTGCATAATGCCTGTCAACTTGCCCTAATAAGGTTTCATATACTGTTTATACTAACACTGCATTCTGTCCCAGATTTTATCTGGTCATTTATTACAGTCCCTAACAGTATCCATACTGCATGTAACAGAAAGATTCTAACCAGTCTTTAGAGAGGCAGGTGGCCAGGCTGCTTACTGTAGGGTCTATATTAGAACACTGAAGTTTCAAAACTTCGAATGTTCTAATATCGACCCGTATTCAGCGAATGCTGAAAATACTGAAACTACAGAAAAATGATTTTTTCTTAGGGAATGAATTCGGTTGTCCGTTTCTGTTGCTTCAGTATTTTCAGCGCTGCGGTGGAAAGTTATGGGTCAGGTTCAGGTAAGTGTGAGATTGAGCACAGGTTAGGTTAGTTAGGGTTAGAGTGCGGGTTAGGTATGTGCTCGATTGTGTGGACGTGAGGGTTAAGGCGGGTTAGGTGAGTTAGGGTTAGGGCATGGGTTAGGTATGTGTGCGACTGAGTGGACGTGAGGGTTACAGCAGGTTAGGTGACTTAGGGTTAGGGCGCGGGTAAGGTAAGTGTGCGATTGTGTGGACATGAGGGTTAGGGAGGGGTAGGTGAGTTAGGGTTAGGGCGCGGGTGAGGTGAGTGTGTGATAGTGACGGACCTTAGGGTTAGGGTTTGGGTTAAGGTAAGTGGATAGTTAGTGGTATATGTATAGTTTAGTGTAGGGTTAGGTGTAAGATTTTAGGTGTACGTGTGTGGATTGCTGTTTGTTTGGTGTGCTTGTGTGGTGTGTATGTGTTTTGGAACAGCAAATTTTTTTCCTAGGAAAAAATTTGCTGTTCTGTATGTTCAATGTTTTCACCTTTCGTTGAATAGGGTTCGATATTACAACATTCGAAGTTTTGAAACTTCAGTGTTCTAATATATACCCTTACTGTAGATGGTTGGAAAATCAAATCTCTGTAGTTACTTGAAAAGCTGGTGAAATGAAGCTGTCAGTTGTAGATTCGAAACGTTGGAATTCACCGACTTGGACAATTTATGGCACTGTGGCCTTCTGGCACAGCAGTCTCCCTCCGGATTCAGATGTCTGAAAACTGTACTGCTGCAAGCTGTAGAAACCTGGAGTGCTCCTATTCAGGACTCACTCATATACACACATTTTAGTTACTGCGCCTTTACTGAAGAGACCCTGTGGTGGATACAATTCGGAAGAATTTTGCAGCCTCCAATCTTGAGCTCCTCCCTGTTTCCATAATGCAAATGCAACACTCCACCTCCAAGTCCTCAGAGTTTTGTTGCTTATATCTACTGATTTATAGACAGGACAGAAAAGAAAGAATTATGACTAAAACACTAGGAACCCAAAGTTCCTGTACTGTCCAAAATCCTTCTAAAAATATAAGGCAGGGGAATGGCTGGGAGGGAAGGTGAGGAACAATGAGAATGGACAACACATATGCCAAGTTATGCTAAGTACATAACTCCTAAATATGTTGTCCTCCTCATTCTTCCTCACTGATGTGTAGAGTCACCAGCTGCATAATTCTTGGAAGGGCCTTCAAGGAAGGATATACCAGAGCACCATCATGCCAAAGTAAGGTCTGTTTCTGGAGACAATGCAGAGTTTGTAATGTGTCACAAGAGTAAGACTATACAAACAAGTTACTGTATGAGGGATATCAACAAAACTGCAGTAAGAGGGTTGATAAGGTAGTAATAAAACTGATAGAATTGACAGAATGGCTTTAGGATGCCAAGGCAGTTCTAAATCACTCGGCAGAGGAAACAGTAAAATACCATCAATAGCGGTTACAAGGAAGGAGAAGTAAACAGCTAGTCAGATTTTCTGTCCCATGAAAAATAAACATAACTGACCATTCTAAATGGAAGATAAAGACTAATGACTATACTGATTCTCATTTCCCACTATGAAAGGAAGTTCTTGTGGAAAAGGGGAGATGAAATGGCCACAGATATGGTAGAGTGAACTTTGGGAAGACGAGGCAATTGCCAATCCTTTAATGAATGAACATTATAAATAACATCTGTAATCCATTTAGGTAGTGTGACTGGAACCCGCTTGGCCTAAGTGAACAGGTAAAAAGAAAAGAATAGTTGAACTGATCTTGTGGCTACTTTGGACGTAAGGAAAGGATTGGTTCAGTTTACTAATAGTAGAGACATTTTTTACCCTCTCTTAAAAGGAACTAGTCAATAAAAAAGGGGGGGGGACAGTAGGTGAGAGAGAGAGCCAACATCTGAGAAAGAAAGCCCAATAGGTAACTTATTTAATTATTTAATTGACATTTGTTCACCTGGAAAAGCCAACTGGGTGAACAGGACCCTTCTTCATTGAAGGTTTGAGGAGAAAATCCCAAAAGCATACAAATATAACATTGCAAGCACTGAAAGGTAGAGGTTCTGAGCCTGCTGGTTAATGTCATGAACGAGGGAAGCGATCCTGCACCTTCTACAACCACTAAAAATAGAGAAACCATTTGGTCAGTTCTAGGGCGCAGAGATCAAAAGCTAGATCTCCCAAGGGTGATATCTGAGAACCCAAATGGGCTCCAGGACCCATGAAGGATGATATCTCAGATGAGGTCTGAGAGAGAGAAACCATGCCAAAAGAGCGGAGAAGTACAAATAAGGATGACAGAGGTATACAACTTCCTGGGTTTGTAGACACTTCGAGATTAAAGATAGATTGGTAAAAGTATAAAAAAGACCCGGAGGCCAAGAGTGAAAAACCAAGCATCCCTTAAGAGTAAGCCCAAAGGGAGGATAGGAAAAGGTAACTGCTGTATTTGAAGTTAGGGAGTGAATTAAGAAGGCTGTGATAAGGCTGACCCCAATGGTTACATATCAGGTTGACAACAGACTGAAGGACCACTCTTGAGGAAGCAGACTAGACCTACTGATGCTGTATGCCAAAGCATTAGATTTCCATAGTGTGTGTGCTGTAGTTATAAGCGGCTTACAAAAATCGCCCATTGTCACGCCTTCATGGCCTCTCTGTACAAGGGATAGAATAGTGTTCCTTCCTGTCTGTTGATATACTAAAATACTGACATGTCGTCGGTGTGCACTGCAACAGACATCAGAGGGAGGACATCCTGAAAAAATATGCAAGGCAAAAAGGGACAGTTATCTCTAAGACGCTGCCACATGCAACCTAGTCTCCAGGTAAGTCTATGTGGTTTGAAACAAAAATGACATTAGAGCTTTCTCTACTAATCTGGATGGGAAGCAAATGTAGTCTCTGAGGCCCGGGAGAGCCTAAAAATGGGTTGTTCGACTGGATACACCAGCAAAAAAGAGGTTACCAACGGATTTTAAAGCAGCGGGCAGGCCTAAAAGTGGGTAGTACACCACTTGAAGAATTAACCTTGCTGGCAGGGAACAGGAGTGACAGCAAGTTCCACCTTTGATTTCTTAGAGATGGGCAGTGTTGTCAAATCAAAGACGCTATTTGGTTTGTAACATTCAAGTGAGAACTTATGAATTTCAATTTTGTACTGGCAATACATTCAGTCTTGCCCGATTTACAGTAATGCTCAGTGATCTGGAAACTTAAGACAGATAATCCACAGTTTGTAACAGCCAATATCTGTTATGAGCAGTAAGGTAGCAGCTGTTCAGCTACGGAAGCCCCCTGAAATTCTCTGAGCTGCAAGTGAGCAGTCATTAATGTCATGTGTATGGAAAAAAAAAAACATTGTGGGGGCTGTGGGCAGAGCTCTGAACTGAAAATGACCAGCTTCCATCTGAAAGCATTAAAGTGTCATGGAGCACCTATTTAATCTGATGAAAAAGCATGCGTGCCATAACTGTATACAACACATCCAATCACCTTTGACCAGAGTGGCTGGATGGACTGCACCATGACCGTCTGGAACTCTGCCTTCTAAGAAGAGAGAAAAGTGAAAATTAATAACCTCTGGGTGTTACTGCTCACTACCCAGGTATGCAAAGTTATTAGAGCTGGTCCAGGAATCTAGGTGCCGAAAAAAAAAAACACTCTCCCAACTGCTTCCTGAGATGGTTAGAATCAAATGGGGCAATCCAACTTGTTCCCCTATTCAATAAACTCCAAGTCTAATGAAAGGGAAGTGAAACAGACTGGGGCTGAGAATGTAAGTCAGGTTGGCATGCAAGTCCCCAAGACAAACCTGTAAACTGGAGCAGGGAAGAAATCTAGATCTCAGGGAGATCACAGAGCCATGACAGGACACTAAGAGTCTGACCCCCCATGTAAAATTAAAGATACAGGCATAAGGAGAAAATACAGAATAAATTCCAGCCAAGCAGTGTCAAAGTTAGTGTCGACCCATGCCCAAAGTATTTCAACTGTGCAGCCTTGCCCTTCTGACAGGAAGAAAACCATGCCTTTTCACCTATTAGCTCTAAGGAGTTGGTGGACAAAGCCTTAAACACTAAATGGAAAATCTATACAGTCTTGAGGCATGGGGACATGTCCTAACGACCGGCTCAAGAAAACAGCCAGAGAAAACTGTCTGCCAAAACCTGCACTCTACAAAGCAGAGGAATCATAATGTTTCCTGAACATGTCACCACTGGACGTTTCAGAGACCTTCCAGAAAAAAGGGAGAAAAATAGCTCTAGTATGAATAATTTTAGAATGGATTTTGGAAGACTGAAGGGACGATATCAGATCTATAAAGATCAATAATTCAGATCCGATAATATTGGGTCTGAAAATAATCAGGTTCTCTGACCAGGACAGCAAGTACTTGTCAGATTCGTTACCTCTCAATTTTTAGCATAATAAATCTGAAGAAAGTCTATAAATAATATGGAACAGATTTTAAAAATAATGTACCAACACCCCATTGTCAGTGGCTTCATTCCCCAGCAAATTTTATGATGGACAGTGAACAAACTGGAAGGGTGAAATCTAAGCCTGATCCAAGGGAAACGCTGTCTGATTAGATAGGGTCTGATGGGGGGGCTGTGTCCATGGGACCTGCCTTACATCGGAACTTAGGATCCGAAGGAGCCAACATCCACCTTGCCACTCCCGATCTGTAAGCAACACAGCTGTTTTTGAGTGATTTAATATATGTCAGATCTGACAACTTTGGATCTAAGGGTGACAAAGTTAAAATTACAGCTGCAGAACTCAAGGTTCCAATCCCAAATATGAAGGCAAAAGATCCAGTGCCTCACAGGCAAATTTGAAGTCAGTCAGATCCAAGGCCTTAGGCCCGACAGAATTAAACAGCTCCGAAGGGAGTTTTTATTTTTTTTTTTGCAAACTGCACAGGGTCAGCAGTTCGGATCCGAAGGGGCTCTGATACGAAAAATGCCTGAAGCTCCCAGTCTAGGATCTGAGGAAGAAAAAAACTAAACTGTGGGGGCAGTCAGATCCACAGAACTCTTGGATCCGAAAAAGGCTCCCTCTGCATGCAAGCTGACTTGTCATCTGTCAGATCCTAAGCCCAGGATCAGAGTGGAGCTCTCGCACAATAAGCTCAGGATCTGAAGAAAGGATTTGAGATGGAAACAGAAACTGTTCGGAATCGATAAACCTTGGATCTGACTGAATTCTGAGAAAGCTGGAAGGTGTAACAGACCAGACCCAATGGATCTGAGGAGAACTTAGGATCCAGAGGAGGTCCAAGGGCCTGATCTGAGGACTAGGATTCAAAGCCCTGTAAGTTGATTCCATTATTTTAACTCTCCCAGGAGGGGGTGTGAACCCCTAAAGGACCACTGATATCCAACGCACCACCTTTCCTGAACAAGCCATAAGCGAAGGAATGGTAGTAGCCCCCAAAGGAATACCACTTCGGAAAAACAAAAGGTTAATAAAATAGCAGGTTACACATTAGCTGGAATATACTGGAGAGTATGAAGTCAAAACTCCAATGACTGCCACTATTTTCAACTTCAAAGTTAATGAATTATCTTAAAATTGCCAAAAAAGTACAAAGCAGGCATAGAGATTTGAGGAAAGCCTTAAGTCTCCTCGGAACACAATGAACCACCACCAGAAGGGAATGACATAATGGAAACTAGAAATCCAAAGGAAACAGTAATCACATATTTATTTGCCATGTGGCCAGCTAAAACACAGAGTAGCTTGCTCAAGGTCACAAAGGAGGCAAAGAGCACTAAGGGAAAGAATTTCTGTATTTAAGGAATGCAGCTCGCAACCTTAAACTCTGCACCAGCCCACAGGAATAAAACCAGCTACTGAAAGTAAAGATCAGATTATAAACTCCTCTGAGTTGCTGAAAAAAGGAAACAAAGGGCTAAGAATTCAGTGAAACTGTACAGTGAGAAGAACGGCTGCACTTAAAGGCATGGTGCTCACTGTGAGAGGCACTCTTGTAAGCAAAGCCCTAAAAGAAAAAATCTGAAACCACACGATGAGATCCCGGGACAAGGAGGGGGCACAACGGAATATATTTACATCTACCAATGCAAAGCAGAACAAAGGCTCTTGTTGCAAAGGAGTCGCAGCTTAACATGATTTGATTAGCTAGCATCTGCTGAGGAAATGAAATCTAAAGCCATACGAATGTGTGATGGGCAGGAAAGTCTAATGGCAACTCAGAAGGTGAGAAGGAAATAAGGCAAACAGCGAAAGAAGAAAAGCTCAACCAACACTATTATAAATAGAAAGGAGGAGGGAGTCGTTATAAGAAAAGATGATAAAGGAAAAAAGAAGTTATGTTCCTACCATAACGTTCCATCTGTGTTGTTCATCTTCATATATTTTTGACTCGTGGGTAGTTGGTTCTGATCCTCGGAATCGGTTAGGAAATTATACAGCTTGCGCCAGCCAAAAATCTGTCGAGCTAAGATTCTACCCACAATGCCCCTCTCTGTATTACCTCAGATCGAGCTTGCAAATGTATTGAAAGAAAAAAGACTCAAACAAACATGAAGAAGCCATGTCCAAGGTAAAAACCTAACAAGGAACCCAGGACAAGTGTTTGACCCACCAGGAATTCACAGGAGGGGGAAGGAGGGTGGAATGCCAAGAACAGATGAAGATCGGCAATACAGAGGGAACATTATGGTAAGAACATAACTTCTTTATCTAATGTTGTCAATCTCCATCTATTCTTGACTCTTGGGACAGACTCCCCAGCTACCTTAGATCCTGGGTGGCCCCATGGAAGGATATTCCTGAAAACCATAGAACCAAAGAAAGCCCTTTGAGGACTTCCTTGGAGACCAGATACAATTTGGAATGAGTACTAAACGTATATGGAGTAGCCCATGTTGCTGCTGTGCATATCTCATTCAAGGAAGCCTTAGAATGGACAACCAGTGAAGTGGCCATTGATCTGGTGGAATGCGGTCTTACAGGCACAGGTAACTTGAGACTCTTTATTATATATGTAAGTAATGCAGTCTCTCAGCCATTTTGACAAGGTAACTTTGGAGACTAATTTCCCTAAAGATGGGCAGGAAACGGATGCAAACAACTGGTCTGATTTTCTAGATTCTTTAGTCCTACTGAGATAGACACGTAATTGTCTGTGAACATCCAGCAAATCTAAGCAATATTCACCTTTGTTGGTAAAATTAGAAAAGAAAACAGGCAAGTCGATAGTTTGATTAATGTTGAATTCTGAGACTACCTTCGGAAGAAAGGATGGACTGGTTCTGAGCGATACTCTATCCTTATGGAAAAGTAAGTAAGAGGCTTTTGAGCTTAAGGCCTGAATCTCAGAGACTCATCTTGTGGAGGTAATAGCTATGAAAAAAAGCATTTTCCAAGAAAGAAACTTTAAGGTGCATGTCGCTGCTGGTTAGAAGGGAGGAAACACCAGTGACTGAAGAACAATGGTCAGATCTCATGGGGGTACAGGGCCTTAAAATGGAGCGTTAAAACTCAGAGCTCCTTTGAGGAACACTTTACACAATCTGTGTGAAATCAGAGGAAGGTCCTTGAAACCATTATGGAAGCTAGAGAAGGCAGACAATTGGGCCTTAATCATGGAGGCTGAAGCTCCTTGATCAAAAAGAACGGCTAGAAATTCTAGAACTCTGTCCAGGAGTGTGGAGATAATTATCGTACACCCAGGTTGAAAATCTCTTCCACTTACTAAGGTAGAGTTGTCCTGGTGGATGGTTTATAGGAAGCCAGCAGAATTTTCCACAATGGAGAATGTAAATCATTATGCCTGGCAACTAGACGAACTGGAGGAACCAAGCTGTCAGCTTGAGATTTTGAAGGCTGGGATGCACCAGTCCCTGAGGGTGAGAACAGCAGGTCTGGAACTGGGTCTAGAATCCATAAACAGTGAATTAGATGAGTCCATAGGAAGGGGAACCAAATTTGCCAAGGCAAATAGGGTGCAATGAGGATCACTTTGCTTCTCAACCTGGCTTCTTTCTCAAGAAACAGGGGAATTAGAGAGATGGGGGGAAAGACATAGAGGAGACCAGAGGGCCAGTCCAGGAGAACAGCATCACTTCTGGACTCCTCCTGAGGCGGGATTAGGGCAAAATAACTTCTGCACTTCTTGTTTTGGGGTGATGCAATAGGATGCAGCAAGGCTGGCCTCAGAGATGGAAAATCTTCCTTGCTATTCTGGGATTGAGAGAACACTCCTGAGGCAGGAGAATGCATCTGCTCAGTTTGGCCACTATCACATTTGAGCTCCTTGGGTTGTGCATTGCTACCAGAAAGTGGTTGTAGGAAATCGCCCACTGTCACACTCTGAGGGCTTCCCGACACAGGGAGTAAGACTTGCTTCCACCCTGTTTGTTGATGTACAAGTCCATGGACATGTTGTCTGATTGAACTGCAACAGTTCCTTGAGAGAGGACAGACAAAGGCTTGCAATGCTAATAGCACTGCCCTCAACTCCAGAACACTGACATGCAGGTTGGCCTCTATCAGGGATCAAGTGCCTTGGAATGTCCTTCCCAGATAATGCCCCACCCCACATGCGAGTCATCCGTGGTCACTATGGCCTTGGGTTGAGGAGGGGTAAAGGGGCAGCCTAAAAGTGTTCCTTCAGATTCCATCCACCAGGACAGGTCTTTTTTGCATTGACTGGTGATAAGAACTGGGTAGGTCATTGGATGGGTTAGAATAGACCATTGTGATGCTTGAAGCCATTGTAGTAGCTGCATGTGCAATCTCGCTAGCGGGACAAGAGTGATGGTTGCTGCCATGGTACCCAGCGCTTGAAGAACTGGTAGAGCTGGGACTTTGTTTCTGCAGAGAACAGCATGTACTTGGGATTTACTTGGGATTTTATCTTCTGTGATCTGTGCTCTAGAAGGGGGGGGGGGTTACACAAGACATGATGTTCAGATGAGCTCCTATGAATTCTAGATCTTGAATAGGGATTAGCTGACATTTTGACTGATTGACTGTGATGCCCAGGTGCACGAACAAGTGCAGAGTGAATTCTGTTTGAAGCAGAAGATACCTGGTGGCAAAGGTGATGAGCCAGTCGTACAGATATGGGACACCCAGAATCCATACAGTCTCAAGTGAGCTGTTACTGCTGCCATACATTTGGTGAACACCCTGGGGGCTGTGTTAAGGCCATAGGGCAGTACTCTGAACTGGAAGTGACTGGCTCCTAGCTGAAAGCAGAGAAACCATCTGGAGTGTTTGTCCATCTTTATTTGGTAATACACATCTTGAAGAGCTATACAGTGCATCCAATCGTTTTCCTTTAGAAACTGAATTATAGACTGAACTGTGACCATCTGGAATTTGGATTGTTGAACAAATCTGCTTAGAAGGCTGATGTACAAAACTGGTCTCCAGTCCCCTGTCTTTTTTAGCACTAAAAAGAACCTGGAGTAAAATCCGGATCCTATCTGGTCTGGTGGGACTTCTTGGATGACTTTTCTCTATCAGCTTTTGGATTTTCAAGCCTGCTTGGTACCTATGATACCTATGATTGGGTGCAATATCGGGGAGCCTTGTTAGAGATCTTGGATAAAGAATGAACGGGATAGAGTAACCTCTGGTAATAATTCTCTGCACCTAAGCATCTGTGGTTATTTGTTGCCAGGCTCTTGAATGCAGATAAAATCTTCTCCCTGACAGCTTCCACAGGTAAGCAAGCAGGCCCCCTTTCAGGAGTGCTGGTACTGCTGGCAAGAAAAAGAATCTCTGGAACCCTGATTCTGTGGGCCGCCTCTGCCTCGGCGTCTTCCATTACAGCTCTCCCTCTTCTGCGAGGGGAGCTCCACCATGTGGTCCTGGAAATGCCCTTGGGACTTCCTGAACCACAACTTTCCACTTCTCTGACTCCTACAGTAAGATGGTTGAGGAGTAGAAAAAAATATGCCCACTGCAGACAGGGTCTTCTTATCCTTAACACACCTGCCTAGAGTTTCTTTGACTTTGCGACCAAACAAAGAAGATCCGTCAAAGACTTGAATGGCTCTACAAACTCTACACAGGTGCATTCAGAGGTGTCATCTAATTGCAACGCCTGAACCGGCTGACCTGGTCGCCCCTCCAGCTGCATGTGCAATGAGCCTCATGGATGAGTTGGAAATAGACTCCAGGGTAGCTAACTGGGAGGCCACATTTTCTTGGACCTAGTCATATACAGCTCCTGCTAAGGTGTTCGATAGCTCCTTGATCAGATCCCTCTGGGGTCTAGTGAAATATGCCATAAAATTCAAGGACTTTAAGGTGAAGGTCAATGATGCAAACATTTGCTTTCCAAATCTGTCCATCACCCTAGACTCTCAGTTTGGGGGATGAACAGAGTTACTTTCCTCAGCTAGTTCCTTTTTGGTGGCTGCCTCCGCCACCACCACCATGGCATCTACTGCTAACCCTTTTGCCCAATGCTGTTTGTCTTCAGGAGCAGAAAACATTGTATGTGCTCTCTGGGAAATCAGTTCTATGGAGTCAGGAGCCTTCCAAGCCTGCTGAGTGATCAATTTAATGAGATCATCAGTGGGATGGGTCACCCAGGAAGTAGATGGGCGAGAACCGAAGGCTTGCAAGTACACAAACTCCTCGGAGGTAGGGTCTTTGGACTTCCATTTACCACTCTGTTTAAAGATCTCTAGAATGTCTCCAAAGGAGACATCTTCTGGGGGTAATCAGGGGTAACACTCCAGGTCATTGAAATCTGTGTCCTCAGTGACGTCAGGAGAGTCCAGGTGTTTCCTCTTACACATTTGTCTTCTGAGAAGTCTCTTCAGTGGGAATGTCTGAGGAGGACTCAGAAGAAGAATGACCCTTTGCTGGGATCTCTTGCAGCCTTGGAGCTTGCTGTCCAGGTATGGAGGTTGGTGGAAGCTTTGGGTGAGAAGGTATGGCAGGAGCCACCTGATAGCCTGCGGTGGCCAGTGCTCCCTCCACTGCTTGGAAGGTAGGCCCCCCTGAAGAGGGATGGGAGCCTGGAAATGAGAGAAACCAACTCAGAACCAAGGTCACACCCCACTCACAAACACTTGCCTCCAAAGTAGGAGCCAAGGAAGGGCTCCCAGCTCCTGGTGTTCCAAGAGGTAAGGGCTTCTCAAAATAAAAAAAAAACAGGAGCCAGCTTAAACCCTTTGGGCTTGACGGCAGAACCACGATCTTGAGAGTCATCTGGTTCTAACAGAAGAAGTCAGAACAAACTCCAGAACCTAAGACAAAAGGGCTGACAGTGTCGGAGCAACTGGAGCAGAGTTGTCAGAGTGCGGAGCTCTAAGGCCTCCAAGAAGGTCAGAGGAGGAAGAACTGGTGGAGTCCTGGGAGAAAGCAGCCTTGTTCCAGGTGAGAGAGGGGGTTGGGAGAAGGCAGAAAGACCCCTAACCACTAACCTCACATCTACTTCAGTGAGACTCCTGGAGGAGTGAACAGACAATCCAGAGGGGGATTCTGGCCCTTCCACAAAGGGATTAGGAAACTGATCATAGGCAGGGTTACAAAAAGGGGTACCTTGTCCTGTGTATATAGAGAGGTTCACTTTTTGGCACCAGAGTGGGTAAGACCTGCTGTGGTGCAGTAGGAGATGGCACTGACCGGGAAGCTAAAGAAGTCAGTGCCAATGCTGGTGCCAATAGCATCAAAGTGGGTGGTGCCAATGAGGAAAGCTGTTCTGAGTGCTTTGGAACCAGAACTTTCTGTTCCAAGGAGGAACCAATGGAAAAGGGCTTATACTTTTTTGTTATTGGTGCCGATGGAGAATTCAGTACTGACTGACTAACATTGGAACAAGAGGCCTTTGGAACCATATCGGCCTTGGATAATGCTTCTTCAAAGGGGGTTGTAATAAGCCCTTAAAGAATTAGCTTATTTCAACATTCTACCATGGCCCTAGTACTGAAGGCCTGGCAGATGGAGCACTTCAGGTCTAAATGTGGAGCACCTAAACAATAGAGACGGATGGAGTGCCCATCAGAGTTAGGCATTCTCCACCTATGGTCATGGCACTGCTTAAAACCAGTTATGCCTTTGGACTTGTCTGCCATGCTAACAACTAAGAAAATAAAGGAGATTAAAAGGCAGAACTGTAGTCAGACCAGTCACACACACACACACACACACACACACACACACACACACACACACACACACACACACAAGGACTAAAGGAAAAATTCTACCAATAATGAGACAGAACTACCTAAAAATAGGTAAGAAAAAAAAATGGTCAGAAGAAATAGAAGATAACGAATATTAACAACAATGGTAAAAAAATGGAACTACCTAACAGTATACTGGGGACTACTAGTGATGGTAGGAGAAAGAATAAAAACGGGTATGAAAATAACTCACTCGCTCGAGAAAAAGTGGGTACAGATGAGAAAAACAAAGGTTTTTAGTAAGAAGGGAGACATGAAAAGTAAAGAGACTAATAAATTTTATATATTTACTTAGCTGTGAAAGGAGAACAGCCTGACACGTCTTGTGACGAGAGTGGTAATTCATCTGAGGTGATACAGAGAGGGGCATTGTGAGTATTGTCTTAGCTTGAGAGATTTTTGGCTGGCGCAAGCTGTATAACGGCCGAACTGGTTCCGAAGATCGGAACCAACTACCCAAGAGTCAAGAATAGATGAAAATTGACACCAACAGATTATACGTTACAAAAAAAAAAAAAAAAAAAACTAAAATCCTTACAGCCCGAGACTAAAGAATCTTCTGTCTTGTCAGTCTGCCAGCAAACGAGATCTAGTGAGTTAGAGGTGGAGTGCTGCATTATGGGAAGAGGGAGGAGCTCAAAATTGGAGATGAGAGTCTGGAAAAGGCAGACAAGTCGGATCTCAGGATCGGATCCATAACCCATCAGTGAAGAAGAATGAGGAGGACATCATATCAAGGATGATGCTTCAGGCTCATCAAATGATTTATAAAAATAAGTGGATACCAAGAATATATATTCCTCGTTGCAAAGGAGGTATGTGCCTCCTTGAAATTGATTACATGTATAAATCTGCAATCGTGAGACTGCATACATATCTGCTGATATCACAAGACCCAAACAAAGTTTTGAAACACGAGGAAAATAAATCTAAGATGACGTTCCTGCTTAGTCTGACAGAAGCATACTGGTGTCAAGTGGGAATGGAAATCAAACCAGAAGTAGATAAAAATCATGCAGCAACTGAATGTGCCAAAAAAACAAAAGAAAGAATATGAGCTGAAGGATCACATGAGAAGGTAAGAAATGTGGAAAATGCATAAATATAGTTGTAAGTATAGAAACTCCTGGAACAACCTCATGCTGATCAGGATAGAAGACAGGAACAGCTAAGGAAAGGTGAATCCAAACCAAAAGATAAAAATAATACTGGCGGCATACTAAAATATCAATAAAGCAAAATGACAAAAAAAACTCGAAGCGAGGAAGGTTCACACTTATTCCAATTACAAACGATCTGGTACCTCAGCCATTCACTTTCAGTGGACCACTTAAGGCGAATGGCAGAGGTACCGGATCGTTTATAAGTGGAATTAAATGTGAACCTTCTTCATTTGGAGTTTTGTTTTTCTTTTTTTTGTAATATTGGCAGACCAAGATAGTAGACTTACATACATGTTGATTTAGAAAGTCCATTGAGCATGTGGGACAAAACAGACAAATGTAGGTTTTGTAAAACAGAATTGGAAACAGTTGCACACCTTGTTGCTGGCTGTGATATACTAATGTCAGGAGAACTGTATACTGAAAGACATAATAATGTAGCAAGACTGTTGCACTGGGGATTGTACAGCAAATATAATACTGAAGCAGCTGAAAAACACTGGAAGCATGAGCCACAAAGCATCATAGAAAATTATGTTTATATTACATGGGATCACCAATTAACATTAGTTTAAAAGATATGTGAGAAAACCAGATATAGTGGTCCATGAAAAAAAAAAGTAGCACTGATCATTGACATTGCTACAGCTAGTGATCACAGTGTCTTACGTACAGAGAGACAAAGTCATAAAATATCAGGATTTGCAGGCAGAAATGAGAGCAATGTGGAAGAAAGATACCCAGACAGTTCCAGTAGTAGTAGCAGCAACAGGTCTAAAATCTACAGTTGTATTTAGATATGCTACTGATGTATGTAAATGCGTACTAATCGCAGGAAGAGTCATTACTCGGTACATTGTCGGTGCTGCTAATATCAAAGAGTGAAACAATACTAATTTCATAAACTTTAATCATACTTTGGCTGAGGGAACGGGGTCCATTCCCGTCATGGTATTAAAAACACAAAAGACTAGAAATTAAGAGAGAGAGAGAGATACAGACATAAGAGGAGGTTAGGGCTCAAACCTGGAACTGAAAGGTCCCAATACAGTCTAACAGATACTACTAAGAGAGACAAGGCTGGGGGATGGACGGGAGGGGAAAGTGAGGAAGAATGAAAATGGATAACACAGACGCCAAGTTATGTTAAGTACATAACTTCTAAATCTGATGTTGTTCCTTTTCATTCCTCCTCACAAATGGGGCAGAATTCCCAGCCATGTAGCCCTCTGCAGGCCCTCATGGAAAGACATGCCGCAACACTGTAGAACTAAAAGAAGCTCTACTTCTGGAGACCTTGTCCAATTTGTAATGTGTAACAAAAGTGTGAATTTTTGACCAAGAGGCTGCAGCACAAATATCACCAATGGAAGTCCTTGATGACCGAGTGGAGTGAGCTCTAGGGGATCATGGTAAATCTAATCCTTTTTGAGAATAAACTAATGAAAGGCAGTCAGTAATCCATTTGGCTAGTGTAAGTTTAGATACTATCTGACCCAAGTGGTTGTGGAAAAGGATCCAAACAGCCTTTTGGACTTCCTGAACTGTTTTGTCCTGTGAAAGTAAAACCATTATTGTCTGTGCACATCAAGGAGGTGAAGCATGTATTCTCCCTTTTTGGAAATTTTGGAAAGAAGACTGGTTAATTGTATGGACTGGTTAATGTTACTCTTTGTCACAACCTTAGGAAGAAAAGAAGGATTGGTCCATACAGACACTCTGTCCTTATGAAAAATAATGTAAGGAGGCTTAGTTGTTAGGGGCTGAAGCTCAGAAATTCTGAAATGCTGAAGTGAAAGCCACTAAAAAGATCATTTTCCAAGAAAGAAACTTCCTATTGCATTTGACTGCTGGCTCAAAGGGTTTCTGAGTTAAACCTTGAAGAATCACTGTAAGATCCCAAGGAGGAGATGTATCCTTTATTGGGGGTTTGAGGAGAAAGACTCCTTTCATGAAGGTTTTACACAATCTGGACGAAGCCAGAGAAAAAGATTTGTTTCCAGAATGGAAATTAGAGATCGCTGCCAACTGAAGTTTAATGGTAGAAAAACTAGCCCCTTCTTCTAAAAGAGTTGTTAGAAAGAGAAGAATGGCCAAAATAAGTGCTGAAAAAGGGTCAATATTCTGGTTGGAAGCCCAAATAGAAAATCTTTTCCATTAGCTTCTGTAGACTTTCTTGGTAGAAGCCTTCTGGGAGGCCAAAATGATCTCATGAACTGGGGAAGCAAGCTTGGACTGTAACTATTACTGGAAGTGGAGAAACCATGCAGTTAGTTGGACAACATGGAAATTGGGGTGTTGAATTCTCGATGCACAAGACAGAAGATCCTAAGTGGGTTCCAGTATCTAACGTGGATATCTGAAGTGGGACCAGAGGAAGGGAAACCATCCATACCTGTTGAGGACAGAAGAGGGCAATGAGGATGACTGAGCTCTTCAGCCTGCTTGCTTTCTGTAAGAACTTGGGAATCAGAGGAAGAGGAGGGCAAGCACAGAGGAGACCTGGGGGCCAATCAGGGATTAAAGCATCTCTCAAAGACTCTCCCAGAGGGGTGAGGCAAACAGATCGCAGCAAGCCTGGGCTCAATGGCTGAAGATCATATTTGTTACTGCCTGACCGCGACCACTCATGAGGCAATAGAATGACCCTGCTGAGCTTGTCTGCTAGTGCCTTGGTTTTCCCCGGGATGTTCGTTGTAGTGAGAAAGTAGTCTGAAGTGATCACCCATTCCTAAACTTTCATGGTCTCTCTGCAAAGCTGGTAAGATCGGGTTCCTCCTTGCGTGCTGATGTACCAGACTACTAACATGTTGTCTGCTTGAATTGCCACAGTCCCTATAGGGAGAACATCCTGAAATGCTTGCAATGCTAGGAGAACTGTTATCTCTAGAACGCTGACATGCAACTTGGTCTCCAGAGGGGACCATGTGCCTCTGACCATCTTTCCAAGAAATGCCCCCATTTGGGAAGCGTCCATTTCTTTGTGGCAACTGGGGGAGGAAGGGTAAATGGTCTGCGCAGAAACACGTCATCAGATTCAATCCACCAGCAAATATGACATTTGCAGATTAGAGTGAGTCTTACAGGAAATGAAAGAGGCTGATAAAGTATGGACTACCGTACCACCAATGTCCACTGAAAGATTTGCATTAAGAATCTTGCTAGAGGGACTAGAAGTATGGCAGCTGACATCGAACCAACAGCTTGTAGTACTCATCTTGCTGGAGGAGACAGGTGAGATAATATAGCCCGAACTTGATGCCTCAAGGATGTGAAGCAATGGAGAGGTAAGGACACCACCTGAGTTGCAGTATTCAAGAGGATTCCTATACATTCCAAGGTCTGTACAGGGAATAGGTTTGACTTGGTATGGTTTATTGAGATGTCCAAGGAGTTGGAAATTTGGAGCAAGTAGTTCCTGGCTTGTAGAAGTTGATGCTTTGATGGGGTGGTAAGGATCCAGTCACCGAGATATGGAAACACTTGGTATTCCCTTGAGTCTCAAGTGAGCTGCCACGACTGCCATGCATTTGGTAAACGCCCTGGGGGCTGTGATGAGTTTAAAGGGCAGTTGAAGTGGTAATGATTGGCTCCCAGCTGAAAGTGTAGATGCCTCCTGAATCGCCTGTCTATTTTTGTGTGATAGTATGCATCCTGGAGATCTATAGAGGACATCTAATCGTTCTTGTGCAGAATATGCAGGATGGACTGAACTGTAACAATTCAGAACTTTGGATTCTTTACATACTGGTTCAAGATGCTTAGATACAAAATTGGTCTTAGGTCACGTTTTCTTTGGCACTAAAAAGAAGTGAGAGTTAAATTCTAAATCGTATCTGGTCAGGTGGGACCTCCTGGATGACTCTTCTGAAGCAGCTTTTATATCGCTTGTGCTACATATCTTCCATTTGACTGGCTGTAATGTCAGAAAGTCTCCTCTTTTGGACAAGAGGAGGAAGGAAAAATGGTATTTAGTAACCTCTAGATATGATTCATAGCACACATGAATCTTTTGTGGTATCTGTCTGGGTGCAAAAAAAAAAAAAAAAAAAAACCGGCCTCCCACTGCCTCCAGAGTTGGACAGTTGGGCAACCCTTCAACAGTGCTGACAGGACCTATTGGAAAAGTAATCTCCGAAGCCCTGATTCTACGATCTACCTCTGCCTCTAGGGTGATCTTGTTGATACCTACAGAAAGTCCATTGAGGGGTAGAAAACTTGCTTCCTATGGCAGACCCAGTCTCTCTCCCTCTTCTTTGCTGTGGCTAAGCATGTCCCTTAAGTGATGGCCTGAACAAAAAAGTGCCATCAAAAGGGGGCAGTGACAAAGGACGTCTTTAAAGGCTCTGAAAAATCACGTTATTCGCATCCAAGCATGTCTCCTAATGGCTATGCCTGAACTGGCTGGTTGTGAGTCACCTTTCACTGCATGGGAGATCACCCTCACTTGATGCATTAGAAATGAACAGCAGAGTGTCAGTAACGAGGAAGTCTTTTTTGAGATACTCCGAAAGCATGGACTCCGAGACTGTTTGATATTTCCTTCGTCAAATCTCTCTGTAGCGAAGTGAAGTATGCCAAGTAGTTTAACAACATCAGAATGAACGTACCTGAGGCAAAGACTCCCTTTCCAAATCCGTTCATCGCACTGGACACCCTGTTGAGTGGATGGACAGAGGAGCTTTGCTCAGCTAGCTTCTTCTTGGTGGCTACCGCCACAACTATAGCATCAATCAGGACTCCCTTGCTCCAGTGAGGTCTATCAGCAGGAGGGAGCAGAAATTTGTCCAGGCACTTGGGGATGGGGTCAACAATTCTGGGGATAGGGTCGACAATGTCTGGTTCCTTCCAAGCCCAGTGGGAAACCAAGTCAATCGGTTTATCTGCTGGGGGGGGGGGGGGGGGTCAACCAAGATGTCAATGGTCCAGAACTGAAAGCCTCCAGAAACACTGATTCTTCGGGAGAAGCTTAAATCCTGCTCTCCCTCTGAAAACAACTTACCTTGCATCTTCCTCAAACTAGCCACTGAATCCATAGCCTACACTATATCCCTGTTAATAAATAGGTCCATACAAGAAGCCACAGTGCCTGACATTTGGAAATCCTTATATACTGTCCCACTGCATAAAGACGGGAATTCTACTGACCCATGTAACTACAGACCCATACCTGTACTTTCCCCTCTATCAAAAATATTTGATAAATGTATCCATACCCAGCTACTGAATTTTCTTCTCCAAGAAAACCTACTAAATCTCCCTTAATATGGCTTCAGGCCAAACCACAGTACTGCCACTGCACTGTTTATCTTTTACTCACACTGTAGATGAAGCCAGAGACAATAACCAACTTGTATCCTGTCTTTTTCTTGACCTCTCCAAAGCCTTTGATACTGTTTCACACTACTATTTAAACTAGTTGATCTCAGCTCTCTGGGCCCACACTAGGTTGGTTCTTTAGTCATCTCTCCAGTAGGCTACAACCAGTCAAGATGGCCCACTTCCTGCTCCCCCCTCCTACCCATCAAATCTAGAGTCCCACAGGGCTCCATCCTAGGGCCCCTTCTGTTCAATATCTTCACCAATGGCCTCCATATACCTCTTGCAAACAGTCCTTCCTTATTCAATATGCTGATGATTTTACACTCATGTCAATCTCCAATGATATCTTTCATCTCCACGAACACACCCAAAAATCTTTCCTGTCCATAGAAAAATGGCTCTCTGATAATCAACTTATCTTAAACCCAAAAAAACTCAACTTTTTGGCTGTTTTTTCTACGTCGTTTATCTCGTCACAAATCTACCTTCGTCATCACATCCCTTGACAAGACCACCATCAAAACATAACCCCACACCAACCTCTTAGGTACCAGTATCAATACTGAACTAAACTTTAGCCTGCATATCCAGCAAAATATTAAAGTAACACCAAAAACTAGGTCTACTACACAGAAATAAGAAATGTCTTACTTCTGACGCCAAGCTCTCCCTGGTTCAACCATTCCACCTTCTTTCCCTTCTCTATGCTGCCACAATCTTTACTAACACCCAATCTATACTTTTATCTAAGCTAGAACAAACTTAACACAAAATAACTAGATATGCAACTAAATCACCTAATAAGTCTCACCACTCTCAACACACTTCAGTGACTAGAATTCCCCCAACTACTCTTACTGTTAAAATTTCACATCACATAATCTGTTCTATACAAACCTACATAACCTTCCCCCTCTCTCCTCCCTTGTATCCTACTACACCCACAGTCCTCTCCGTACTTACGACAAACTCCTTGATATCTATACACCTAACTAAAACAATGAAAAACTACTATACAAATACACTGTAGACCAAGCCTGGAACAAATTCCGCTCATCCATAACAACCATCTCCTACCCCAAGCACTTCAAAAATGAACTAAAACAACTCCTATTTAACACAAGGTCCTGCCCCTGTCATGACCCTACCTAATTCCTCCACACCCCTTTTCATTTTCCAGTAGTCT
The DNA here is from genome assembly GCF_019279795.1 of Protopterus annectens. NCBI lineage: Eukaryota > Metazoa > Chordata > Ceratodontiformes > Protopteridae > Protopterus > Protopterus annectens. Next base: position 671,386,312 of record NC_056736.1, read on the forward strand.
TCACTCAGATTTTAGACTCCTCTTTTTCTCTACTCTAAACACAATGTTTACTTTTTAACGCCACGAGCTTCGATACTGTAACCCCATGTAAATATGTATACGTTAAGTTTTACTTCATCTTCTCTTTACCAAGCTCTACTTTATTTTCTCTTAAGATGTCATATTCTAACACTGCTTTTTCTTCCTGTTTTTTCCTACCTAATTAAAAAAAATTAATCACCTCCTACAAATGCATTAACTACTACAAGTTTTTATTTTTTTCTATATTCGTACATATTTCTTTTCTGTATTCATAAATATTTTTGTGAAATATTGGTCTATAAAACTTTGGAGCTTTTCTACTCAGGTGTCCACTGAAAATAGTTGGACCAAGCCAGTTAAGAAAAGTTAAATAAATAAAATAAATAATTAGCTGTCCCTGTGGAACAGGTCTGATGAGCTCAGAGCTCTGAGCCAAAGGTGGGAGATGGGTAAGATCAGAGATAACGGAGGATGGCTCTCTGTGCAGAGAGAAGGCCCTTTCTACCACCCTGAATGCTGAAGGATCAGGGGAAATCTACCCCGCTCTTGGAGCAGAAGCCTCCAAGAAGGAAGGTTGTGGCCACCCCTGGATCCAAACTTCATGAGGAGAACTGGGTCCAAGCTGTCCAGAGCCGAAGCTCCAAAAGGAAGGGATGGAGCTAATAAAGTTGGGACTGAAACCAACCCCCTCAGACCCGGCAGCGACCTCTCAGATCAGAGACCTGCGCTGATCCAAGGGTATCAGAGGAGAACCGGTCAGGGACAAAATTGGAGCCAAAGAAGGTATTCTCTTTGAATCCAACCCCGAACCTCTCTAGGATCTCATATACTGGGATTCCGGAAACCATTAGCTGGATCCGAGGAGAGAGAATAGACATAGCAGGTCAACTCACAGATTCATGACAGGACGGAGCTGGCATGAGCCTAGAAATTACCGCAGCATCCTATCTGCAATCTCCTCTGTCAAACTCCTCGAAGATCTGAATGATGCTGTGGATGACAGCTTAGTGTGACTTCTCGAAGTCTGAAAAAGCTGAGATGGCAGAGAAGGAGAAACAGGCTTTAAGGCGAACTCTGGAGTATGACCTCTGCGTGTTGAACTGGTTGATGCACCTGAAGACTTAGAATCTGAAAAAGTAGTAGAAGGTTAAGAGGAAATGACAAAAGGAGGTGAACCTATCAAATGAAGAATTTGGATACGAAGACAGCCCAAGAGGTTTTGGATCTCAGGTGGTCAGATCTGAAGTTTTCCTAGTCTTTTCTAACGGCTCCGAAGAAGCCCTGGGAACTTCTGAGGAGATCTCTTCCTGGAGCCAGAGGAAACTTGTTTGAGTGCTTTAGTGGGGGCTTGAGCCCCAGAAGAAGGAGGAAACAAAACTTTTAATATCGGTTTATTGCGCCTGTTTGATAAAGCCCTGGGATTAAAGGTAGTGCAAATGGGTCAAGATGGTCAGCTCCCATGCAACAGACATACTTGTGGGCATCTTTGTTTGGGATCTTATGCCCAAAAGAAGCAAACATTTTGAAGCCAGTAGGTTTCTCTGACGTGTTACAGAGAAAACAAAGCATAACCTAAAAAGCAGGGTATTAAACAGCTTTTTTTTTCCCCACAAGAACCTAAGAGAAGAAACAGAATACCTAAAAGGAAGGAAGGGAGAAAGAGATGTGCCAACACTATGAGTAAACGTTAAGAGGATAAAACAGGAAGACAGAGACCCCAACGCCAATGAAAACTACACAGGGAGGAAATGGACAAAATTCGTTACAAATTCTATGAGAAAAGTGTAAGAAGATTTAGAAAGAAACTGAGTTCTTATAAGAAAAAATACTTTTTGCTATGCTCGAGAACAGAACCTCCATCTCACCACAATAGCGACAAACGAGATCTGAGGAGTTGGGGAGAGAATAGAGCATTATGGGTAGAGGGATGAGCTAAAGAAATGGATCCGAAGTCTTGTGTATATGGCTGAGTAATCCCATTTGTGAGGAAGAATGAAAAGAGACAACATCAGATACAATGTTTAATCCTTTGTTTTTTTCTTTGTAAGAGTCCTTGTGGAAGAAGATACACTCAAAAGAGAGATGTCTGACTGGTCTAACGGTCTCAATTAGCTTACTCTATATGAAGAATCTCCCATACAGTCTCCCCAACCTAGAAAAGATGGTTCTCCCATGCCCATATTGGACAATGAAACAGCCAAACAAGACATAGCTGATCCTTGGTTTATGGTGGCTGAAAGGAAGCCAGAGAATTGAGTGGTCTGTGGAGCAACCAATGGCTACTACAGGTTCACCCACTACTTGGATTAGAAATAGACAGAGCCTGGGGAAACATCAAGGACTCTTTGGTAAGTGTTTTTTTCTTTCTAGAAACAGCAAGTGAAACCAGGAGGACCTAGTATCCATGCTGTAACCAAGGAGGACATGCCAAAAGCAGTAAGCGTTGCTGAAGTGACTCAGTTAGAAGGAAAGTTATCATCTTGTGTACACAAGCTGCAAACTTACACTCACACCTCTTATCCTAGCCCTGTCACAAAGTAAAATGACAAGCAGCACTCAAATTCCTTGTCAGTACTTCTTTTAAAATGGTAAATTCACTGTGAAAAAAGAAATATGGCAGGTAGGTTGCCAAAAAGTGAACATAAGAACTATACTGAAAAGCATACCCCTGTCCATTCCAAAGTAAAACTTTTACACGTAGAACAAAAGTTTACACAAGCAGCACATATATTTTCATAAAATAACCAATGAAACAAGTAGCTAAAAATAGCTGTCCCTGAAGAAAAGTTCTGATACTGATGAAAAATACCAAGTTTTTTAAGGTAAAATATTGCTTTTTAGCCCTAAACATGATCTTAAAAGGGGAATAAATTCTGTATGGAGGGGGTCCCCAGTGAGAACACACCTGCTGGAAAGGAAGCTCCAAGCCAAATGCTGCTCCTCAGGGCTGCAAAAAATTAAGGAAATTTTCACTCACTGCTGATTTCCTTCCTTGGGGCTAGCCAAGCTGCTCGCTCTCTCTCTATATATATATATATATATATATATATATATATATACATATATATATATATATATATATATATATATATATATATATATATATATATATATATATATATATATATATATATATATATATGTGTGTGTTTGTATGGGGGGGGGCTTTGTGAAGCTGGCAGCTGTTGTTTCCTTGGCAGGAAAAACAACCCATATAGCCTAAAGGCTACTGCAGCAGTAGGAACAATGAAAAATATGTTATCTACTCACCATAACGTTCCATGTTTGTTGTCGAGTACCGCGCCTTCATTCTTGCTGGTTGGGTTCGGAGCTGAACCTCGGCTTCGACTCAGCCACATACCAAAGCTCGAGAGCTTCAACTGGCTCAATGCTAAAACCTATCCCATGATACTTAGCAGTTGTTCCCCAGATCTTGTTGAAAAAGTATTCCCTAGAGTACGCCAACATACAGAAAGGAAACATTTATGAAATATATTAGTTATAAAGGTAAACAGGCAAGAAGGAAATCAGACCATATTTGCCAATTGTAAAGTCCTCTAGATCCTCCAAGGAGGGGGGATGGATGGGTGGGTGGGATGCAAGAATGAAGGCGAGATACTGGACAACAAACATGGAAGGTTATGGGAGTACATAACTTCTTTATGTTATGTTGTCCTAGCTCACCTTCATTCTTGCTGGTTGGGACAGAGTCCCCAGCACCTTTTTCTTGGGTGGCTCAAGGGAATAAACTCTTCAGGACAGTGGAACCAAAGGATGCCCTGTTCCGGGAGGCCACATCTACAGTGTAATGAGAGATAAAGGTGTGAGGATTAACCCATGTAGTAGCAGCACAAATTGAATCCAATGGAAGTCTGGATTGAAAGGCAATGGAAGTAGACACCACTCTAGTTGAATGTCCTTTTACTTTCCCTGGCAGTTCTTTATTATGACAATTATATACATAGGTGATGGTCTCAGTAAGCCCTTTGGACAAAGTAACTTTTCAGACTGCCAAGCCTTTTTTGTTTTCTGCATAGGAAACAAACAACTGATCTGACTTCCTGATATCTCTGGTCCTGTGCAAGTAAAAACGCAACTGTCTATGCACATCCAATTGGTGCTGCTTATATTCTGCCTTGTAGGCATAGCTAGGAAAAAACACAGGCAATTCTATAGATTGATTTAAATTTGCTTCAGAACAAATTTTCGATGAGAAGGTAGGATTTGTTCTGAGGGAAACTCTATCTTTGTGAAAATCAAATATGGAGGACGAACAGACAAAACTTGCAACTATGAAACTCTCCTAGTTGAAGTAATTGCTGTTAGAAAGACTGTTTTCCAAGATAAGAATTTTAGTGAACAAGAGGATGCTAGTTCGAAGGGAGGAAAGATTAGCGATGATAAAACTAAATTTAGATCCCATTGAGGAGGAGGTTCACTTAAGGGTGGTCTTAACAGAAAGGTACCCCTGAGGAAAGCTTTGCATACTCTATGGGACATTACATTGGCCCTAAGGTCTCCCACATTATAATTTGATATAGCGGCTAATTGTACCCGAATAGTGGCCACCACTACTCCTTGATTAAAGACTTCTGTTAGAAATTCCAAAATTGAAGGTATAGGGGCTGTAAAGGGATCTATATGTTTTTTTTTGTTCACCCAACAAGGGAACCTATTTGCTTGCGTAAAGTTTCCTAGTCGTCTTTGCGTGTGCGGAAACTAGAATGTGACGTACTGCAGGGAATAATTCCAGAAGTCTAGCTAAAATTGAAGTGGAGTAACAAAGCAGTCAGCTTGAGGCTCTGAAGAGCAGGATGGAGCATTCCTGACTGATGCATCAGAAGATCCGGCACTGGGTCCAGGATCCACGAGTCCTCCCTAAGGTGGGGCCAAAGGAAGGGGAACCAAATTTGACGAGGCCAATATGGAGCAATGAGAATTAACCTGTGACTCAACGACTTGGCTTTCTGAATAACTTTTGGAATCAATGGAAACGGGAGGAAAAGCATAAAGAAGTCAAGGGGGCCAATCATGGACGAGTGCATCCCTCCGTGACTCTCCTGAAGGGAAAATGAGGGCAACGTAGTTGCTGCATTTGGCATTGAATGGAGTGGCAAAAAAGGTCACAGCAAAGAGAGACTCATTTGCAAAAAAATTGATTCGCAACTTCCTGATTTAGGGACCACTCGTGACGCATGAGAATTCCTCTGCTTAGCCTGTCTGCTATTACAATGAATTTCCCTAGGATGTGCGTTGCCGTCAGAAAGCGATGAGAAGAAATTGCCCATTGCCAAACTCTCTGGGCCTCTCGACATAGGGGATAGGATCTAGTTTCCCCGTTTGTTGATGTACAATACAACCAACATATTGTCTTTCTGAACTGTGATAGTCCCCAAGGGAAGAGAGTTCTGAAATGCTTGCAATGCCAGAAGCACCACCCTCTTGTTTAGGACAGTGATGTGCAAATGGTACTCGTGATCTTTCCAAACCCCTTGGACAGTCTGTCACAGATAATGCCCCCCCCCCCCCAATCTGGGATGCGTACGTGGTTACTGTAGCGACTGGCTGGGGAAGTACAAACGATCTGCCCACTGTTACCCAAGTGGACTGAAGCCACCATAGTAGGTCCCTCTTGCAGGCATCCATAATGAGAATCTTGTGAGAAATGGGTAACTCCTGTATGGACCACTGAATTAACAGTAGCCACTGTAATATCCCCATGTGTAGTCATGCCAGTGGGACTAGTGTTATCGCCACTGCCACTGAGCCTAAGACCTTACGAACATATTTTGCTTGTACCTTTTTCTTTTTGAGTAGGATAGATACTGGACTGTGTACCGTTTGTATTCTCTTGAGGCAATTTTGCTACCATATCGTTTTTGTTTAAATCTGCACCTATAAAGGTAATATGCTGTGATGGCAACAAGGCAGATTTTTCCGCATTTATATTAATACCTAGTTCTAAGCAGAGATGGATGGTGGAGTCCCTGGCTCTGATTAGTAAGTGCTTGGTGGAAGCAGTCAGGAGCCAGTCGTCTAAATAGGGAAACCCCTGGAATCCTTGACATCTCAGATGAGCCGTGACTACTGCCATGCATTTGGTAAACACTCTGGGACTGTAGTGAGGCCAAAAGGCAGAGCTCTGAACTGGTAATGACTGGCGCCCAGCCGGAAGCGTAGAAATCTTCTGGAGCACCTGTCCATCTTTATTTGGTAGTATGCATCCTGAAGATCTAAAGAGCACATCCAATTGTCTTTTCCCAGAAAAGGGAGTATAGACTGCAGTGTTACCATCCGGAACTTTGCCATCTTTACCGACTTGTTTAGTCTGCTGAGATCCAATATTTGTCTCCAGTCCCCTGTCTTTTTTGGAACTAAAAAGAACCATGAGTAAATTCCGGATCCAGTCTGATCTGCAGGGACATTTTGGAGGATTTCTAGCAACCTTTGAGTTTCTAGGGTTGCTTAATCCCTTTGACTGGGTGGAATGTCTGGGATAGACTTTCACGGATGTGGTGGACAGTGGAAAGAAATGTTTTATCCTCTGGATATAATGGACTGTACCCACTTGTCTTGAGTCAATTTCAGCCAGGCTTCTGGGTACAGAGACAGTCTTCCCCGAATGCCTCCAGAGGCGGACAGTTTGGCCTCCTTTCAGGAGCGTTGGAAGGGCTGACCGAAGAACGTATCTCTGTCACCCTGGTTCTGCGGGCCCCCACTGCCGCATGGATGGCATCTTCTATTGTCATTCCCCCCCCTGCCCCTTGGGGAAGGATCACCATGAGCATCCGGCAAGGCTCCTTTGGACTTCCGGAACCACATTTTTCCACTCTTTTGACCTTTAGAATGACTGGTAGGGGCGGAGAAACGGACTCAGATGGCAGATAAGAGTCTTGCCATCTTGCTGGCTCCTGGTGAGAGTCTCTTTTACTTTTGGCCCAAACAAGGACGAGCCATCAAAAGGGGCGTCAATAAAGGAGGTTCTGAAGGGTACAGCAATCTCGCAAAAGGCATCCAGGAATGTCTCCTAAGAGATGTTCCTGTGCCTGCTGCCCTGCTCGCTCCATCGGCTGTGTAGGAAATGAGGAGCATGGAGGACTTTGCGCTAGAAGTTAAGGTTGCAAGCTGGGAATTTATCTCATCCAATAAACCCTGGGCTGTAGCACCTTGTAGGGTATCTCCCAGCTCTTTCAGGGGATCCCTCTGGAGTCGGGTGAAATGTGATAAGTAATTCAGCGACCGTAAGGTAAAGGCCAGTGAGGAGAACATACGATTCCTGTATCTGTCCATCGTACGAGACTCTTTGTTCGGTGGATGGCCAGGTGCAGAAGTTTCAGTTAACTCCTTCTTTGTGGCCGCTGCCACCACCATATCTACTGGAACCCCCTTTGTTAAATATTGTCTATCCTCTGGGGCTGTAATAAATTTATTTGGCCTCTTCGGAATGGGGTCCACTGACTCCAGAGTTTCCCACATCTTCCGACTCGCAACACCCAGGAGCGGGTCGAAGGGCTGAGACACTCAAGAAGTGGAAGGGTGAGAGCCAAATGTCTCCAGGTATACAGACTCATCCTCCGAACGAGAGAGGGATTTCCAGCCACCCCCCCCCCCCTGCTTAAGGATCTCAAGGATGTCTGAAAAGGACACATCCTCAGAGGGTGACCGTGGGGACCCTTCTGAATCCTCTAAGTCGGTATCAGAAGTGACGGACTCAGGGGAGTCTATGCGCTTCCTCTTACACTGTTTCTTCCCAGGGACCTCCTCGGGGGAATGTTCCGGGGAGGTGTCGGAAGAGGAGGTTCCACCCATTGGGGTTTCCTTGGGCACTGACTCTCTACTTTGGGGCTGATGGAGGGATGATGAAGCAGTAGACGCCGGCCCTTTAGGGGCAAGAGTGGCTGGAGCTGAAGGTGGAGCAGACTCAGTGGAGAGCACACTCCAGATCACCTCGAAGGCACTGCGATCCTGGGCCAAGAGAGACTCCAGTCCCAAAGGACCGGGAGATCTCCCCGGTGCCAAGGAGGGTGGCTCCGTGGCTGATGAGGGAGCCGAACTCACCTGTGCTGAAGCGCCGAGTGGGAGGACCCTAGACTCTCCCACTCGGTGCCAACCAAGGAGTATCGGTTCCAAGATCCCTCAATGGAAGACAGCATCAATGAGATCGGAGCAGAGATATTGTGGGCTATTACTGGCTCTGCCAGTTCCAGCACAACAACTTCCTGACACTCTGGCTCCAAACTCGTCGAAGGAGGAATAGATGTCATCTGAGATACAGTGGTTGGCACCACAATCCAATGGGCTGGGCTCGAAAGAATTTCTGCTAGGGCCCGTGTCCTCAGCAACCTCTTCACCACCCGCTCTACGTCAACGTCCGATAATCTGGAGGACTGAAAGGAATGGGTCCGATGACCTGTGACTACCTGCCACAGACTTTAATAAAGGAGATTGCTGCACCAAGTGTATTGGCTCCAGTGACGGCGACAGACTCCTTTTTCGGCTCCGCAACAGTTCCAAAGACTCAGATGGAACCGAGGGAGGGCCAGGTTTGTTGGAAATGAGAACCTTTGGCTCCGAAGATAGTGTATTCATGTGACTGCTTGACGGCTCAGACACCAGAGCCGATGAAGTGGACTTTTTTGTCTTGTCTGATTTTGAGGGCTGATTACCTTTTTCAAATGGGTCTTTCAACAAACTCCTCAAAATGAGTTTATTTTTTCTCTCCTGTAAAACCCTTGCACTAAAGCCAAGACCAATGGAGCAAGAGTCCTGGAGATGGACTGCTCCTAGACAATACATACAATTTGTGTGTCCATCCATTAGAGACATTTTCTGGGTGGATGAATCACACTTTTTAAAACCAGATTCTCTCGACTCCTTAACAGATTCTTTAGACATCTTGTAAACAAACTACTAGCAATAACAACAACAACAGCTAACAATAACTACAATTATTTCAATAACTACAATAGAAAGAAGCAAATATAAAGAGACTTTTTTTTTTAGGAAGGAAAGGGGTGGGAGAAGTCTCTAAGTTAAATGAAAGTCTCCTCCAACCCGAGGAGATGCCTCTAACTTAAACGGTGACTCCTTAAGAAAAGGGGAAGAAGTCCTGAAGAAAAAAAGGGGCTAAAGAGAAAGAATCCTCTAACTTAAATGGATTCTTTAAGGGGAGTAGGAGAAAAACAAGAACCCAAAGGGAACGGCTGAAGACACACCCAAGTAATAAAACAACACACACCCACAAGCACTCTACTTGGACTGGGAAGGTATTACAGAGTCCAATAGGAAGATATTGTGAAAAAATATAGTAGAAGATATATAATAAATGTAATTACTAGCCTGAGTCAGCGAAGACAATCCAGATGCTTCAAGTGGCAAATGAAATCTGGGGAACAGCCCCTAAGCATCATGGGATATGTTGTAGCCTTGAGCCAGTTGTAGCTCTCGACCTCTGGTATACGGCTGAGTCGGTGCAGAGGTTCGGCTCCTAACACAACCAGCAAGAATGAACGTGAAATAGGGCAACATAAGATTATATGTTACAGACGAGCAGAGAAGGAAGCAGAAACCTGCATATGTTTTGGGAATGCCAAGCAGTTAACCATTTATGGAATTAGTTGTACAGAGGAATGGGAAAGACTGAATGAGAACAGAGTCTAAAAATGCTGTACTTCATACTACTGAGGTTTGGTGGAGTGGAAGCTGGATGAACAGATCAGAAGAAAGAAATGTGCCATTACAGTATCTGTGGGGATGGTGATGAAATCTTGTAACTAATGGCTAATAGGCACAGATAAGTTGGAGAGAAGAGATGACGACGATCAATAATATGAGAACATATAGGTGTGAAATGGCAGCCCAGGAGGATAAGCAAAGTAGGGAAAATGAGGTAGTAAAGAGAGAAACCACCGGGCAGGTACACTACATAATATTTATAATATTTACAACTGAATTATATCATGTTCTAGACAGAAGGGTAAGTGTCACAATTTATGTCTTACGGTCCATTAGAGTATATGCACTATCGGGAGTTGCAGTTATAAATGAGTGGTAGTCTCTCTCAAAGGAGGGTAGATACAGGGGAGAACAGAAGCGAGAAAAAGACTACAGAGTTAAAAAAATTTAATGGCAGCAACATGTACATAAAAAGAATGTTATGTTTAGTACTGTTACATAACATGTACTTCTGCATGTATTACTGTACAGTAAAAGTTAACAAAATAACATTTTAGTGTTTTTGAGAGAAGATAAATAATAAAAAGAAGTTATGCCGTACCATAACATTCCATCTGTGTTGTTGATCTTCGTTCATTCATTACTGATGGGTTATCGGTTCCGTTCTTGGAACTGAGCTGGCCATATATCAAGCTCGCATCAGCCAAAAACTCTCGAGCCAAGGTCTTACCCAGAATGCTCTGCTCCCTGTTACCTCAGATCGAGTTTGCAAGTTGATAGACAAAAGTAGAGGCTACCTCTGGTCATAACAGACTTACAATAATAAGTATATAAGATCAACCAGGAACCTCCGGAGGGTGGGGAGTAATGAATGAATGAAGATCAACAACAGAGATGGAACGTTATGGTAAGACATAGCTACTTTATCGGATGTTGTTAATCTTCATTCATTCCATACTGATGGGACAGAGTCCCAGCTACCTGCATCCCTGGGTGGCCCTCATGGAAAGACATTCCTGAGCACCATGGAGCCAAAAGAAGCTCTACCTCTGGAGGCCAAATCCAATTTGCAATGAAGAATAAAGGTATGAGGTTTGGCCCAAGTCACAGCTGAGTAAATATCAATGAGGGAAGCCTTAGCATGGAAAGCTGCTGAAGTTGCCATAGACCTTGTAGAATGTGCTTTCACTCTGTGAGGCAAGGTGATATTGTTCTTGTTGTAGATAAAGGTAATGCAATTTCTTAACCATGATGCCAATGTAACTTTAAAGACAGGATGACCTAGTCTTGGTCCAGAAAAGGCCAGAAAAAGTTGGTCTGATTTACGGGTAGATTTAGTTCTGTCCAGGTAGAATCGTATTTGCCTATGAACATCCAGGGAGTGCAAGCAATACTCTCCCTTATTAGAAAGATTAGGAAACAATACTGGAAGGTCAACAGACTGGTTGATAGACTGCTCTGACACCACTTTTGGTAAAAAGGAAGAATTAGTTCTCAGTGACACCCTATCCTCATGGAAGGATAAGATAGAGACGTTTGATGCATAAGGCTTGAAGTTCTGACAAGCGTCTGGCCAATGTGATTGCAATCAGAAACAAAGTTTTCCATGATAGATATTTTAAATCACATGAAGACACAGGTTCAAAGGGGGGAGCTGTTAGGGCTTGCAGGACCAAGGCCAAATCCCAAGGTTGTACTGGTTACCTAAAGGGAAGTTTTAGGTGAAGAACCCCCTTGAAGAAAGTTTTACAGAGTTTATGTGGCATGAGTGAAGAATCCTGAAAACCAATGTGGAAATTTGAAATGGCAGCTAAATGCACACAAATAGTAGAGGCAGACACCCCCGAGTGGAAAAGATGTGGTAAGTAATCCAAAACCACTGAAACTGGGTCTGAAAAGGGGTCCAATTGTTTATTTGCTGACCATAGAGAAAACATTTTCCAATTATTGAGATAGATTAGTCTGGTGGACGATTTATGAGATGTAATAAGAATACTGGTCACCGGGGATGAGAGGTTTCCTGCCTGGCAATCAGTGGAAGTGGAGAAACCAAGCTGTCAGTTTCAGGGTTGTTAGACTGAGGTGAGTCAGACCCTGTGGATGGGAGATCAACGCTGGGGATGGATTGAGGATCTACAGTCTATCTAGCAGGTGAGACCAGAGGAAGGGGAACCAGACTTGTCGAGGCCAATATGGAGCAATGACGATCACTTTGCTTTTCAACTGCTGTGCTTTCTTCAGAAATTGGGAGATGAGGGGGAGAGGAGGATAAGCATAAAGTAGACCCAAGGGTCAAGCATGGACTAGAGCATCTCTTGGTGACTGTCCCTGAGGGGGGATCAGAGCAAAATAGTTGCTGCACTTGTAGTTGGTTGGGGAGGCAAATAAGTCACAGCAAGGCTGGCCCCGTCCGCTATCATGTTGGAGCTCCCGGGAATGTGCATTGCAGCTAGAAAGCGGTTGGAAGCTATCACCCACTGCAATATTCTTAAGGACTCTTGGCATAACAGATAAGATATGGTACCCCCTCACTTGTTGATGTACCAGACTATTGACATGTCTGATTGGATCGCAATAGTGCCTGACGGAAGGACAGAATGGAATGCTTGCAACTCTAGTAGCACCGCCCTCAGTTCCAGGGCACTGATATGCAAAAGGGTCTCGGTCTCCGACCAGGTGCCTTGAATCAAGTTTCCCTGACATAGCCCCCTCACCCCATCAGGGAGGCATCTGTGGTCACCATGGCGTTCAGCTGAAGGGGTGAGACCATTGTTTGGGATTTCGAGACGTCTACCAGAGTAAATCTTGCTTGCAGTCTGAGTCACACTTATCTGAAAGGACAAAGGATGTTGTACAGGGTACCACTGAGTGAGAAGTAACCACTGAAGGAATCGCATGTGGAATCAGGCTGGAGGAACAATGGTGATCGAGGCTGCCATTGACCCCAAGAGCTGGAATATGGATTGAGCAGAAAATTTGTGGTGATAGAGCAGCGGCTGAACCTGTTGTCTTATTCTTTGAACTCTGTGGTCCGGGACAGATGCTGTGCAATTTCTTTTGTCCAACAGTACACCGATGAATTCTAAAGACTGTGCTGGGGTCGTGCTGGACTTCTCACAGTTTATAGTGATTCCCAGGCACTGTGCTGTGAGGTGAGTGTAGTGTAGGGCTTCTCCCAGTAGATGCTTGGTGGGGGTGGTGAGGAGCTAGTCGTCTAGATATGGAAACGCCTGGAATCCTTGAAGTCGCAGGTGAGCGATACAGACTGCCATGCATTTGCTGAACACTCTGGGGGCTGTAGAGAGACCGAAGACCAGTGCTTGAAATAGGTAGTGACTGGCTCCTATGTTTAAGTGGAGGTATCTTCTTGAGCATTTGTCCAATTTTATGTGGTAATACACATCTTAAACATCTACAGAGCACATCCAATCGTCTTCTTCCAGAAGAGGAAAGATAGACTGAACCGTGACCATCAGGAATTTCTCTGTTTTTACAAATTTATTCAGTGTGCTTAGATCCAGAATTGGTCTCCAGTCCCCTGTCTTTTTTGGCACTAAAAAGAACCTTGAGTAAAAACCAGATCCTACCTGGTCTGGGGGGACCATTTGGATGACTGTTTTTTTTGTAGAAGCTTTTGAATTTCGTGTGCTGCTGCTTCCCTTTGACTGGGTGGAACGTCGGGTAATTCTCTGGATGAGGGTGAACAAAGACAGAAGGGGATGCGATAGCCTCTGGATATTATCCGTTGTACCCAAGAGTCGGTGGTTATGTTTCGCCAGGCAGTGGGGTACCTGGAAAAACAACCCCCAACCGCTTCCACAGGTGAGTAGTCGGGCAACGCTTCAGGAGCACTAATAGGGTTGGCCAGAGAAAGAATCTCTGGAACCCCGGTTTCGCGGACCTCCTCTGCCCTAAAAGGGGTGACTTCCATTGGAGTTTCCCCCTCTGCCTCTAGGGGAGAACTCGGCACGTGCGTCATGGAAAGAGCCCTGTCATTGCCTGTGCCACATCTTCCCGCTCCTCTGATTTCTGGAGTAGAATCGTTGAAGAGTGCAGTGTCTGACACCAACGACAGATAGGGTTTGCTATCTTGTTCGCACCTTGCCAGCACATCTTTAACTTTAGGGCCAAACAAAGAAGCGGCCTAAATGGGGGCATTCATAAAGGAAGCCTTAAAGGAGTTCGCAAAGTCACAAAGGCACATCGAGGCATATCGTCTGGTGACTATAACTGTGTCTGCTGCTCTAGCCACTCCTTCCGTTGCATGTGAAATAAGCCGCATGGTAGAATTGGATATGGATTCTAGGGTGGATGAGTAGCTACATTTCACGGACCTCATCAGAAACAGCTCCTGCCAAGGTTTCAGACAGCTGGTTGATAAAATCCCTCTGGAGCCTCGTAAAGTGTGCCAGATAGTTCAAAGACCTTATAGCGAAGGTCGATGAAGCAAATACACGCTTCTAGAGTCTATCGCCCAGGACTCCTTGTTGGAAGGATGGACAAGTTTGGCTCTCTTCTGCCAAGCCTTTCTTGGTTGCAGCCACCACCACCATGACATCTACAGGAAGACCTCTTGACCAATGGGGATGCTCAGCCGGAGGAGATAAGATCTTGTCAGACCTCCACTGTATAGCTTCCAGGGTGTCAGGAGCCTTCCATGCACACTGGACGATGAGTTGGACAAGCTCATTGGCCGGTGGGGTAATTCTGGAGGTAGGGGGCCGGGCACAAAAGGCCTGCAGGAACACGTATTCCTTTGAGGAAGGATTAGAGGACTTCCAGTCACCCCTCTGTCTAAGGATCTCGAGGATGTCACCAAAGGACACCTCATCAGAGCGTGACCATGGGAACCCTTCCCCATCATCAAAGTCTGTATCTTTGGTCAAAGACTCCCCAGTAGAGTCCATGTGATTCCTCTTGCTCGAAGCCTTGCGAGGTACTTCCTCAGTGGGAGGTTCTGGGGAAGACTGCAAAGAGGAGGAGAAACCTAACGCCCTTGTGCCTGGTGTTCGGCGGTTGTGGCTTGTGAGAGTTGCGGCACAAAGGGGAGAGAGGAGTCCGACATGTGGGGTTTGCCAGTGGAGACAAGTACCCTCTCCATGGCCTGGAAGGCTGGCCCACCCAAAGAGGGATGGGAGCCCAGAACAGAGCATGAAAACCTCAGAACCGGGGTCACAACCTGCTCTGACAAGCCGACCCCCAGACCAGGAGTCTCAAGAGGACTGTGAAGTGAGAGAGAGGGAGGATTCGTGTAGGGCGTCATAGAAAAAAATTGGTGTGGAACCAAGAATGCCTTCCCCCACGGTACAGCAACTAGCCTGAGAAGAGCCCAATGCACCGAGGGCCACAAGGACGACTCCGGCTC
Source organism: Protopterus annectens (assembly GCF_019279795.1). NCBI lineage: Eukaryota > Metazoa > Chordata > Ceratodontiformes > Protopteridae > Protopterus > Protopterus annectens. Next base: position 671,401,373 of record NC_056736.1, read on the forward strand.
CAAAGTGAGATCCACTACTGGGGTCGGAGGGAGGGAAGCTGCTGTCAGAGGAATGGGCTTCGATACCTGGGTGGAAGTCGAAGGAGGAGTGTACATTGGAGTTTGAGGAGAAATACGTTCACCTGAAGGAGGGAATGTAGGTTTAGATAGTTGAGAGAGACCCCTGGCCACAAGCAACTGGTCAACAAGCCGCAACACATCTTGTTCAGAGAGGCTCCTGGTCGACCTCGATTCTGGCCTTTCTAGAAAAGGGCTATAGTGGCTACCAACGAACGGATCCAAAGGAGGAGAATACTTGGTTCTTGCTAATTCGAGTGGTGCAGAGCCCAGAACCGAGGATGTCTGCACCGAGGAAAATGGTGTCGAACTAGTCTGGGCCGATGAAGGCAGCACCATAGAAGTCGAAGGTGTCTGCACCATAAAGGCAAGGGTCTGCACCATGGGTACAGTGCCATCGAGGAAGGTGTCTGCACCGGTAACAATGACAGTGCCAAAAAGGACTGCACTGAAGAGCATGTCTGTGCCAAAAGTGTCTACACCATGGAGGACAGAATCGTCAGACTTGGAGCCGAAGGGGATTGCACCAACAGTGCCGAAGGAGACTTCACCTGCAGAGATGGTGCCAGTAAGGGCTGCAACAGAACTCTCGGAGCCGTACGTGTCTACACTGGGAACTCTGGTGACAGTGTCAATAAGGAGGACATGGCTGGAGCAAGTATCAACTGGGGCGGTGCCGTGCCTGGGGCCGAAAGGGTCATAGGTAGCAGAGCCAGAGTAGCAATTTTCACTTTCTTATGAGTCGCCTCCTTGCGATCTCCAGAGGGAGATGAAGTCAGCGACCTCGATGAGGAACGCCTCTTACGGGGTTTAGCAGGAGGGGGTAAGCCCTCCGACCCAGAAATAGCCTCACAGAAAGGAGATTTGAGTAGACCTTTCAGGATTAACTTGTTCTTTCTCTCGTTAATAGTTCTGATTGAAAAATTTCTACAAATCCCACACGGGGGAGCCACAGTAAGGTGGGAGACATTCAAACAATAGACACCTAAGTCATGGCCATCGGAAAGCGGTAACTTAAGGCCACAATCCTTACACTGTTTAAAACCAACACTACTTTTCTTGTCTGACATAATGATGTGGAGGACAACAGTACCAAGAATAAAGGCTACCCAGAAGGGTAAGAAGAGAGAGAAAGAAGGAAGGATTACCAACGGTGGTTGATAAATCCCTCATTGTTTCAGCATTCAAATCAGAGTGCAATAAAATATTATGTGGGGATGCAGTTTCTAACAATTTATGAAGTGAATGGAAAGATACTAAAGGGAGAGAGTCTTAAAGATAAGATAGGGTAGAAGAATAATAAAAGTAACTGACTGAAAAACTTTTATAGTAGTAACAATACATAAACTTTCAAAAATTATTCACTTAGCTGAGACAGAGTGGCTTGACACGGCTGTACAGCAACATAGCGAATGAGATCTGTAACAGGGAGCAGAGCATTCTGGGTAGGATCTTGGCTCGAGAGTTTTTGGCTGACGCGAGCTTGATATATGGCCACCTTGGTTCCGAGGACAGAACCGATAACCCATCAGTAAGGAATGAACGAAGATTAACAACATCAGATTGTATGTTTTGAAATGCTCAGTAAAGAAAGAAAATACAATATAAAGTGATTTATTAAGCATTCTTATTCACAGACTGAAGAGTTTAGATCTCTGAGAAAGGTAATATAACACAAGGAGTATGACACAAAGTTCTGGCCAAAGATACCCGTAAGAAAGCAGAGAGAGCTTTTTTTCCCCAAAGGACAAACTCAAATGTTGACACAGCAATATCAGCTATAGGGCCCCCATTTGCTAACATTTTCTTTTTGTTTACAGCTGCAAAGGTATTGATTCTATATTTTTACAGGCAAGAAATTGTATTATAATGGTAGCCATACCAAACTAATGGCCATGAGTCTCCATAGCAATCATTATGCACAACAGGAAGGAATGGATCAAGAAGTACAAGTTTCTTAAGCTATGAAGTATATAAAACTGAAATCAGAAACTGGTGTCCACAGAAGTTTGCACTAAAAAAGTGGATTCCAGTTCTACTTGGAGTCCTGCTATCAATCAGTGTTCTAATCATTAAATTATGTCTTAACCTTTTAACTATTACCTCGAAAGTATGCCAGAGGGCATATAACTGTCATTGAGAGGGAAAGACTACTGAAATAGGGATGTACAGAAACTAATGAAATAGTTGAATATAAAAAAATTGCACAGGTTACCACTGAAAATATTGCATGCTGGTAAAGAGACTCTGTGTTTGAAATACAAGCAATGGACACACACTAACAGTATTCAGCAAAGTGCCATTGGGCAACCCTTCTCAGTGTTCCTGATAAATATAATTGGGGTTCTTTCATCCATACAATAGGGATAAGAAGAAGCCTGTAAAAGTCTATTCTGTTCTTTTCAAAGGCTGTCAGATTGCCACACAATGTTCAAACATGTCCTTACTGTGTAAGCTTTCTGACGTATGCTTAGAAACATACCAGATGGAAAACGTCAGTCGCATATTCGGCATTTTCTCAGGGTGTCATTATGCATCTCTTTTGTTCTCAGTGCTGTGGTAAGTCTATACAGAATACAGCACAAACAGTATATGGCCTGGTTTGCTTAAAATTACCTTTGTAAAATGTGTGGTGGTGAAACTGATTAATTGACTGTCCCATTCTGAATCCTAAAACATAAATAAACATGAGTATTAAAGGATAAAGCAGCAGCTGAACACTGAGATTTTCATACCTTTCAATTAAAGATTCAGATGACAATGGCTGCACAAATATACAACTTGGAGACTTAACAAAAGTAACCTTCACTTCAAGGTTTACTCCTTTACTCAATTCTGCAGCAAGTCCAGAAGTTGATAAATCCCTCATTGTTTCAGCATTCAAATCAGACTGCAATGAAATGTTATGTGGGGATGCGGTTTCTAACAATTCATGAAGTGAAGCATCCCAGATATCAATACTCTCTTGAGTCGATATACTCTCCTTTTCACAGCTTCAAAAAATATGAAAAAAAAAGATAATTACTAACATTTTACCAGACTTCGAGTTTATTTGCAACTTTTCAAAATTAAACATGTAACCCCTTTTATACTTTTACATTAGTTGTCAATATTACATTGTGCTAGTATAACATATGGGTAAAAGTCACAAAAAATGAAAATTAGAATATCAGGTAATGTACATGCATGAGTGCACACACACTCAAGTACACACTTGTCCATCACAATGCACAAATATCAAAACAGACTATGTTAATGGCAAATTAAATATAAATATAGTGGGTAATGAGCAGCAGGCATACAAAAAGTAAGTAAACTTACCACAACAGTAGATGCTTGAGTAATTAGCAGTACCCTAAGCTATACGAGCTATATCCTTCATCAGACTTACATGCCGACACGCGTTCAAAGCTTAAAGGCACCTTCCAAGAGCTCAAAGTGTTAGCTTAAGCTGGGATTACCAAAAGGGAGGTTTGGGTGTCATGCCTTTCAGTGCTTTCATGCCAACTGAGTGAGAGAGGTTGGGCCCTGAAAGGACATTGCTAAGAACAATAGAAAACAAACGTCCACATCCTGGCATAAAAAACACATAAAAAACAAGAGGGATAGCAGGAGGGAGGGGCTACTGCAGCATCAAACATCTGCTGCTATAGTAAGTTTACTTAAACAAATGTACTATGTTCATCATACTGATCACTGCTGCAGTAGCCCGTCACTCATCTTGTGTACTCAAATAAGACGATGAGGCTTGGGTGTTCATTTAAGTAGTTTATTACACATAAACACATCAGGATGGATGACTGGATAATTAAACTTAAACGAGCTATCTGACTGACTACTACACACGTACATGCTCTCTCTCTGGTTGCTCACTCAAAATGGCACTCTTAACTTTCACATGTTCAGTACTTATATGCACATGCCCATAGACTGGAACGGCTCAAAGGTACACGCACACTGATGTAACATTATCCCTCTTTGACTATTCTGTTATGCAATGAAAATGTCAATTGGATAAGTATGCAAATGATACACGGATATATGCAAACAATAACAATCATGTACTGGTTACTGCATGTTTAGGATTAGGTCATGAGATACCACTTGACTTTGTCATGTAATAATTAGAAAAGGGTTTACCAGAACAGGGACAGTCACTGGGGAATGTTCTTCAGGCTTTTCAGGGATACCTTTCAGGAACAGGAACAGACAAAATATTCTCTGGAACAGGAACATTGGACAAATCACTCTGAGAATTAGTCTCTGTATTACAGACAGGATGATGTAAAAATGGCTCGGACACCGGTAAAAACCAGTTATGTACTTATCATAACTTTCCATGTGTGTTGTCCATTATCATCTTTTCCTCACGGATGGGTTTGGATCTGACACTTGGATCCGACTCGTACATTACTAAAGCTCGTGGTCGCAAAATTTGCTTTTGGGCACCTCCCCTTTACCCAGAATGCACCTCATGCATTACCTCTGATCTTGCTTGCTAATTATATATGCATATTATTATACACATATACAATAATGAAAAAGAAAGCAGGACCCCTAGAGCAATGAAAAACATATATATACATATATCCTCAGAAAGGAGGTGAAGCCATTGCAAGGCTATATTGAATAAAAAAGGAACGTATAAATTCAGGACATCTCGATCCATCAGAAGCTTGGTTAGTGGGTAGGTTATGAGGAAAAGTTGAAAATGGACAACACACATGGAACGTTATGGTAAGTACATAACTTATTTATATGACGTTGAATTTTCACCTTATTCTCACTGATGGGACAGAGTCCTAGCATCCTGTACCTTGAGTGGCTCAAGGGAGAATAGCCCTTAGGACCACAGACCCAATTGCAGCTCTACCCCTGGTAACCAAATCCAATTTGTAATGAGTAATAAATGTATGGTAACTGGTCCATATGGCTGCTGCACAAATACTGTCAAATGAAACCCTGGATTGGAAGGCAGTAGTAGTAGTAGCCATGGCTCAAGTAGAATGACCTTTAGCAGGCCTGGGTAACTGTTTATTCTATTAATGTTAAATATAAAAAATGCACTGAGACAGCCATTTGACTAAAGTCACCCTGGACACAGGGATACCTTTTCTAGTATCTGAAAAGGCTACAAATACCTGATCAGTTTTTCTAAAAAATTTGTCCTATGAAGTTAAAAGCAGAACTGTTTGTGAACATCTAGCAAATGTGAAGAATACTCCTCTTTATTCTGAAAATTAGGAAAGAAAACTGGCAATTCAACAGACTGATTTAAGTGTATTTTCTGAAACCATTTTGGGTAAAAAGGAAAAAATTAGTATGGAGGGAGACTCTATCCTTATAAAAAAAAAAACAAATAAGGTGATTGAGGCGATAAGGCCCGAGTTCAGAAACCCTTCTAGCGGACATGATTTTCACTAGGAAAATACTTCCACGACAGAAATTTCAGGTCACAGTGTGCTGTTGGCTCAAACGAGGGACAAATAATATGCTTTAAAATTAAATTTAAGTCCCATGGCTGTGAAAGACCTTTGTACGGGGGGCTTTAAAAGTATTGCCCCTTTCAAAAATTAATGATCTATTTTCACCTGAATGGAAATTCAATATGGCTGCTAGTTGTACCTTAGCTGTAGCTGCACCTTCATTAAAAAATGTGCTAAGAAATCCAAAACCATATGAATAGGAGCGGTGAAGAGGTCTGTGCTAAGACTCTTCGCCCAACAAGCAAAACGTTTCCACTTACTGTGAAAAATTTTATGGGTGGAGGATTTGTGAGAAGAAAGAATAATGTGTTGCCTGGCTAAGACCAGAACTGGAGCAGCCAAGTTGCTAACTTTAGATTGTGCAAATTCAGATGAACCATTACAATTGGGTGTGACAAGAGATCTGGAACTGGGTCCAGAATCCAAGCTTCATGCAGAAGAGGTGGCCACAGGAAAGGGAAAACATCTGTGGAGGCCAATAGGGTGCAATTAGAATTATTGTCCTTGTCAACTGATTGGATTTCAGTAAGAAGACTGGGATCAATGGGGTAGGGGGAAAGACATATAGAAGACCCGGGGGTCAATTGTGGAGGAGTGCATCCCTTGGAGACTCGGGGTTGAAATAGTTGCTGAACTACACATCTACAACAACTGGAAAGGCCACAGAAATACCTCACAAGGATTACTGGCCTCATACAGATGCCCTACGCAGACAGTCTCAAAAATCTCCAGCTTTACTCCGTCGCATATCGTCTACTCAGAGGTGATCTCTGCCCAACATACAAAGCTGTCAATCCCAGAGCTGTTGGACATGCTCCACGTAAAGAAATCCCAATCCCTCCGAGCTACACGCTCTAGAGACCTAAACCTTGTCACTACAATAAAAAGAACATGCTAGAGGGATAGATACCTGTCCCAGAGACTTCCCATACTTTGGAATAAACTACCTATCTGCATCAAACAAAGCTCCTCATTAGCACTCTTCAAGAAAAATCTTGATGACTGGATGGGAAATAGGAAATTCAACCCAGGGATCACCTCTGTGGCTCTGCTTGACAGGGGCACAGGAACATAATTTTCTTGAGTGGCAAAAGCCAGGGTACCTTTTTGGCTAGGCTTATATAGGCCCTAGGGCCAATAGCCTAGTAACTACCTATGAACTTGTTCATTGGAGAGGTGAAAAGGTCGTAGCAAAGCTGGCCCCATCGATGGAAAATCATCTCTACAACTCTCTGACTGAGGACCACTTGTGAGGCATTAGAATAGTCCTGCACAGTCTGTCTGCTATCATGTTGAACTTCCCCAGGATGTGCGTTGCTATCATAAAACGGCTGGACGAAATTGCCCACTGCCAAACCCTGAAGGCTTCTCGACATAGGGAATAAGATCTCTTTCCCCCTTGTTTGCTGAAGTACCAAACTACTGACATACTGTCTGACTGGACTGCAATAGTCCCTTGAAGGGAACAGTGCTGAAATGCTTGCAATGCCAGAAGCACCACTCTCATTTCCAGGACATTTATATGCAGATTGGCCTCGATGGAGGACCAGGTGCCTTGGGCTGTCTTCCCCAGATAATGACCCCCCCACACATTATCTGGGAAGCATCCGTGGTCAAAGTGGCTTTCGGCTGTGGAAGACGAAATGAACGACCCTGAGTAACCTGATCAGACTGAAGGCACCAAAGAAGTTCCTGCTTACAAAGGCTGGTGAGGCGAATCTTGAAGGACACGGGAAGCTCTAGGAAGGACTACTGTACCGATTGGAACCACTGGAGGATTCTCATGTGGTAATGTGCTAATGGAACTAAAACAATTGCTGCAGCCACTGAACCAAGAGTCTGTAGGACCAAGCGAGCTGGTATCGCGTTTCTGTGAAGTAATTCTCTGACCCGAGATCTGACTGTCGTCACTCTTGAGAGTGGCAGCTTAGCTACCATCTGATTTGCATCCTGGACTGCACCTATAAATTTGAGGTTCTGTGTGGGTTCTAGAGACGACTTGTTGAGATTTACTATAATACTTAAAAGTGCACAAAATTTTAAAATGGAGTCTCTTGCCTGAATAAGAAGATGCCTGGTTGGGGCGATGATTAGCCAGTCATGTAGATATGGAAATACCCGGAATCCTTGTTGTCTCAAGAGAGCTGTTACTACTGCCATGCATTTTGGTAAACACTCTGGGGATTGTAGTGAGTTCAAAGTGCAGAGCTCGAAATTGACAGTGACTGGCTCCCAGCAGGAACCGCAAATACCTTCTGGACCGCCTGTCTATTTTTATATGATAGCATGCATTCTAAAGGTCTACAGAGCACATCCAATTGTCCTTTTCCAGGAAAGGAAGAATGGTCTAAACCATGACCATCTGAAACCTTGCCTTTTTTATTGACTTGGTGAATTTGCTGAGATCCAAAAAGGTCTCCAGTCCCCAGTTTTCTCTGGAAATACAAAGAACCTTGAGTAAGTTCTGGATTCTATCTGATCTGGTGGGACTTCTTGGGTGACTCTGTTGTCGAGCAGCTTTTGAAACTGAATGGCTGCCTGTTCCCACTGACTGGTTGAAATGTCCTGGATCTTTCCGATTATGGGAAGGGATTGGGAAAAGGGAATAAGATAGCCCCTAGACATGATGTTCTGCACACATCTGTTTATTAGTTTTAGCCAGGCATGTAGGTGCAGAGACAGTCATCCCCCCAATTGCCTCCAGGGCAAAGCAAATCAGGCCTCCCTTCAGGAGTGCTGGAAGGGCTTACCAAAGAATGATTCTCTGGAGCCCTGGTTTTGCAGACCCCCTCTACCGCGAGGGCGCCATCTTCCATTACTGTTCCCCCCTCTGCCTCTGGGGGAACTCTCACCACACGTGTCATAGAAAAAAACCCTGCAATTTTCTGAATGACATTTTTCCGCTACCCCTTTGACTCTTAGGGTTGGGTTTCTGAGGTGTGGAAAAATGTATGCCCATTGCAGACAGGGTCATACCCTCTTGAAGGACATAGGAAGCTCTGGGAAGGACCAGCATCTTTCTCACTTTAGGCCCAAAAAGGTATGAGCCATCAAAAAGGGCATTTAAAAACAAAGTCTTAAAATGCTCCACAAAGTCGCAAAGGCACATCCAGGCCTCCCCCTCCTCATAGAGATGCCTGAACCCACTGCCCTTCAAGTTCCATCCGCTGCATAAGAAATGAGATGCATGGAAACATTAGCGATACAATGTAAGGTGGCGAGCTGAGAAGAAACCCTGTCTCGTGATCCCTCAGCTATTGCTCCTTCAAGGGAATCTGAAAGCTCTTTGACTAGATCCTTCTGCAACCTAGTAAAGTAAGGCAGGTAATTCAGGGACCATAGAGCAAAAGTCGCTGATGAAAAGACGCCCTTCCTACATTTATCCATTGTCCTGGAATATCTATTAGGAGGATGGATAGTGGAACTAGTCACCGAGAGTTCCTTTTTGGTTGCTGCCACCACAACCATGGCATTCACTGCAACCCCTTTGGTCCAAAACATTTTGTCTATAGGGGACAATTAATTTATTTGATATCCGAGGGGTAGAGAATCTGGGGTCTCCACACCTTCTTGGAAATTAATTCATTAAGTTCATCCAAAGGCAGGGTCACCCAAGAGGAGGGGTTGAGAACCAAAGGCCTTCAGGTATACAGACTCCTCTGGAGAAGGACTGCTGGAGTGCCAACCATCTCTCTGCTTCAATAAATCAAGAATGTCTCCAAAGGAGACATCCTCAGGAGGTAACCGTGGGGATCCCTCTCCTTCATCGAGATCAGTATCAGAAGTGAAGGACTCTTCAGTTGAGTCTAAATGCTTCTTTTTGCAAGTCCTCTTCCTAGGAACCTCCTTGATGGGATACTCCAGGGATGTTCTGGAAGAGGCGGGAGTACCAACTGTAGTATCCTGAGGCCCACGATCTCGCTGTCCCTGTGGAAGAGATGGCCCAGAAGAAAGACACTCTGGATGAACAAAGGGAGTCTGGAGATCCAAAGAAGAGCCAGTCTGAGAGGCTGGAGAAACCATAACCCTCTTCAGAGCCCCGAATGCAGTCTGTTCCTGAACCAAGTGGGCCTGCAGATCCAACAAACAAGTAGTCAGGGCCACCCCCCCCACTCCAGAAGACAGACTGTCCAAAGATGAAGCTGGAGCCGAACTCACCAGAGCCAAAGCCCCAAGGATCAAAGACCAATCCGAAAGCCTCGGAGTCGATACCCAAACCCCAGGCCTAACCAGTGTGAAACAGCTCAGAGAGTCCTCCAACTCCAATAGAGCAGTGGAACTCAAAGGAAATACCTGATCCGAAGGAGAAGTCCTCTGATCAGATGTTGGACGGATCTGGATATTCAAATCTCTCGACTCCGAAGCCTGGAAGGAAGTAGGAGGAGGAACAGGAATCGGGGTGGAGACATGGTTCGATTCAAAGCTCAAGGAGTCAGATCTGACAAAAGCTTGGCCAGCGCCAGAGTGCCTAGTAGCCTTCGTACCACTCTGTCCACATCATCTGAGAGGCTTCTGGTGCACCAAGAAGATAAGGCTGGAGACCTAGGCTTAGACTAGGAGGGGGAAATAACTTCTACCAATGCTGGACTATCAGTCTGATCCGATCTCATCAGAGCTGAAGGACCTGACCGCTCAGAGGATCTGTCTGAACCAGCCTTCAAAGGCCCTGATGGATCCAGTAGTATAGATTTTTTGCTTGAGGGCTCCAAGGGATCTTTCCGAGACATTTTTGAGGTTTGGACTAGCTAAAAGATACAGAGTCTGAACCAGCAAAGTCTTAAGAAAAAGGAAGAAAACCTTTTGACACGAATTTGTTTTTACGGTGAACCAAGATCCTTTGGTTAAAGCAGAGACATGTACTACAGTCTTCTTAGAGGTGTAATGCCCCAAAACAATACACACACATAGGGTGTGAATCACTTAGAAACATTTCCTTGCAACATTTCTCATACTTTTTAAGCCTAAAGGTTTGTCGGCCACAGCAAACAAACAAAAAAAAAAATACACACACACACACACACACACACATATATATATATATATATATATATATATATATATATATATATATATATATATATATATATTGACCACACACACACACAAACTGAGCACACTCCCAAAGACAGAGGAGAATTTAGGAAGGAATGGGCTCTTTTTTTTTTTTTTCTTTGATGGGAAAAAAGGGAAAGACAACTACCAACAATGGTATTAACGGATTTAGCGACCGCTAAAAAGGGGAGGGGAAGGGGCCTAACAGCAACAGTAGTGAAAATTACCTAAAAAGGTAGTGAAGAAAGGGTGCAGAGACTCAGAACTCAAGAACTTTCATGAAAACAAGTTATAACGACATAATATACAGCACAAAACACTTCATAAGCCTAAGAACAAAAGGCGACCAATGTTCTTCGTGAAGAGGCAAATGAGATCTGAGGTAATGTGTGAGGTGCATTCTGGATAAAGGGGAGGTGCCCAAGAGCAAAGTTTGCGACCACAAACTTTGGTAATGGTTGAGTTGGATCCAAAGGTAGGATCTGAACCCAGTGAGGATAAGGGAAAAACTGACTATCACATTAAATGTTTCTGATTCCGCTTGAATGCCATACCTTGTGACCCAATGATGTACAATCTTGGTTCCTCACACAAATGTTTCATAAGACCTATTCGCTGAAAACCTTTCACTGTCTGCATCCTCACTATCTCTCCTTTTAATGGATTCACAGACTTCCTGGTCTTAACATAGTTGGACTTTTGGGACAAACACTACTTTAGGATTTGAGCTTTTACTGCTTTGTTGTTTTCAGTATTTCGAACCAACAAATTCTGATTGGTGGTGTGGTTCTGGTTTTTCTCGACAGTAATCTCTGGGCAGGTGAACGAAGAAGTCTGACACAAGGAATGTTTCTGTGATTAAGCAGATAACGAAAAATATCAGTATTGTCATGTTCAGATTTTCCCAACAGCTGTTTTGCGCTTTAAACTGCATGTTCAGTCAGGACATTCGATTGTAGGTATTCAGGACTACTCGTAACACGAACAAAGTCCCACAATTCATCAAATCTTTAAAACTGCTGACTTGTAAACTGTGTACCATTGTCAGAAATGACTGTGCAGACTACCCAGGACAGAAAAATGCCTCTTCAACATTATAATGACAGTACTGGACATTCGATTAGGAAGTAGGTCAATCTTGAACCAATCTGAATAAGAATCTACTAACACCAGGTAATGGTGACCATTCCATTCGAAAATATTTGTAGCTTCTGACGACCACGGTAGTTCAGGAATCTGGCTTAGGTGAAGTGGTTCTTTTTGCTGACATGGTTTATTAGCACTATTACAAATAGAACAAGTTGAAGGTTCTTTGTCAAGATCTTTTAACACAGAAGGCCAAAATATTAGTCTTCTCACCCTTCTTTTGGTAGAATCAGTTCCTGGGTGGCCACAATTCAAGATTTTAATATACTCTTGTGGCAAGGACTGTGGAACAATCACTTTTGGACCTTTTATTATGATACCATCTTCCATCTAAATCTGGTCTCTGCAGGGAAAATACTGCTGCACATCTGGTGGTTAACAAGATTGCTTTGATGGCCATCCTTGACTGATAAAGTGGTAGAGCTTCTGGAGCACTGGATCTGAAGCTGTGCGAGTTCTAAGCTCATCAAGGCATGTGGAAGAAAAATTTTTTACTTCCATGACTTCAAAATCAGGTTTCTCATTGTCATGCAGTTCAGTGTTTTTTTTCTGGGCGATCTGGACAAAGTGTCAGCCAGATAAAGAAGACTGTCTTTTGTGTCTAACAAGTGAAAATTGTACTTTTGCAATTTCAACATCATGAGTTGCAATCTCGCCGGAGCTGTGTGCATAGGCTTTTTCAAAAACAGTGACCAAAGGTTGGTGGTCGGTCTCAGTTTGAGTAGGTTGGCCATAAATATAATCATGGAACTTCAAACATGCAAATACAACTGCCAAGAGCTCTTTTTCTATTTCAGCATACTGCATCTCGGTCTGGGTTAGAGTTCTGGATGCACAGGCTACTGGTCTGCTCTCGTGAAGAATGACTGCACCAAGACCAAATTTGAAAACATCACAATAAAGAGTGACAGGTTTGTGAACATCACAGTATCAAAGTGGGTAGACTGACAATTTTCTGTTTCAGGACATCAAATGCTCTCTGGTGCTGTTCCAAGCAGGACCAAGTTACATCTTTGTGTGTCAGCTCTCTTAGTGGTGCTAAAAAGTCACTCAAATCTGGGATGAATTTGCCCAAAAAGTTGACCATGCCAAGAAAACATTTTAAAGAAGTGACATTGTCTGGAGCTGGCATCTCAAGAATCGCAGTTTGCTTCGAAGGATCTGGTTGTAAGCCTGAACTGGTAAACAAATGACCCACCTAAGGAACTTCTTGTAGCCTGAACTTATATTTGTTGGATTCAACTTAGATTCACTTCACAAGCATGTTCCAGAACTTTCCTGAGGTTTCTATCATGTTTGACTTTACCACTGCCTCCTACACGGCTATCCTCTACTATAACAGCACATGGATAACATGAAAAAATATGTTCCGCTGCACGTTGAAAGACTTCGCTGGCAGAATTTATCCCAAATGGCATTCTTAAAAAATCTGTATCTTCCAAATGGTGTACTGAAAATGCTTAGCAATGAAGATTTTCAATCAAGCAAAATTTGCCACAATGAACTTTCTGCATTAAGACAGAAAAAAAACAGTGGCATTTGGCATAAGAGCAGCATTGGATGATGAGGTAGTTTTAGTTCTTTGTTCAAAACTCTTGCATCAATACATATTCTGATATCATCTGAGCTTTTCTTACGAGCTACCACCATGGAAGATACTCATTCAGTTGGTTCTTCTACTGGACAAATTATACCTAGATGCACCATTCTGTCTAGCTGATCTTTGATTCTGTCTTGCAGGGCTACCGGAACTTTACATGCTGGTGTGATAACTGGGCTTCCCTCATAGTCTAACTTCATGGAGTACACAACTAGGCGTTTGCCCAACTTGTCTTTGAAAAGAACAACATAATCAGAAAAAAAGTCTATGAAAAATCCTCGTTGTTACACGTGCTTATATGGTGGACTTCTGCATTAAATGAAAGCAGTCCCATTTTCAAACAGACTCTGAGGCTTAACAATGACCGCACATGTCTTTTGACTACATAAAATTTTAAGCGATAGCTGTTCCCAGCAGAGTGACATGAAAGCACTATAGAACCTTTGGTTTGAATTTCATCACCATAATCAATAAGTTTCACACACTTTGCCAGATCAAGCTTCTCACCAGCACTTACTTTGGCAAACATTTCTGCTGACATAACATTGCACTTTGAACCAGTATCAACTTTGAGCTCTACAGGTCTCTCACTAATCAGAACAGTACAAAATACTTTATTCTTTGCCCACAAATCTACTGCAGTGTCTGTTTCACCAAGCGCTGACACACCATCAACATAAGCATGACTGCAGCTTTCTAGCTGATCACCTTGCCTCTTTGAATACTCTTCTTTAATAAAAAAATGTGCTCCTTAAGATTTACAGAACCTTTTGAAATGATTCCACTTTTTACATGTGTGGCACTGCTGACTAAAAGCTACGCAGTTCTCTCGTTTGGGCTCATGATTACCTCCACAAGTACGACAGTTTACTATGGGGCCTCTCAAGTTTTGCTGACTCACCCCTCTGCTTCACTGAGTGTCCTCTGTGCTTTACTGAAGCTGCTCTGGGTTTTGCTAGGGAGGCCCAGGGTGTGGCCATACCCTTAGGCCTGTATCTTCTAACCTAGTACTGCATACCATCAACACTGGCAATGGAAGGCACTGCAAACAAGTTTTTCTGATTTGTAAGCATATTTGTGTGCTTTTCTGTGAGCTCATATATTTGACAAATTTCTATGGCCGTATTCAAAGTTAAGTCACTGTTTCAAAGAAAAATCTTTCTCACTGTATCATCTTTAATACCACACACAAGCCCGTCTTTTATCAACTCATCTCTTAAATCACCAAATCTGCATGTTTTTGCTTTATTACTGAAGTCAGTTACATATGCTGCAAATGTTTCACCAGGCTTATGATCTCTTGTGTAAAATATGTGCCTTTCCATTGTAATATTCGTTTGGGGGGGTTACACATTTCTCTAAATTTACATTTTAAGCACTCGGGGTCTTCCCTAGATTCAGCCGGTACCACAATATGGCAGTCTTCCCCCTCCCCTGCATACACAGCTGTGCTATACACAAATGAACACTCCCTTGCAATGGCTTCTGAACCAGCTAAATTAAGCAATATAAATGCCTTTGTACATGCATCTTTCTCAGATTAAGCAGCTTGTATGAAAATATCATACTCTTGCTCACTCTCCACTTTTCAGCAAAATTATCAAATACAAGCAGACCAGGGCTGCAAAATCCCTCTGCCACACCAACAAAATGCTTCTGTAGTTATATTCAAATGCACACATACCAGATACTCGAAAAAATATTCAACTGCACAATAGCCTCTTTGAAATGACTGTATTTTGTAAAATAACTGTACTGTTATGCTGCACACATTTGCGAACACTTTGCACACCTTGGATATTTCAAACAGCTTTAGTTAATATGAAAAAACATACAGTGAAACAAATATGGTAGTTTTCTCTTTTTTATACATTTTATGAAGTTGAAAAGTTATTTCAAGCACTGAGTATTTTTATCACTACATCGTAGTTTCAAACATTTCATTTAATTAGAAAGTCACTTTGAATGCTCTGAATGCTTTGTTTTATATTCATTGAGTACAAAATCATTTAAGCAAGTTTTAGTACCTGGATTTGTCTTTCTGACCTATTTTTCAGTCATTTGAGCTTCGGATGCTTCACTTCTGTATATTCCTCCCATTGTGACTGTGTGCCTAATCGTCTTGAAGTTGTTTTACTTCGTATCCCATTCTGATACCATGTCGTTCGTCTTGTGCATTCAAATAAGACAATGAGGCTTGGGTGCTCATTTACATAGTTTATTACACACAAACGCATCAGGACAGATGACTGGAACAGTAAACTTAAACTAATTGACTGACTACTATACACATACATGCTCTAACGCTGGCTGCTCACTCAAAATGGCACTCGTTTGCACGTGCCCATAGACTGGAATGACTCAAAGTTACACACACGGGCCCTCCTTCAAAACACTGAAATCTCATAACAATGAATTTCAAAACACTGAGACCATAACATCGAAAACCCAAAACACTGAAAACCCAAATCAACAAAAACTCAGAACACTGAAAGTGTGCAACATAACACTGAAACGTACAACACACATGTAAATGACACCCCCTCCACCTATACCACCACCAAAGTAAGAAATGCACCTTTTACTACATTTCTGAAGGAGGCAAGCCACCCTGCACCCCCCATCTGAGGGGCTCTGCCCCTCAAACCCCCCATAAATGAAATATACCAACTCCTAAATCGGACTACAGTGGAAAAAAGTTAATTTCCTAACCCCACTGTAACATGATCACCATACAGAATGTAAACATATACATGTGTTGCTTTCATGGAAGTTAAGTTCATGAGAAGTGTTGGGAGAAGTGAGTAGGGGAAAAATATTTTGCCAATTTGTAAATGTTTTTGGTTATATAGGTAAGTGATTTAGGCATTATCTTTACATTCTATATGGTCACAACACAGTGAGGTTAGGAAATTAACCTTTTTCCACTGTAGTACGATCTTGGAGTTAGTATATTTAATTTAATGGGGTGGGGGAGGGGGCAGAGCCTCCTACATGGGGGTGCAGGGGGGCTTGCCCCCCCTACAGAAACGTAGTAAAACTGTATTTGCTAGTTTGGTGGTGTTATAGGTGAAGGGGATGTTATTTACATGTACATTGTAGTTTTCAATCTTATGAAACCACGTTTCAGTGTTTTGGGTTTTCGATGTTATGGTCTCAGTGTTTTGAAATTCGATGTTATGAAATTTCAATGTTTTGAAGCAGACCCACACACACCAATCTACAGCCTTCACTATATGGGTAGATTACCATAGTTTAAAACAAATGAAAGATGGAAGGGGAAAGGGTGCAGGAGCCCAAGGAGAATGGTCCTACCAAAGTCTGACCTAGACTTGGAAAAGGAATATACCTTGTAGTGTTTTGCAAAAGCATGAACAAATGACTAAAGTGTTGCTTCTAGAATACTGCTAGAATCAAACCATTTCCAAAAAGGCATAGATGGTCCATGACACTAGTAGAATGGGATCTGACCCTGCCTGGAATAATGTTGTGGTGGAATTAACAAAAAGTAATAGCCTGAGACAACCACCAACAAAAAGTTTGCTTTGACACAGGTAGCCCCTTTTTCTTATCTTCACAAGAAATGAACATCTGATCAGTAATTCTAAAAGATTTTGTTCTGTCAAAATAATACCAGAGTTGTCTGTGGACATCCAAGGTATGAAGTATCTTTCTCGCTCAACTGTGGATTCAGGTACCACTTCAGAAATAAAAGAAGGATTAGTTCTCAAAGAAATCTCTCTCTGTGGAAAATGAGATAAGAAGGATTCCCCCATAAGAGCTTGCAATTCAATGCTCAATATGCAGAGGTCAAAGTAATCAGTAAAACTGTTTTCCATGTTAAGAACCTCAAGTCAGCCAGATCAGCTGTTTCAAATGGCACCAGAATTACCCATTCTAAAGACTTAAACCTTGCCTCTGAAATAAATACGACCTACTGGAGAGACAGGAATGTATTCCGGAGACTAACACTTCTTTGAACCAGGCTCCCCATCAATATTAAACAGGGTTCATCCCTAAACCAATTCAAAACGAACTTGGACGACTGGAAGGGGAACAAGAAAGTCATCCTTGGTTTGGCACCTTTGTCTCTAATGGGCACAAGCAGCCCCTAAATGATTCATCTCCTAGGGCTCTGCTTGTCAATGTTTCATCTCTGAAGACCCTGCTTACACATATCAAGGGGTACGAGAACTTGTCAGAGATTTGGGTTGCATGGCTAGGCTTAGAAGGGTCCTTGTGTTTGTTAGCCTAGTAAACACCTATGAGTCTTGCAAGAAAAATCATGCAAATCACAGAACCCACGAGACACAGAAAAGATATCCAGTCAGAAAGCTATCTGGACAAGTTGACTTTAGAAAGTGCTATACCCAAAACTTGGTAAAGGAGGCAAAAAGTTGGTCTGAGTTACTAAATTTCTGGTTCTATCCAAATAACATCTCATCCCTCGATAAACATCTAAATAATGAAGCATATACTCTCCATTGTTACTGAAATCTGGGGAGAATATTGGTAACTGAATAGATTGGTCCAGATTGGATGGCACAGTGGTGCAGCGGTAGCATTGTCGCCTCACAGCAAGATTTTCTCTGGTTTGATTCTTGGCTGGGGTGCCTTCTGTGTGGAGTCTGCATGTCCACCCTGGGTTCGTTTCAAACCACTTTACAAAGACGTGTCTGGAGCATTTCACCCTGTGCCTCCTCTGAAAATTGGCTTAGATGCAAGTTGGACTTTCCCGGTTAACAAATATTAAATAAAATAAAATAAGACTCAAGAGTTCATCTTAGATAAGAAAAAGTCAAGTACTTACCATAATGTTCCATCTGTGTTGTCCATTTTCATTCTTCCTCAACCAATGGGTTTGGATTCGATCTTTAGAACAGACACGGCCGATAATACAGCATGTGGCCAAATGAAACTGTTGAGCTCCTCCCTACCCATAACGCACCAACCCCCTAACATCAACTCAGATTTGCTTGCTATCTGAATAATGCTCCTAAAAAGGAAACCAAGTTTTGGGAGAGCCATAGAAGACACGATGATATCTTAACAGCATCTCATTCTTCCAGAAGTCTAAGATGACAAAGGTTGGGGGTTGATGTGTGGGAAGGTGAGGAAGAATGAAAATGGACAACACAGATGAAACGTTACAGCAAATACATAGCTTCTTTATCTGATGTCAATTTTCATTCATTCCTCAACCACTGGAACAGAGTTCCCAGCTACCTTATATCCCGGGTGGACTCTAAGGAATGATACTCCTGAGCACGACTGAACCAAAGGGTGCTCTTCCTCTCTAGACCAGATCCAATTTGTAATAAGTAATAGAAGTATGAGGATTTACCCAAGTAACAGTTGCGCATATGTCATCCACGGAATATGCATAAAAATACTGACAAAGTATCCACAGATCTTGTAGACTGAGCTTTTAAAAGTTTTGTTAATGAAATGCCCGATTTATTATGGCAAAGGCTATGCAGTCCGTAATCGATCTTGCCAATGTCACTTTTGTGACACACTTGTCCAATTTATCTGCAAAAGATGTAAATAATTGATCAGATTTTCTAATGTCTTTTGTTCTGTGTAAGCAAAAATGCAGCTGTCTAGGAGAGTCTAGTAAATGCAACATGTATTCACCTTTGTTTTCAAATCTGGGGAAGAAAACGGGCAAGTTTATAGACTGATACTGAATTCTAACACAACCTTAGGAAGGAAAAAGTTATATACTCACCATAATGTTCCATCTGTGTTATCGATCTTCATCCATTCTCGACCAATGGGACTCAGTTCTGATCCTCAGAACCAGCTCAGCCGTTATACAGCTAACTCTGTCAAAAAACTCTTGAGCTAAGACTCTACTCACAATGCCTCTCGCTCCATTACCTCAGATCAAGTTTGCAGCCAAATAATACAGCAGAACATATATATAAAGATAGAAGCCATGTCCAAGGTGAAACCTATAGGTACCCAGAACAAGTGTCTGATCCTCCAGGAAGAACTGTAGTGGGGAAGGAGGGTGGGATGTCAAGAAGGAATAAAGATCGACAACACAGATGGAACGTTATGCTGAGTACATAACTTCTTTATCTGATATTGTCGATCTTCATTCATTCTTGACCAATGGGACAGAGTCCCCCAGCTACTTTAGGTCCTGGGTGGCCTTATGGAAGAATATTCCTGAGAACCATAGAGCCAAAGAATGCTCTTCCCCTGGAGACCATATTCAATTTGTAATGAGTGATAAAGGTATGTGGGGTAGCTCATGATGCGGCTGCACATGTCATCCATGGAAGCCTTGGAGTGGAAAACAGCTGACGTGACTATTATCTGGTGGAATGTGCTTTCACAGGCGCAGATAACTTGAAATTATAATTATAAATAAAGGTAGCACAATCTCTTGGCCATCTTGATAAAGTAACTTTTGAAACAGGTTTTCGCAGAGTTAAACGTGAAAAGGAAGCAAATAACTGGTCTGATTTTCTAGACACTCAAGCCCTGTCAAGGTAAAAATGTGATAGTCTGTGAACATCCAGTAAATGCTAATATAAACCTTTATTGGAAAAACTGGGGAAGAAAAAAAGAAGTTATGTTCTTACCGTAACATTCCGTGTGCCTTGTCCATATCGTCCTTTATTCTCACTGGTGGGTCGGATCCGATCCATCGAATCCATCTCACCCTTCTCTCCAGCTTGAGGTCTTCAGCAAAGCTCATGGGCCTTATTCTTTACCTATAATGCAACCCTGCAATTACGTCAGATCTTGTTTGCCTCCAGCAGCCTATGGAAGAAAAACTTATTTAGTACCCCCAAGTGTATGTAAATATTCTTGCACCGACATATAGATATATATATATATATATATATATATATATATATGGGTCTACTTTAAAACACCGACGATGAGAACACAGAGACCAGAAGATCGACAACTGAGATGACCCGACAGTTTAAAAGCACAAAACTTCACATGCCCGACAAACCGCAATCCCCACAATCAACAAAACAAAACAAATACCTTTTCTAAAAAACACACACACAACACAAGCACACCAACAACCTTACAAACCTACACTAAACCTTAGATACACAACTATCTATGCACTAACCTTAACCCAAATCCTAACCCTAAGGTCTGTCACTATCGCACACTCACCTAACCTGCACCCTAACCCTAACTCACTTAAAACCCCCTCTAACCCTAAAGTCTGCCACTATCGCACACTTACCTTAACATGTCGGTGTTCTCAGCATCGGGCTTTTAATCGGTCGGTCATCTCAGTTGTCGATCTTCCGGTCTCTGTGTTCTCGTCGTCTGTGTTTATGCATGTCGGTGTTTTAAAATAAATATATATATATATATATATATATATATATATATATATATATATATATATAAAAATAAAAATCAGTATCAGGGTGACCAGTGATATCTTCTCAGGTTATATGGCCGTGTTGAATTCCATTTAGACAGGGGGAAGGATGGAGGGATGTGAGAATAAAGGAGATGGACAACATACATGGAATGTTATGGTAAGAACATAACTTCTTTATGTGATGCTGTCAATCTCACCTTTATTCTCACTGGTGGGACTGCGTCCAAGCAACTCAGGTGGCTCATGGGAGAATATTCCTCAGAACCATAGAACCAAAGGAAGCTCTACTCCTAGTGGCCAAATCCACTTTGTAATGAGTAATAAAGTAATAAAGGTATTGGGTTTTGCCCAAGCAGCCACAGCACAGATATTATCCAATGGTAATCTAGCCTGAAAAGCTGCAGACGCGGCCACAGATCTAGTGGAATGAGCTTTAACCACCTTTGGGAGAACTATTCTTTGAATTAAAAATGTAGGACATGCATAATGTTAGCCATCTAGATTAAGGGACTTCTGAAACTGGTTGATCTTTTCTTGTATCAGAATAGGAGACAGAGCTGATATGATTTTCTTATTTCAGAAGTTCTATGTAAATATAAATATAATTGTCTATGAACATCAAGGACGTACAAGGAATATTCTCCTTTATTTTGAAAGTTGGGAAAGAAAACTGGAAAGACTACAGATTGGTTAAAGGTATTTTCCAACATGACCTTGGGTAGAAAGGATGGATTAGTGCGTAACAACACACCGTCTCTGTGGAAGACTGGATATGGGAGTTTTGTTGACAAGGTCTGCAACTCGGATACTCTTCTGGCTAAAGTAATAGCCACCAAGAAAAGAGTTTTCTAGGAAAGATACTTTAAGTCACATGTAGCTGAAGGTTGAAAAGGGGGAACAATAATATTAGACGAGATGAAACAGATCGGGGGGGGGGCGATAGGTACTTATATGGAAGTCTTAACATAACAGTGCCCTTCAAAAATGCTTTGCAAAGCCAGTGAGACATAATAGGATAACCATTTTCTCCTATATGGAAATTACAAATCGCAGCTAGTTGAACTTTAACTGTAGCTGCCGCTGCTCCACCATTTAAGATCTCTGATCGAAACTGTAAAACAGAGTGAACTGGTTTTGTAAAAGGATCTATTCTGTTATGGTTTGCCCATACAACAAATCTCCTCCATTTGCTTTTGTAAAGTTTTGAGTAAATGCTTTAGGAGCTGACAATATAATATGCTTGAATGGGGAGAAGAAGGATGGAAACCTGGCAATTAGAGGAACTGGAGAAGCCAAGCTGTCAATTTTAGGGTGTCTAGACTGGAATGAATGATTCCTGATGGATGTGTCAGAAGGTCCGGAACTGGGTCCAGAATCCAGGGTTCATCCCAAAAATGAGGCTGAAGTAAAGGGAACAAGGCCAGCAGGGACCAATTAGGATAAGGATAATAGTGGTCTCCAACAGACTAGCTTTCTGCAGAAACTTTGGAATTAGTGGAATTGGGGGGGGGGGGTGTAAAGAAGTCCCGGTGGCCAATCATGAGCAAGTGCATCCCTTGGTGACTCGCCCATGGGAGGGATCAGGGCAAAGCAGTTGCTGCATTAGGCACTGTTGGGTTATGCAAAGAGGTCGCAGCAAGGCTGGGTCTATTTCTGGAAGATCAGTTCAATAACCTTCTGATTGAGGGACCACTCGTGCGGCCATACAATGGCTTTGCTCAGCTTGTCCATAAATTATGTTGGATTTCCCCGGGATGTGAACTGCTATCAGAAAGCGGTTGGAGGCTATCGCTAATGCCAGACCTGGAGAGCTTCTCGACAAAGTGGGTATAATTTGGTTCTCCCCTGTTTGTTTATAAACCACACTACAGACATATTGTCTAAATGGATTACTATCGTTCCCAAAGGAAGAGAGTCCTGGAATGCTTGCAATGATAAAAGCATCGCCCTCATCTCTAGGATATTTATATGCAGATGAGCCTTGTGGTCTTGCCAGATGCCTTGAACTGTCTTCCCGAGAAAATGCTCTCCCATCTGGGAAGTGTCCATGGTCACGGTGGCCACAGGATGAGGAGGAATGAACGGACAGCCCTAAGACACTAAATTTGAATGAATCCACCACTGAAGATCTTTTTTGAAGGCATTGGTTATCATAGTCTTGTGGGACACTGGAAGTTCCAAGATTGACCATTGTGCAAAAAGCAACCACTGGACAACCCTCATGTTTAGGCGAGTTAGAGGAATTAGTAAGATCAATGCAGCCATTTTCCCTAGAACCTGATGAAATGGTTTTGTGGTGGCTTTTGACTTCTTTATTAGTATTCTGACAAAATGACAGAGGTCGTCTACTCTGTCCTGTGGAAGTCTTGCTACTTGAGTGGTTGTGCATCTCTGCTCCTATGAACACTAAACTTTGAGATGGCTCTAGCACACATTTTTCATAATTCACAGTAAAGCCTAGAAAGGAGCAGAGATGAAGGACATAATTCCTTGATTGGAGCAAATGATGCCTGGTCGGGGGGGTTATGAGCCAGTCATCCAGGAGTGGAAACACGCAGAATCCTTTGGGGGCTGCAGTGAGACCAAAGGGCAGAGTTCGAAACTGTAAGTTACTGGCTCCTAGCCAGAAGTGCAATAACCTCCTGGATCGGCTGTCCATTCGAATATGGTAGTATGCATCCTGAAGGTCTATAGAGCATATCAAATTGTCTTTTCGAAGAATGGAAGTATCGACTGCAGTGTCACCATCAGGAACTTGGTCTTTGTTACTGATTAGATTGCTGAGATCCAAAATGGGCCTCCAGGCCCCTGTCCTCTTCGGAACTAAAAAGAATCTTCAGTAAGTTCCAGATCCTCTTTGGACTGCGAGGACATCTTGGATAACTCTTTTTCTTAGCAACTTTTGGATTTCTATTGCTGCTTGCTCCTTTTGACTGGGTGGAAAATCTGGAACCGCTTTGTTTGTGGGGACAGGAAAGGAGAAGGGAATGATAAATCCTCTGGATATTATGTACTGCACCCATTTGTCATTTACCTTTAGCCAGGTTTCTTGGTACAGAGACAACCGACCCCCGATTGCCTCCAGAGGCGATCATTCGGGCACTCCTTCAGAAGAACTACAAGGGTCTCCCAAAGAAAGATTCTCTAGAGCCCTGGCTTTCGGGGTCCCCTCTGCCGCGAGGGCGGCATGTTCCATTATTGTTCTGCCCTCTGCCTCTGGGGGAACTTTCACCTTGTGTGTCTTGCAAGCCTTTTGAGAGTTTTCTGAACCACATTTTTCCACTACCTTTTTGACCTTTGGGAAAGGGTCTAGAAGGAGTGGAAAAATGTACTCCAATGGCAGACAAGGTCTTGCCCTCTTGTTCACACCTGGTGAGAGTTTCCTTCACTTTCGGCCCAAAAAGAGAGAAGCCATCAAAAGTGGGGTTAAAGGAAGAATTGAAGGGCTCCTTGAAATCCCAAAGGCGCATCCAAGCCTGCCTCCTTAGAGAGATAACTGAGCCTGCTACCCTACTCATTCCATCTGCCATATAAGAAATGAGTATCATGCATGAGTTGACAACTGTATTCAAGGTGGTGAGCTGAGCATTAATTTCATCTGCCGCTGCATCAGCTATGGCCCCTTAGAGGTAGTCTGATAATTTTTTAATCAGGTCTCTCTGCAATCTAGTGAAGTGGGTGAGATAATTCAGAGACCTCAAAGCAAAGGTTGTTGATGAGAAGATGCTCTTCCCATACCTATCCATGGTCCTAGAGTCCTTATTAGGAGAATGGAGAGAGGAACTTGTTTCAGAAAGTTCCTTCTTAGTGGCCACCGCCACGACCATGGCATCAACCCCTACAACCTTTGATAAAAAAAAATATTTTTTTTTGTTTTGGGGCAGTAATGTAAATGTACTTATTTGGCCTCCTAGAAGTAGAGTCTATGGTGTCCGGGGTCTCCCAAGCATTTCGCAAGATTAATTCTACAAGCTCGACGAAAGGAGGTCATCCAAGAAGCTGATGGGCAAGACGCAAAGGCCTTCAGGAAGACAGACACCTCAACTGAAGGGGCGGAAGACTGCCAATCACCTCTCTGTTCTAAGATTCCTAGGATGTCTCCAAAGGAGACATCTTCAGGAGATGATCATGGGGGACCATTCTGCTTTATCAATGTCGGGGTTAGATGTGAGACTCCTCTGGGGAGTCAAGATGCTTTTGCTTGCATGTTCTCTTCTGGGAGAACTCTTCATTGGGATACTATGGAGAGGTTTCAGGAGAGCAGACAATTCCCTGAGGGACATCCTGAGGGCTATCCATCTCTGCAGACCTGTGGAGAGGGCACGTGAGAAGTTAAAGGCACCTGGGCTGAAGAGGGAGGAGACCCGAAGGAGACTGTGCGTCAGACTAAAAAGTAGTCAAATTCCTTCTCATCGCCTCAAAGGAAGACCTCCCACTCTGAAGAATTTCTAGGATCCAACAAACAAGTTGACGGAGTTGAAAGAATCACTGGAAAAAAAAGGAGTAGCTCTGAAGCAGAGGTAAGAGCCAAACTCAACCGTGCAAAAGCCTCCAGAGGCATAGTTGGATCCAATAAGATATGAAAAGTCTCCACAGACTCGACAGGTGAGTGTCAGCCCCCAGAGGTTTTCTGCTCCGAAGACATAGGGGCACTCGGGCAGATATCGGATCCGAGGAAAGTATGGGGTCCTGGACCTGACACCTACACAACCTGGATATCGGAATCTTCCAGCTGTGAAGCAGGGGGACGGATCAGAGGAGGAACTGCGGCAGAACAGGGGATTTGAATCTGATCCGATTCCTTTGGGCTCAGATCCAACAGTAGTTTGGCCAAAGCCGGTGTCTGCAAAAGTCTCTCTACGTCCCTATTCACGTCATCAGATAAACTCCTGGTAGACCTAGTGGACAGGGTAGGTGACCTTAATATAGCTAGTTGTGGAGAAGGGAGTCGAGAAGAAATATTTTCAAAAGAGGGAGATCAGCTGCTATGTCTATGCTCCATTGTAACAATTGGTGTCAATGAAACTCCCTGCCCCGAAAGAGTCCTGGAACCAGACATCTGCTCCAACACAGCTTTCGGATCCGTTAACTTTGGAGCCTTCTGCTTCGGCTCTGACAGGGATCTCTGCTCCGATGAAGGTCTTCTGGTAGGTTTGTCAGAAGATTCGAGAGATACTGCCTCAGAGAAAGGCAACTTCAATCGGCCTTTCAAAATAAGCTTATTCTTACATTCCATTAATACCCATTGATTAAAATTGTGGCAAATGGAACAAGACTCTTGCAGATGAAGAGGCCCCAAGCAATACACACATAAAATGTGTGAATCATTAGGGCATCTTCTTACCTCATTTTTCACATTTTTTTAAAGCCCAAGGGCTTACTATCCTGTTTCTGTGACATGAATAAACAGGAGGGAGGGAAAGACAAAAAAAAAGACAGTCACTCTCAATCTCGCACAGTAAGTCCTCTAACTTAAATGGACAAGCGGATTCAACACACACATAGATTAAAACAGAACTGCAATTTAAGAGAGTAAACAAGAGTAAGTATATGGATATATACAGATATACTGCTTTATTTATTTACTTATTTTTTTAAGAGAAAATAAAAGGAGAAGGAACATCCTCTAACTAAAACAGACGTTCCCCAGATGTCCTCTAACTGAAACAGGGATCGAATAAAGGAAATAATGGTAAAGAAGTAATTTGTAAACTAATCTAGCTATTTGTAGAAGAAAAAGAAAAGAAAGGGATACTATTATGCTAAATAATCCATAAAAAACTAAGTACTTGGCCCAGAGCTATGCTATTGAACCTCTCTACTGCATAGCAAATGTAATCTGACATAATTGCGGGATTGTATTATGGGTAAAGAATAAGGACCATAAGTTTTGCTGAAGACCTAGAGCTGGAGAAATGGCAGGGATGGATCTGACCCACCAGTGAGAATAAAGGCGAGATTGACAACATCACACTGAGCAAGTCAACAGTTTGATTAACATTAGATTCTGAGATCACCTTAGGAAGAAAGGAAGGGTTGGTTCTCAACGAAACCCTATCCTTATGAAAATTCAGATATGGGGGTGTCACACACTGCTAGAATCTCAGAAACTCTCCTAGTCGAAGTAATGGCTACTAGAAAGAGAGTTTTCCACGACAGAAATTTAAGATGGCAAGTCGCTGTTGGTTCAAAAGGCGGAAATACCAAAGACTGCAAAACCAGCGTAAGATCCCATGGAGCTATAGGGTCCTTGAAAAGAGGCTTTAGACATAAGGCACCTTTGAAAAAAACTTTACATAAGTGATGGAAAATTAAAAAATGGTCATCGTAGCCATTGTGAAAATTAGAAATGGCCGCTAATTGAATTTTAATGGTGGAAGCAGAAGCTCCTTGATCAAAAAAGGCAATCTAAAAATTCTACAACTTTCTCAAGAGGTGCCAAAAAGGGGTCTAAATTATTTGTACAGGCCCAGATTGAAAATCTCTTCCATTTGTTAAGATACAGTTTCCTGGTGGATGGTTTGAGAAGCCAGAATAATATTTTTGTGCTGGGGAAGCTAAATTACTCTGCCTGGCAACTAATAAATTTGGAGGAACCAAGCTGTCAGCTTGAAAGTGTGAAGGTTGGGGTGCACAAGTTCCTGTGGGTGAGACAGCAGGTCTGGAAATGGGTCCAGAATCCATGGACGGTAAATCAGGTGAGGCCAAAGAAAGGGGTACCAGACTTGTCGGGGTCAAAAGGATGCAATGAGGTTCACTTTTCTTCTCAACCTTTGGGCTTTCTTCAAGGAAAGGGAAATAAGGGCAAAGGGGGAAGACATAGAAAAGACCCTAGGGCCAATCGAGAAGGAGAGCATCTCTCAGGGGACTCCCTCCGAGGGGAGGATTAGGGCAAATTAACTTCTGCATTTGTTTTTCATTGGAGAAGCAAAGAGGTCACAGCAAGGCTGGCCACATTGACGAACAAATTCCATCGCCACTTTCGGATTGCGAGACCACTCATGAGGCAGGAGACTGCATCTGCTCAGTTTGTCCGCTATCACTTTGGAGCTCCGTGAGATATGTGTTGCAACTAGAAAACAATTGGAAGATATCGCCCATTGCCACATTCAGAGAGCTTCCCTGCACATAAGGTAAGATATGGTTCCACCCTGTTTGCTGATGTACCAAACCACTGACATGTTGGTTCCACCCTGTTTGCTGATGTACCAAACCACTGACATGTTGTCTGACTGAATTGCAACTATCCCTGGAGGGAGAGCAGATTGAAAGGCTTGCAACGCTAAGAGCACAGCCCTCAATGCCAGGACAGTGATGTGCAAATTGGCCTCTGGCAGAGACAAAGTGTCTTGGACTGTTCTTCACAGATAATGCACCCCCAAACCTATCTGGGAGGCGTCTGTGGTCATTATGGCCTAGGGCTGAGAGGGAATAAAGTGACAGCCCAGAAGAATTTCCTCTTACTCCAACCTTCGTGCAGCAACTCGTTATTAAAATGGGATAAGTCACCAGATGTGTTAGGATGGACCATTGTGTAGCTAAGAGTTACTGAAGTAGCCTCATGCAAAACCTTGCCAGAGGTACTAAGGTAATGGTCGCTGCCATAGACCCTAAAGCTTGGAGGACAAGAACAGTGGGGACTTTGTCTTTGGATATGATAAATCGTATTTGAGACCTTATCTTCTGTAGTCTGTGAAGAGGGAGAGAAGCAACAAGAGAGATTGTATTGAGGCGAGCTCCTATAAACTCCACGTCTTCAGATGGAGTCAGCTAGGATTTTTCTCTGTTGACTCGGATGCCCAAAGAATTGAAAAAGATGCAGGATGAACTTTGCAGCTTGAAGCAGTAGATGCCTGGTGGGGGAGGTAAGGAGCCAGTCATCTAAATAAGGAAACACCTGGAATCCGTGTAGTCTCAAGTAAGCCCTGACTGCTGCCATGCATTTGGTGAACACTCTGGGGGCTGTGGTGAGACAAAAAGGCATAATTTCTGAACCAGAAATGATTGGTTCCTAACTGAAAGGTGAGAAACCTGCTGGAGCATTTGTCCATTTTTATGTGGTAATACGCATCTTGAAGGTCTACAGAGCATAGCCAATCATTTTCCTCTAGAAAAAGAAGTACAGACTGAATCGTAACCATCCGGAATTTTCTTTAGTGGAAGGCTGTGTTGGTCTCCAGTCCCCTGTCTTTTGTGATCCTTGAGTAAAATCTGGATTCTATCTGGTCTGGTGGGACTAATGGGTGACCCTTTTTTTTTCTAGAAGCCTTTGAATCTCCAAGGCTCCTTAGTCCCTCTGATTGGGTGTAACACTGGGGACTCTTCTTTGTGATCTTGGGAAAAGAATAAAGGGGATATGATGACCTCTGGTAATGATCTTCGGCACCCACGTATCAGAGTTTATCGCCAGGCTGTCAGGTGCAGTGAAAGTATTCCCCTGACTGGTTCCAGAGATAAGGAATCTGGCCACCTCAGGAGCACTGGTAGGGATGCCCAGAGAAGTCATATCTGAAGCCCTGATTTCATGGTCCACCTCTGTCACGGGATTGGCGTCTTCCATTAGAGCTGCCCCCTCTGCCCCTTATATCCTAAAAAGGCCCTTGGGATTTCTTGAACAACATCTTTCCACTCCTGTGACTGCTGGAGTAGGATCGCTGAGGAGCAGAAAAATGGATGCCCACAGCCAAAAGGATCTTTCCATCTTTTTCACACCTAGCTAGTGTGTCTTTGACTTGGGGCCAAACAGGGATGATGCGTCAAAAGAAGCATTGACAAAGGAAGATTTGAAAGGCTCGGGGAAAACAGACAAATGCATCCAGATATGACACCTTATGTTAACTCCTGAACCCGCTGCTTTGGTCATCCCCTCGGCTGCATGTGGAATGAGCTGCATTGACAAGTTTGATATAGACTCCAGGGTGGCCAGCTGACAGGCAACTTTATCCCACACCTTGCCAGAAACAGCTCCAGTGAGAGTATCAGATTGACTCCTTAATCATATCCCTCTGGAATCTAGTAAAGTATGCCATGAAATTTAAGGACCTTAGGGTGAAGGTCGATGAAGCATAGATCTGTTTCCATATCTGTCCATCAATCTAGACTCCTGGTTACGTGGGTGGACAGTGGGACTCTCATCGTCGAGTTCTTTCTTGTGGCTGGCACAACTACCATGGCATCTACGGCTCAACTCTGTCTAATATTGATGATCTGATATAATTTAGTCTGGTCTCCGGAGAATCGGCTCTGTGAAATCAGGGGCCTACCACTCCGGCTGCACGATCAATTTAATGAGATCAGCAATGGGTGGGGTCACCCAGAAATTAGATGGGCGAACACCAAAAGCTTGCAAGTACACCGATTCCTCAGTGGTCAGACCTTTGGACATGCAGTCACCCCTCTGTTTAAGGATCTCCAGGATGTCTCCAAAGGAGACATCTTCAGGGGGTGACCAGGGGGAACCTTCCACTTCAATGAAGCCTGTGTCTTCAATGACAGATTCTTCCTGGGAATTTAAGTGCTTCCTCTTGCAAGTTTTCTTTCGGGGTGGTTCCTCAGATGAGGACTCTGAAGAAGAGGGGCCCTATACAGAGGCAACCTGCAGCTTCGGTGCTCACTGTCCTGACGTGGAAGATGGGGCAGCTCTGGACCAGAAGATACAACATAACACACTCCGACACAGAAGGGGCCAGCTGATATGCTGCAAAGGGTAATGCTCTCTTCATGACCTGGAAGGCAGAACCCCCCCCCCCCCCCAAGAGGGATGGGAGTCCGGAACTGAGAAAGACAACCTCTGAACCAAGGTCACATCCCACTCTGAAGGACCACCATCCAAAGTAGGAGCCGGGGAACAGCCTGCACCTAGTAAGCCTCCCACAGTCAAGGACAACTCCTAACAAAAAACAGGAGCTGATCCAAGACCCTCAAAACTAACAGCCGAACTACAGCCCTGAGAATTTACTAGTTCTGTGGGAACCAAAGATGTCAGGTCAGTCCCTGGAGCCAAAGAGGGAGTGCTTGTCAGCACAACGACAGCTGGAACTGAAGTAATGGGCTCTAAGCCTCCTAAGTAGGTCAGAGGAGGAAAATCTGGAGGAGTCCCAGGAGAAAAAATTCAAACTCCAGAAGGGAGCGAGATAATAAGAAGGGGCAAGGAGAACCATGGTCGGTAAAAGCTGATCCACCAACCTCACAATGTCTACCTTGGAAAGACTCCTGGAAGATCGAACAGACATCCCCGAGGGAGATTCTGGCCTTTCCAAAAAAGGACTCGGTAGTTGACCATAAAGGGGTCTATGGAAGGGGAATACCTTGCCCTGGGAACATTTAACGGTTCAGATTAGGCACTGAAGGGGTGGGTAGAGTCTGCTGCTGTGCAGATGGTGAAGTTAGTACTGAATGGGAAACTAAAAAAGCCGGTGCCATGAGAACTGAAGCCGGTGCCGAAGATTCTTGTTTCATTCATTTTGGAACCTTAGTCCTCAGTTCAAAGGAGACTGATGGAATCGAAGCCTTGTGTTTCTTAGTCTCCAGTGCCATAGGGGAACTCGGCACCAAATGACTTCTCTTTTTGGAGTGATCAGATTTAGAGGAAGAGGTAGGACCTGACTTGGACAACGTTTCCTCGAAAGAATATTATAGCATCCCTTTTAAGATCAGTTTATGTCTTTCTACCAAGGCCTTGTTATTGAAGGACTGGCAGAGCAAACAGTCTAGATCCAGACGGGGCGCACCCACACAGTACATACAAGAAAGATGGCCATCTGAATTAGGCATCTTTCACCTATAGTCTTGGCACTGCTTGAAACCTGAATTGCCCTTATGCTTTACTGCCATTTTGAAAACTAGAAGAAATTAGCCAACCACAAAAACACAAACATACAGGATAGATGAAAACTTTAACAATGATGGTAGAGACAAATACCAAGATCAGTAAGACAGAAAAAGAAAATTTCAACAATGGTAATTAGACCTACCTTATAAGGTAAAAGAGGGAAAAAAGAAGTTATGTTCTTACCATAACGTTCCATGTGGAGTGTTCATCTCGCCTTTGTTCTTACACACGGGTTCGGAGCCGATCCTCGGCTCCGAGTCTGCCGCATAGCAAAGCTCTGCATCTTAGAGAAGCTCGAGACCAGGCTATATCCCACAATCCTCCCTGCCATTACTCAGATCAAGTTTGCAAGCAAACCAGACTAACAATAAACCTAGGGTGCTAAGGCTACATACCGCCACAAAAATACAAAGACACTATCTCACTGACAAATTAACTAAAGGGTAACGAAATATACCCCATGAGGTAAGAGGCAATATACCCGGAAAAGGTAAAGACATGTGGACCAGACTCTAGTCCTACTCGTTCTTCCAAACACGTGAGGGAGGAAAGGGGGGGAATGTAAGAACAAAGGCGAGATGAACACTCCACATGGAACGTTATGGTAAGAACATAACTTCTTTATGTGAGAGTGTTCAATCTCGCCGTTTGTTGTTACACATGGGTAGCGTCCCTAGCTCCGTCACCCTGAGTGACTCATGGAAGAAAGTTCCTGAGTACAGTGGAACCAAAAGATGTCCTGTCTTTGGAGGCTTTGTCAACTCTATAATGAGCAATGAAAGTATGTGGTTTAGACCACGTGGCTGCTGCACAAATCGTGTCCAAAGGCAGGCGAGCTGCATGAGCCAAGGAAGTGGAAACGGATCTAGTAGAATGGCCCTTAGGTTTGGTGGGCAAGGCCTGATTCGACTTAGAATACACAAAGTAACCAAACAAGGTTCACTCTGGAGACCAGATAAGGGTATGAGACCCTAGAACTTCAGTAATACCCAACAATAATCCAAAATAGATAGTTGAGCTCAGGAGTGTGAAAAAACATAATTAGAATACACAAAGGCTATACAATCAGTAAGCCATTTAGAAAGCGTACGTTTTGTAACTGCCATGCCCTTTTTATTGTCTGCAAATGCAACAAAAAGTTGATCTGTTTTTCTGTAATCCTTAGTCCTGTCCAAATAAAATCTTAGCTGTCTGTGGACATCTAACTTGTGCAGCATATATTCCAACTTGCTGGTATGGTTTTTGAAGAAAGTAGGGAGTTCAATGGACTGATTAATATTTATGACAGAACATACCTTAGGAAGGAAAGACGGGTTTGTTCGTAAGGAGACTATCTGGGTGGAAAATTAAGTAAGGTGGTTTAATTGATCGTGCTTGCAGCTCTGACACTCTCAGAGCTGAAGTAACCGCTACAAGAAAAAGAGTCTTCCACGACAAAAACTTCAGGAGGCAAGAAGAGGCTGGTTCGAAGGGTGGCAACATTAGTTGCGACAACAAAACATTTAAATTCCATGGGAATAAAGGGTCTCTGACGGGAGGTCGAAGATGGAAGGATCCTTTCATAAAAGCCTTACAAAGCCTGTGGGACATAATAGAAGAACCGTCCTCACCAACATGGAAGTTGGATATGGCCGCCAACTGTACTCTTAGTGTGGAAGTAGAGGCTCCTTCGTGGAAAAGGATGGACAGAAATTCTAGAACTTTATGTAAAGGAGCAACCAGGGGGTCCAAGTGTTGGCTAGATGCCCAGTACACAAAGCGTTTCCATTTACTCCTGTAGAGTTTTGTAGTGGAAGCCTTATGAGAGGCAACCAAAATGCGTTGAACTGCCAGAGAAAGTAGATCAGACCTGGCTAGGCAGGGAAGTGGAGCAGCCAAGCTGCTAGTTTGAGAGAGAGAAGAGACGGGTGAGGAACTCCCGACGAATGTGTCAGTAGATCTGGTACTGGGTCCAGGATCCACGGTTCCTCTGTTTGATGGGCTCGAAGAAAGGGGAACCATATCTGTCGAGGCCAGAATGGGGCTATGAGTATAATTGTCCTTTCCAGGTTCATGGCTTTCTGAAGAAATTTGGGAATCAAGGGGGTAGGTGGAAATGCATATAGGAGACCCGGGGGCCAATCATGTATCAGTGCGCCCCTGTGGACATCACCTGGAGGGGGTAGAAGGGCAAAATAGCTTCTGCATTTGGTATTCACCGGGGAGGCAAATAGATCGCAGCAAGGCTGGCCCCATTTGCGGAAAATTCTTTCCGCCACCTGTAGTTTGAGGGACCACTCATGAGGTAACAGGATGGCTCTGCTCAACCTGTCCGCAATGACGTTGGATGACCCCGGGATGTGCGTTGCTATCAGAAAGCAACCCGTGGACTCTGCCCATTGCCAAATTCTCATGGCCTCTCTGCATAATGGGTAAGATCTGGTTCCCCCTTGTTTGTTTATGTACCAGACTACAGACATGTTGTCTGTCTGAACTGCTACTGTTCCTAGAGGTAGGAGGGTTTGAAAAAGTGTTGCAATGCCAAGAACACCGCCCTCATTTCCAGAACATTTATGTGCAGGTTGTACTCCATGTTGGACCATTCCCCTTGGACTGCTCTTCCCTGAAAAAGTCCCCCCCCTATCAGAGAAGCGTCCGTGGTTATCGTGGCCATCGGATTCGGTAGAACAAATGGACGACCCATAGTGCGATCCTGACTGGACACCCACCATGAGAGGTCTCGCTTGCAAGAATCTGTTATCAGAATCTCGTGCGTTAGGGGTAACTGCTGGAAAGACCACTGCATGAACAGCAGCCATTGGAGGAGCCTCATGTGCAATCTCCCCAGAGGAACTGCAATCAGGGACGCTGCCATGAGTCCCAAAACCTTCAACACCAATTTGGCCGGGGCTTTCCTGCATTGCAGTAGAAGAAGAACCTGTTCCTTGAGGGATGAAGCCCTTACTTGAGGGAGCTTTACCAGTGTTAAACACGTATCTAGGTCTGCTCCGATGAATGAAATATGCTGTGAGGGCAGTAAGGCAGATTTTTCGAAGTTTATGGAAATCCCTAGGTGGGAACAAAGGTTGACTGTATAGTCTCTGGCTTGTATGAGGCGACGCTCGGTGGTGGCGGTGAGGAGCCAGTCGTCCAGATAGGGAAACACCCGGAATCCTAGACATCTCAAGTGAGACGCTACCACTGCCATGCATTTGGTGAATACCCTGGGGGCTGAGGTGAGCCCAAAGGGCAGGGTTCGAAATTGAAAATGACTGGCTCCCAGCCGGAAGCACAGGTGATCTCCGGACGGTCTGGCCATCTTGATGTGGTAGTACGTGTCCTTGAGATCTATCGAGCACATCCAGTCGTCCTTCTGCAAAAATGGATCGATTGAAGCGTGACCATCCGGAACTTTTCCTTCTTCACGAAGGTATTGAGATTGCTGAGATCCAAAATGGGTCTCCAGTCCCCTGTCTTTTTTGGAACTAAAAAGAACCTTGAGTAAGTTCCGGATCCTTTTTGGTCCGCCAGGACTGGCTGAATGACTCTTTTTTTGAGCAGCTTTCAAATTTCTATTGCTGCTGGGCCTCGCAGATGGGGTGGCACATCTGGAAACCTTCTTTGTTGGGGTGGAGTTGACATAAAGGGGATTTTGTATCCTCTGGTTACAATGCTTTTTACCGAGGAGTCGAGGTGAGAGTTAGCCAGGCCTGTGGGTATAAAGCCAAGCAACCCCCGACTGCCTCCAGAGCAGGACAGTCGGGCCCCCATTCAGGAGTGCTGGAAAGGCTTACCAGGGATAGGATCCCTGTCGCCTTGGTTCTGCAGACCCC
This sequence comes from Protopterus annectens, assembly GCF_019279795.1. Taxonomy (NCBI): domain Eukaryota; kingdom Metazoa; phylum Chordata; order Ceratodontiformes; family Protopteridae; genus Protopterus; species Protopterus annectens. The sequence continues at coordinate 671,436,729 of NC_056736.1, forward strand.
CTCTGCCGCCGGGGCGATGTCTTCCATGTCTGCCCCCCCCTCTGCCTCTGGGGGGGGGGGTGTCACTCTGTGTGGCCTGGAAAGATCCCAGAGTTTTACGGAACCACATTTTTCCGCCTCGTTGCCCTTTGGGGTATGGTCTAGACGGAACGGAAAAACGGACTCCGACAGCAGACAGAGTCTTTCCTTCTTGCTCACACTGAGTTAATGTCTCTTTCACTTTGGGCCCAAAAAGAGTGGCACCATCAAAGGGGGCGTTGGCGAAGGAAGACTTGAAGGCTTCCGCAAATGAGCACAGCCGCATCCAGGATTGTCTTCGTAGAGCAATCGCTGAAGCTGCGGCTCTACTCGACCCATCAGCCACATACGAGATGAGCCTCATGGATGAGTTCACTATGGAGGTAAGGGTGTTAAGCTGTGCTGTTACCTTATCTGAAACAGCAGCATCTGGGTTACCCTGGAGGGTATCTCCCAGCTCCTTGATGAGATCCCTCTGTAGACGTGTAAAATGTGTCAAATAGTTTAGCGAACGCATGGAAAAAGTTGCTGAACTAAAAACGCACTTCCCGTATCTGTCCATAGTCCTAGAATTCTTATTAGGAGGATGAACAAAAGAGGAAGACTCCGACATCTCCTTTTTAGTGGCTGCAGCCACCACCATAGCGTCAACCGGGACTCCTTTGGTGAGATGAGTCTTGTCCTGGGGAGCGGTAATAAATTTGCTTGGTTCGAGGGACCGGTTCCACTGTGTCCAGTGTCTCCCACGCCCTTCGAGCAATCAAATCCATTAACTCATCGAAGGGCGGAGTAACCCAGGAGGTAGAAGGTTGAGCACCAAAAGCCTTCAGCAACACCGACTTGTCCTCAGTGGGGGCTAGGGACTGCCAATCACCCCTCTGTTTTAAAATCTCCAAGATGTCCACAAATGAGACATCCTCAGAGGGGGATTTTGGGGACCCCTCCGACTCATCCAAGTCAGTGTCAGAAGTTAGAGATTCCTGTGGGAAATCTAAGTGCCTCCTCTTGCACAATCGTTTCCTCGGAACCTCATCGGAGGGGGATTCCGGTGAGGCCTCCGAGGAACAGGGGGCACCCTCTGGGGATGGCTGAGACAATGGTGCTCCATGCTTTGGATGTGTCGTGGGAACAGAAACAGAGAGCGGCTCCTTAGGGGAGGGAGAAGACACCTCCGATGAAGTGGTTGTCTGTGTAGACAAAACCTTCCTCATAAGGTCAAAAACCCCTGAACCTCGGGTCGAGGACTCCCCTGGTTCCAAAGAACATGGAAGAATCCCAGACACGGGGCCCATGGGTCTCGACCCCGAGGACGGAGCTGAGCCAATCTGCGCCGAGGCCCCGAGAGGGAGAGTCGGCACCGAAAGATCGGTACGACTCTCGGTCCCGGAACCAAGGAGAGATCGTCGACTCCGCGACTCACCTATAGGTTCCGATGGAGTCGAGGTCAATGGTGTCGATCGTGCAATGGACAGTTTCGGCACAGAGGGCTCCACTATCATTGGCTCATCCTCTTCCAGCTCCTAAGACTGGATGGGTCTCGAAGGAGGACCTGTTGGAGATAAGGGAAGGCCTTCTAGTTTTGACACCAATTGGGAGGAAACTGCAATCAACTTGGAAAGGGCCGTGTTCTCCATAAGTTTCTGCACGACACGATCCACATCAGTATCGGATAACGGTCTGGAAGATCGGGTCGAAGGGGCCGAAGATGGCACCGACCGAAGAATGGAAGGTGGCGGTAGCTCCGACACCGGTTCCAAGACCTGGGGCTCAGTGAGAGATAAACGTTCGACGCTCGGCCCCGAAGTTTGTGGAACAGGCGAATGGACTTTAGAAGATGAACTCGGAGCCAATGACATGGGCTCCGACATCTTCGACCCCTTCGAGGACTTAGAAGCCTGGTCAGACTTGTCCAAGGCCTCCTGGAAAGCAGGCTTAAGAAGTCCCCTGTCTATGTTTCCTGCGTCTATCTGTCATGACCCTCCCACTGAAGGAATGGCAAATAGAGCAATCCTCTTGCAAGTGGAGAGGGCCAAGACAGTAGACGCAGGAAGTGTGGTCGTCAGTGATGGACATTTTCTGCCCACACTGACACCTTTTAAAACCAGACTTGGCTTTCTCAGACATAATAAGCAAAAAACAATTTCACTGTAAAAAAGAGAAAATTTAACACTAGCTATAATTAAGAGGAAAAAATATAGCTATAGGTTAACCTATAAAAAAACTAACTACACTACACACACACTATAGTATCAGAAACTAAATTTTCAATAACTATAAGAACTATAGAACTATAAGTAACTAAAAATAACTATCTTATCTGTCAATAACAGTTTTCTCTGGTCCGAGCTCTCTTAACTATGTGACCCGTTGCAGCGGCAAACTAGATCTGAGTAATGGCAGGGAGGATTGTGGGATATAGCCTGGTCTCGAGCTTCTCTAAGATGCAGAGCTTTGCTATGCGGCCGACTCGGAGCCGAGGATCGGCTCCGAACCCGTGTGTAAGAACAAACGGCGAGATTGAACACTCTCACATGGGGAAGGTTACCAGCAATGGTAACAAAAATAACACTAGGTATTAAGGGTAAAGAAGCACAATCACAAAAAAAAAATTTAATATATATATATATATATATATATATATAATCTATATGCACACAGACACACAAGAGAAGAATAATAAGTATAGAAAGGCAATCAATAAATTTTGACTTAGCTGGAGAGTATCAGCTGACAAATCTTGTTATAAGAGTGGCAAACGAGATCTAGGGTAATGGAGAGAGAGAGAGACATTGTGGGTAGAATCTTAGCTTGAGAGTTTTTTTGTTGGTGCGAGCTGTACAATGGCTAAGCCAATTCCAAGGATCGGAACAGTCTCATTTTTCAAGAATGAATGAAAACTGACAATATCAAATAGAAGGGTTGGTTCCTAATGTCATCCTATCCCCATGGAAAATCAAGTAAGGCGGTTTACAGGATAAAGCTTGGAGTTCTGAAATTCTCCAGGCAGAGGCAACAGCCACTAGAAAAGAAGGCCTTCTGGTTCAAACATTTAAGATCATATTTTCAAGTTGGTTTAAAGGGGGAATGGATTAAGGCTTGTAGAACAAGGTTCAAATCCCATGAAGAAGTAGGATCTTTATAAGGTGGTCCAACTATATTACCACTTAGAAAGGCCTTGCATATCTTAGCAGAAGCTAGAAAAGAACTGTCAGCTCCTACATGAGAGTTAGAGATTGCTGCCAACTGAATTTTAATGGTTGAGGAGCTAGCTCCCTCATTAAAAAAAAATGCCAAAAATTCTAATACACTTTGTGTGGGGGCTGAAAAGGGATCAAAACTTTTTTGATGAGCCCAACAAACAAACCTCTTCTACTTACTCTTGTAGATTTTTCTAGTGAAAGCTTCATGGAAGACAAAAGTATATGACGGACAATGGAAGAGAGCATAGTTCATCTGGCTATTAAGGGAAGTGGAGAAACCATGCTGTCAGCTTTAGGTTTGAGATACTGAGGTGAAACATGCATGTAAGGTGAGATCTGGAAATGGATCCAGAATCCAAGATGTGTAAATAAGATGAGGTCAAAGGAAGGGGAACCAAACCTGCTGAAGCCAGTAAGGTGCAATGACGATGATTCTGCTCTTCAACCTTGCAGATTTCTGTAGGAATCAATGGGGTAGGTGGATAAACACAGAGAAGAAAAGAGGGCCAATAGCAGAGCAGAGCGTCCCTCAGTGATTCCCCTGTTGAGGGGATTAGGGCAAATAAACTGCTGCATTTGTTGTTTAGGCAGGACAAAGAGATCGCAGCAAGGCTGGCCCTAATGACAGGAAATCTCCTCCATCAATTTTTTGTTGAGAGACCACTCATGAGGTAGAAGAATGGACCTACTCAAGTTGTCTATCACATTACACTGCGACAGAATGCATGTTGCTATCAGAAAGTGGTTGGATGAGATTGCCCATTGCGAGACTTTGAGGGATTCTTGACAAGGGATAAGACCTGGTTCCTCCTTGTTTGTTGATGTACTAAATTACTGACACTGTCCATTTGTATCGCAGTTGTTCTCTGGGTAAAAAGCCTGTAATGCTAAAAGAGCTGCTCTCACATTCAGGACAATTATATGCAAACTGGCCTCTTCAGGTGAACAAGTGTCTTGGACTGTTTTCCACAGGAATTGACTCCCACCCAATATGGGTAGCATCTGTGATCACTATGGCTTTGGGTTGAGGGAGAATGAACAGATGGCCTTGTAAAAGCTGTTTTGATCTTATCCACCACCAAAGGTACTTCTTGCATGTCTGTGTGATTCTAATTTGAACTGACATCTTCTGATAAAGATTTGACCATTGGGAGGCTAATATCCACTGAAGAATTCTCATAAGATACCTTGACAAGGGAAGAATAATTATGGCTGCTGACACTGACCTCAAGGCTTGAAGAAATAGTTGAGCTGAAATAGCGATGTTATGAATATTTTTTGCGACTTGGGACTCAAAGTTTGTACTCTGTTCAGAGGAACTGAGGTTGTTGCAGATACTGTATTGAAATGTGCTTCTAGGAATTCCAGTGTTTGTGATGGATGCAACTGAGAATTGTTCACTGTGATTGCCAGAAGAGAGCAAGTTTGGAGCACCTGGTTTCTTGCTATTACGAGTAGATGCCTGGTCACAGCGGTAATGAGCAAGTTGTATAAATAAGGAAACACCCGGAATCACTGCAGTCGCAAGTGAGCTGCCACTATTGTCATGCATTTACCCAGGGGGCTGTGGTGAAACCAAAGGACAGAGCACTGAACTAGTAATGACTGGCTCCCAGCCAGAAGTATAAGAACCTTCTGGACCACCTGTTTATTTTTATGTGCTAGTACACATCAAGAAGGTCTATCGAGCACATCCAATGACCTTGCCTAGAAAAGGCAGTATGGACTGAATCGTGACCTTCCAAAACTCTATGGCACAAACTGATTTGTTCAAGTTGCTCAGATCCAGAATTGGTCTCCAGTTCCATGTTTTCTTTGGCAATAAAAAGAATCTCGAGTAAGTTCCAGATCCTTTGGGGTCTAGTGGAAATTCTTGGATGACTTTTTTCTGTAGCAGCTTTTGTATCTCTAATGATGCTGCTTTCCTCTCATTGGGTGGAACATCGGGAAACTTTTGAGACGATGGAGGTGGAAAGAAAAAGGGAATTATATAACCTCTGGAAATAATTCTCTGCACCCAAGTGTGTTTTGTGATAATGAGCCAGGTTCTCTGGTGTATGGATAAATAACACCTGATTGCTTCCAGAGGGGAACAATCAGGCCTCCTTCAGGAGTGCTGATAGGGTCTGTAAGTGAAGGAATCTCTAGACCCTTGGTTTTGCAGACCACGTCTGCCTCAAGGGCAGAATCTCCCATTAGTGCTCTCCCCTCTGGCTCTGGGGAAACCATCTCCATGTGGATCTTGGAAAGGACCTCGAGATTTTCTGAACCACATCTTTCGTCCTCCACTTTGGTTTCTAGAAAAGTCCTTTGGGGCTTTGGGGGGGGGGGGGTCGTCAAAAAATGTACTCCTACAGCAGACAGAGACTATCCATTCTTCCTGCATCTGGAGTGTGTGTCCTTCACTTCCAGGCCAAACAAGTAAGACCCATCAAAAGAAGCAATGACGAAAGAAGACTTGAAGGGATCCACAAAATCACACAAGCGCATCCAAGCATGTCTCTTTAATGAGATGCCTGAACCCGCTGCCCTTGAGGTACACTCAGCTGCTATTGAGAGATGAGCTTCATGGACAAGTTTGAGATGGATGGAAGGGTTGCCAACTGTGAGGCTACCATAGTTTGACCCTCTGCAGTAGTGGACCCTGAAAGAGTATTTGACAAAACTCCTTAATCAAATCACTTTGTAAAATGTGCCAAGTAGTTCAGTGATCTAACAGCAAAGGTCGCTGAAACATAGCCATGGTTCCTGAGCCTATCTAAAGCCCTGGATTCTCTATTAAGGGGATAGGCAGTGGAACTTTGTTCCACAATTTCCTTCTTCATGGCCGCCATGACCATGGCATCTACAGGCACTTCTTTGTTCCAGTGTTTCCTACCTTTAGGAGGTGCTAGAATTCAGTCTGGTCTGTTGGGGATGGGTTCAACCACTTCAGGTTCCATCCTAGCCCCCGCTGAGATATATCAATGAGCTTATCAGCAGGCAGAGTTACCCAGGAGGTAGACAGGCCAGATCCAAATGCCTCGAGAAACACCAATTCCTCCGGGAAAGAATTTTGAGAGTACCAACCATCCAGCTGCTTGAGGATCTCCAGAATTTTTCAAAATGACACATCTTTGGTTGGCGATATGGGGGACCCTTCCCCTTCATAGAAATCTGACGCTTCCATGATAGATTCCAGAGGAGAATATAAGCATCTCCTTTTGCACTTTATCTTCCTGGGTACTTCCTCAGTGGAATGCTCCAAGAAGTGTCGGAAGACATGGTAATGCCCTGCTGGGTAGTCTGGAGGCCTTGAACTGGCTGTCCCTGAGGAGCTGAATGTTGAGGCTCTTCACGTACATACACAGAGGACACAGAATGTATATCGAAGGGGGGGGGGATCCTCTATTCTGCAAAAGCAGAGAACACTATCTTCCACTACTTAGAAGGCAGACCATTTCAGGTAGAAGGAAGCAAATGGAACTGAGAAGTTATGGTTCTGTCCCACCAGCTCCATCTGCCCAGAAGGCAATCCACTCAAGGCAAAGGCTGGAGCTGAGCAGTCCAGAGCCGAGGCTCTGAGGAGGCAGAGATGGCTCAAAAAACTTTGGAGTCAACTCCAGCACCTCGGATCTGACTGGGACACACTGGCTCGACAGCAACTCTGCTCTGAACTCATTTGGAAATGGTGCACTCAGAGAAACCTTTAGATCGGAGGATACCAGTACTGTCGGATCCAAACCAGATGGTCTCAGCAAACCTGGATCCAAAGACTCTGAAATTAAGTGTCGGATAGGAAAAGGAGCCATTACTATAGGGATAGATCTAGCTAAGGCTTCCTAACCTGAAGGGGTTGGAGCCAGGAAAACCCCATCTGTATTTGCATTGTGAGGAACGTCCTCATAATTCTGTCCATGTCAGCTTTCATGAGGCTCCTGGAAGAATGACATGAAGTAATGCATGGCAACTTGGACCACCACCTCTCGAGAAAGGGAGACGAAATCTTGAAGGAACTAGGTTAACTGCAAGGAAGTACTGGACAGAAAAAGAATCTTCACAGCCGAAGTACTCTGATCCAAAGGCATTTTAGAAGATGTAGAAGAAATTGCGAGGCCAGATGGCTTCAAGGCCAATATGGATTTTTTAAGAAGAGGCTCCAAAGAAGATGGAATGGAAGAACTCGACTTCTTTAGGGAGTTTTTAGAAGCATAATTAGAAGATTTTTTGGAGGTGGTAAACCCCAGATATGGCTTCTCAAAAAGAAGTCAGAAATAACCCATTAAATATTAATTTGTTTCCTCTGTCCACTAAAGCATACAGACTAAAACTTTTACATACATCACAGTCAATATTAAGATGGTCTGGGCCCAAACCTAGATGCAGAGATTATGGGCATCAGAATAACGCAGCTTATTGTCATATTTTTTTTTTTTTTTTTTTTTTTTTTTTTACACATCTTGCAAAAGGTTTAACTAACAATATATATTTGTCTGAGTGTGTGTGTGTATGTATGTGTGTATATTTTTATATATATATATATATATATATATATATATATATATATATATATATATATAAATATATTTTTTTAAGGGTAAGGAGGAAAAAAAGAAAAGGGCAAGTTAAGTACCAACAATAGTACAAAACAATACACAATGTGTAAAAGTGAAAGTTGGGCTAATAAGAAGGTGTTACAGTTTACAGGAAAAAATACCAGCAATGGTGAACAAGAATACTCTATACACACACACACACACACACACACACCGGGAACTAACTTTGAGCGGCATGATGCCAGGGAATTTTCTTCGGCTAGGCTTATATAGGCGCCAGGATCGTAAGCCTAGTACACACCCATGAACTTATATATATATATATATATATATATATATATATACACACACACACACACATATATATATATATATATATATATATATATATATATATATATATATATATATATATATATATGGGTCTACGTTGTTACATCGAAAGTACGGTTCATCAAACTATACTTTGCCGAAATCACTTCCGCGAAAGTGCATTCTATAGAAAACAAATAAAATAAAAAAAACACATTACACAGTATTATAGGTTCATAGGTAGGTACTACGCTATCTGCCCGAAGGCATTTGTAAGCCTATCCGGAATGTGCTGGCTTTCGCCACCACCTTAGATTACTTCCCTGTGCCTCTGTCCAGCAGAGCCACTGAAGTGATACCTGGGGTAAACTTTGTTTCCCATCCACTCGTCAAGGTTTCTCTTGACGAGGGTTAGCGAGGAGCTCTGCCTAATGTAGACTGGAATCTTGTTCCAGAGCATGTGAAGTCTCTAGGACAGGAATCTATTCCTCCAGCACGTCCTATTTATTGTTGTGGTGAGGTTTAGATCCCTGGAGCATGTGGCTCGAGGGGATATAGTTTTCTTTAGGTGGAGCATGTCCATCAATTTTGGGTTGGACATGGCCTTGTATGTCAGACAGACATTACCTCTGAGTAGGCAGTATGCAACAGAGTGCACCTGGAGTTTCTTCAGTAGAGCTGCATAGGGCATCTCCTTAAGGCCAGTGATCCTCTTGGTGAGGTACTTCGGTGGTCTTTCCAGTTGTTGCAGGTGCCTTGTAAGGTACATCTCAAATGGGGCATTGTACCCTATGATGGGTCTGATGAGTGATGCATAGAGGAGCCCAATGACATCTTTCGATCTGGATGCAAACCCTTTTGTGATTAGGTGGGCCACATAGAAGGATTTTCTAACCATTTTGGCAATGTGATTATCAAAGGAGAGGTTACTATCTACTTGGGTCCCCAGATCCCTTACTACGTCTTCCATATTTAGGGGGCTACTTATGTGGTAGTTTGTGGGTACTTCATTTTTTCCAAAGGGGATGACTATGCACTTTTTGGCATTTAGCTTGAGGCCATGGTTTTGATACCAGGTATCTGTCTCAGTGAGACACTTTTGGAGGATGTCTGTCACCCGGAGAGTCAATTATAGCCCCTAGTTTGCAGTCGTCTGCGAATTTGGTCAGCCATAGTCTTCCTGTGCTCGCCTGCACCTCTGAGAAGTATATGCCGAACAGGAGGGGTCCTAGGACTGAACTCTGGGGAACGCCACTTGTAACCGGTTTAGAGTCAGACCTAGCTCCTGAAATTCTTACCATGTGGGTTCCATCTGTGAGCCAGTTGGCAACCCATCGTAGGGGTTTATGTTCAGTCTGGTGAGCTTGTCTAGAATACCTGAGTGGGGAATGGTGTTGAAGGCCTTTGCGAGGTATAGGTAGGCTGTGTGGTCCACCTTTCCCTCGTCTATAGCCTTGGTTACTGTCTCAAAGAAATCCACCAGGTTTAGGAGGCATCATCTGCCCTTAATAAAGCCGAACTGGGTAGGATCCAGTGTTTGGAGGTTCCCAATGTTTCTGTTAATGAGATCCATGATGATGCGCTCCACAGCTTTGCAGACCAAGCCAGTCAGGCTTATAGGGTGATAGTTCCCGGGGTCCGTTGTGGCTCCACCTTTGTGGAGCGGAATAACAGTTGTTGTGCGCCACTCTGTGGGCAAGTAGCCTGTGGAGAGGCTGAGATTAAACAGTGTGTTTAGGTGAAGGGTTAGTTCATCTTTGAGCTCGTGTAGGACGCAGCCTGGAACACTGTCTGGTCCCACTGATGCTGTGTTTTTGGCTTTGAAGAGGGCTGTTTTAACTGCAGTGTCTGTGATTTCAGAGGCACTACATTCTTCTGGTATAGATATGGGCCCTTTTGGGGGTGAAGTTTGCACTGAACCTGTCAGCCAGGATGTTGGCTATATCGGTCGGTTCAGTGTATTTTGTGCCATTCTGCACTAACTCCGAGCAGATCTGAGAATTGCCACTTAGATTCTTGACATAGCTAAAGAATGCCTTGTGGTTATCTTTGGAGTCCATGGCAAATTTTTTTTCGAAGCTAGCCTTGGATGATTTTATGAGGGAACATAGTTTCTTGCTGATACTGATCAGGGATGTCTTCCCTTCTTGGGATTTTACTCTTTACTGTACTAGTTTCCTCCTTCTATTGTACAGCTTGTTTATGGCAGGGGTCCACCATACTGGTTTCCTTTTCTTGGAGGAGTGAATCTTGGTTTTGTATGGGAGAGCACAATCCATGCATTCTTGTAAGTGCCCGTAGAGTGAAGTAGTAAAGGATTTTTCAGCTTGGACAGCGTTACCCTTCAGCATGGGGGCTTTGAAACTTCCCACCTCGGTCTTAAGTAATGTGAAGTTTCCTTTTGACAAGTTTTTCACGGTGGTATCTTTGACCGGGGGTGGTGGCAGAATGTGAATATCCAGACTGATTAGTTTATGGTCAGATCTAACCAGCGAGGGTTTGACCTCCGGTGTAGAACACCGGTCGCCCATGTTGGTGATGACCAGGTCCAATATGTTGTCACCTCTGGTGGGGATGTTGACCAGTTGATCCAGGGCATTTGAGTTTATAAATTCTAGGAAATATTGGGCAAGGGAGTTTGTACTTGAGTAGTTCTTCCAGTTATTGTTTGGGTAATTGAAATCACCCAATATCAGGGTGTTTAGTAGGACCTTTATGTTTCCCAGTGTTTCCAGGATGCGGAGTGGGGGTCCTGGGACATGGTGGATGATCTGTAGCAAGCTATAATTTGAGTAGCAGTTTTGCCCGTTGTTAGGTGCATGTGGATGATCTCTGAAGCATCGTGCTGTGCAATTAACCTGGAGGCGTGGGTATCCTTGATGAACATGGATACTCCCCCGCCTTTTGTATTTCGCTCTGGGTTTTGTGGCCGAAATGTATGGTACGAGTTGTAGCCTGGTAGTGCCGGGGTGCTCTCTGGAACCTTAAACCAGGATTCTGTTACTGCACATATTATCGATTTTCTCCATACTGAGGAGTGCTTCGAGTGCATGCATTTTGAGGTTTAGACTTCTGGCATTGAGTAGCATTACCCTCAGTTTTTGTTACTTGTGCTATTTATGGTGGTGGGTGTGTCTTTTGAGCCTTGCCTAAAAAAGGCACTATGGGGGTGGCAAGAGCCTTGGCCAGTATTCGAAAGCCTAAGGGTGACAGGTGCAAGCCGTCTCTAGCGAAGCAGCGTGGCTTGTCGAGTATGTCATCCCAGGCTGACAAGACACTGGATCCCCTATGAATGACACCAGAAGCTTAGCCAATTGTTGAAATTGATAATTTTTTTCTCTATACCGTGGTATCATTCTTGGTGAGGGCAGGATACTACTCAGGGTCAGGGTCATACCTTCCTGGGTTACATGATCAGAGAGCTCCTCCATATCTCTTTTCATGTAGTCCAGGGAGGTACGGCTCGGGTCATTCACACCAACATGGACAATGACAAAGTCATATATGTACTTGTTCTGGAGTGACCTGAGTGCTTGTTTTATGTGGGGGATCCTGACATCCGACAGGCATCTAACAGTAACCTACTCCTTGTTCAGCCTAGTGAGTGGGATGTCAGTGTGCCTGACTATAGAGTCAACTAAATTTGGGGACCACTCATGGAGGTATCCTGAGGCCTTGGGTGTCCGCTGTCCAAAGAAGGGGGCGATCAGAGACTGATACTGGAGCTGGAGGGGGTAGAGTGTCAGTGCTGTATGATGCAGCTGAGGACCTGGCCAGCACGCTCTGCATGACCTCGAAAGCTGGTCACCCTGGCTCTGAAGATCGACCAACCATGGAAGATCTCAGAGCAGAAGGGACAAGGTCCGAGGCTGAAGCAAGGGTCAGGCTCACCTGAGACGAAGCACCGAGTGGGAGGCTAGGAGCTGAAGAGCATCCCGAAATCTCCCCCTCAGGCCCAATCGAGGAACCATGTTTCCTGGACCCCAACGGGGTCGGAGCGGAGATCGGAGCTGATAAGCCAGGATGGGCTATCGGAGCCGACCTAGAAGCATCAGACGGCGCTGAAGGCTGAGATTTACTCGGATCTATCGACAATGGATGGGTGATGGGCTCCGGAGCCGACTGGCCTGGAGCCGAAAGCCAGCACTGGTGACTGCAGCAGTCTCTGCAACACTCTACCCACATCCACATCAGAGAGTGTCCTGGAGGACCCAGAGGACAAGGTAGGAGATCTAGACCTCCTCTCAGGAGACCTGCGAGGAGGAGAAACCGGTCTAAAAATTGGAGACCGGTTCCGAACTAGTATCTCCGTCACCGGCTCCAATAGGCTGGGAGCCGATGTAGGTTCTGTCGATTCACAAACTTCCTTCGGCACCAAAGACAGTGGAGCCGAGGATGCCACAGCAGACTTAGTAACTTTCTCCGGAGGCTCTGATAATACAGATGGAGCCGGAGATCATTTTTTTGCTTTGGATGTTTTGTCTCTTTTACAGGGAGAGGACTTAGCACTAGAAGACTTCTCCAAATCTTCCTCAAAGGAGGGTTTTAGTAAACCCTTCAGAATTAGTTTGTTCTTCCTTTCTTGAAGAACACAAGGGCTTAAAGCATGACAGAACGCACAAGACTCTTGAAGGTGTATAGCCCCCAAACAATAAACACACACAGAGTGCCCATCGGTAATCGACATCTTGTACCCACATTTACATTTCTTAAAGCCCGAAGGCTTATGTTCTTTTGTATCCTTAGACATGGTCGTCAGGATACTAGGCACAACACAACAGTAAAACTGACACTAGCAACAAGCGCAGGAACTAGAATCTAATAAACTACAGACACCACAAAAGGACCTCTAACTCAAACTAAGGACTAGATCCTCTAACTTAAACGGCCCTAGTCCGGAGGGGATAGGTACCTAAAAACAAAATGAGCACAGAAGGGAAAACAGATAACCAAGGGAGGACTAGGTCCTCTAACTGAAACGGGCCTAGCCCGTTGGGAGATAGCTGACGGGATACCAGACAAAAAGTAAGACAAAGGCCACAAAATGCCACACAAAACAGCTTCCACAAACCAACAACACACACACCTAACTATGAAAATAGCTTTTGGAGCAAAATTTAGTCAAAGAAGACAAACAGTTATACTTGGCCACAGTCAAGAGCGAGATCACATCTGAGCTTTACGAGCGGCAAACGAGATCTGGGGAAAGGGAGCAGTGCAGCATGGGATACCTCTTAGCCCAGCCAATTGAAAGACTTCGAGCTAGAGAATGGCAGAGTCGGAGCCGAGGTTCAGCTCCGAACCCACGGGTAAGCATGTAGGCAAGATTGGACTACATAACATCCACAGTTTAGGGTTTCTAAATATCTAGATCCATGTGCAGACATACCAAACAGAAAAGCCTGCATCTTTAAATGCTTTAGAAAAGATGGAATGTACAGAACATCCCAGTAACTCAATAAGCAAATACATAAAAAGAAACATTAATTTAAAGGCTACTTACTATTACCTACCCAAGAAATAAAGTTTTACCACCCAAGAAATAAAGTTTTACCACAGTGCATCCCAACCATATTTTCATTCATTGACACAAATAACCAAAAGCTTCTTATAGAATCAGTGAAGGCAAAATTGTAATTGGGTACTTACTGAGGTTCAAAACAGGCAAGGCCCTGTTCAACTAAAGCAGTGTTGACTACTGATGTTGTCTTGCCTGGAATGGGTGCAGACAAGTGAAGTTCCACAGATAGAGTTTTGTCTTCAGAAACACCTAAAATTTGCCCCACCAAAAAAACTGGATTATTAGTCATCATCATCATTCCAATTAAATTATTTCTTATTATGTTTTACTTGAACAATAACTGATTAGATTTTACTGCTGTTACAACACAGAGTGCTCAAAATATCTTACAAGTATGTGAAATGCACTCTGTCTCAACTTCCACTAAAAGGTCAATATTTCATACTATTGATTGTCTGTACACATCAGCACTGCTTATATCCAAATAGCTATTCTGATCAATAAACAAGCTAAAGCAAACAGCATAACAATGTAGGTTGAACCAAAATGCAAATGGTTCAGTTTACAATATACTCCATACACCAAGATGCAGCTCAAAGGGCCAATAATACTACAGCACTTACACAGATTACACATACTTGTTCATACTTGTGGAGTGCAAAGTACCACCCTAAGATAACAAAGTTTAACAACAAATGCACTAAAGGTAAAGAATATGAGGCAAATAACTTTAAATGCTAAGATCGGGCTACAGGGAACTTGTGTGTCATGTGGTACCACATCCTTCCACAACCCTGTCAATACACATATACAATTGTGGAGAGACCACCAAATACAGTACATTTATTTTCAAGAATTTAAGTCTGGAAATATACATGTATAATTCCCTCTGATAAAAAATGTAACTGCCTATGATAAAACAACAGAAATTAAGGTTTCCATACAGAAGTTTAATTTATTCCACGATGAATGTGAAAGCAGCTGAAAAACGTTGAAATCTATGTCACTGTAAAAGCAGACAAAGATATTTAACTTTCTTTACATCTCAAAATACGACCAACATTTATTACTAAATTGTGAGCCTAGAAGGAAGTTGACTTATTTGACATTTGTTCTTTGCAGAAGCATGAGATCCCAAGAGACAGTAGTCACTGATGGTACTGAGCTGAGTAATTGAGCCGAAGACTGAATGTGGCCAGCCGCATGTCTCACTAATGTAGTACATATGGCACATGACAGTCAATATAGAGTGATAACCAAAAGAGAAATGGAGGATGAAGAAAGTACAGATGACAAAGGAAGGAAGGGATGGCTGATGCTAGTCAAAACAGGAAGGGGCAACTTAGTTTACTTACTAAAGGATCATTATAAAACAGGCAACAGAGAAAGGCTAGGTGGAAGGGTTGAAGACACTGAAAAGTAGATTCTCAGTGCTGACACCATGCACTGCCAGACTGTAGCTGAAAAGGTGAAAGCAGACTAGAACTGAGCTATAATGGAATTCTTGTGACTGACCATGTGCACGGAGTTAAAAAGCAGATGCATGATAAAATAAAACTGACGGTGATACCGGTAGAGAGAGAACAAAGAAAGGATAATGGGAATCGAAGAAAAGCGATCAAGATAACCATGATAGAGGGATTGGATAATACTGTCAAATGACAGATAAAAAGGAGATATGGCAGACAAAGCTTGAGATAGGAATCAGTCTAAGAATGATGTGACACTAAAGAGTGTGAGGGCATGGGCACAGTCACAGTTGTGGCCTACAAGATGGTTAAAAGAGGGAGACAGTTCCCAAGACCTGGTTAGAAATGTGGCAGTTGGTGGTACCTTGATGAGACTTGGGGGCTACTGGTGGAAAGACATTACCTCCCAATCTAAAAAAAGACAAAAGGGGCAGTGGAGACTCTAGTTAACAGCAAGAGATGTTTGTGAAATTATGTGCACAGGATCAAGTTATTGCCTCTAGCATACTTCCAGAAAGCCACACAAGAAGCCAAAGCCCTGGCAGAATGGGCCTTAACCATACTTGAAAGTGGCTTGTTATGGTGAGAATAGCAAAAGGAAATAGGGTGAAAGAATCGTACAAAAATTGTCTACTGTGACACTGGTTGTCCTCCTTCCCTTCACAGGAGACAGATAAGCTTTTCTGAAAGATGTTGTTTGTTCCAAGTAGTAGCTGAGCTACCTGTGGACATCCAGAGTATGCAGTGTCATTTTTCCCCTTGTTTTTAGGTTCTGAAAAATCAAGGGAGATTACCTGATTGGCTTAAAGTAAATTCAGAAACCACTTTAGGAATAAAGAATCTGCTGGAGGCTCGAAGATGGCTGCACACTGAGAAACAGCTTGTTTCTAGCTCTCCCAGTGTGAAAACAGAAAGTCAGAAGAGAAGGCCAGTAGACTTGTGTTTATAGGTAACTCTCAGTAACTGGCTAGCAAGTACACTGCCTGGATGCCAGGAATAAAGAAACAGAAAAACTGGAAAAAAAATCAGCTACAAAAAGTGAGGAAGAAACACTGATTGGGGAGAGTTATGCAGCTGTTCAGCAAAAACTAATCCAAACTTCAGACATGACTTCCAACAAACTAGAGGAAGATAGAAGACAAATGCATACAGACCTGGTCAAAATAAACATAACACTGGTAGAGTATACCTACACAAACAACAAAAGGCTGGAACAAATGGAAGAAGCTTTAAACAAATATTCAGATGAGATGATAAAGCTGTAAAAATTAGAAGTCGAAATGAAGAAAAGACTGGCTGAATACAAGACTGCTCAGGAAGAGATGTTTAAAAAACTAATAGAATTAGGAGGACAGAGCACGTAGGTAAAACATGAGATTTCAGCTACACCAGAGAAGCTGGAAGGAACAGACTGCATTAATTTTAGGAAAGCACAAATAAGCAACTGGACTGGTATTCCACAGCAGGAACTGTTAGCTGAATGGGCACATCATGTGTATGCTCCAAACCTAGCCATAAGAAAGCAACCTAGACCTTTAATACGAAGGATGCAATCCTACCAGCAGAAGGAGTGGGTTCTGACAAAACTGTGGCAGAAGGGCAAAATACTAAAAGTGGAGACAGCAGGGTGTTTGTGGAGAATGACTACTCATTGCACACCAGGCAAAAGAGAAGTAAATTCATTCCACTATTCAGAGAATGTCGAGTCGCAGATCTAAGATTCAAACTGCTGTATCCAGCTGTCTTCAAGCTATTCTTCCCTGGAGAGAGAAAATAATTTTTTGATTAATGCATGCTAAGAAGGAAATACAAAAGTAAAGTTTGTCCAACAAAAACTGAGCTGTGAAACAGGAGGAGATTCTGCCTCTTGTTTCTCTGGCAATAAAGACCACAGAGAGACAATACCTGGGAAACCTTTTCCACTATTTCAATGGAAATGTTGGAGAGAATGAGAGCAGCATGAGAGTTGACTAGAAGAATCAAGAGTATGTTGGAAATAAAGCAGAGACAGGATTTGGGTGATGGAGAACAACAGTAATAAAATCAGTAACAATGTGGGATTACAATGCAATAATTATATTTGTTTGTAAAATATAAAACAGCAAGAAAATCTGGAAATATAAACTTTTTCAAAATGTATTTGATGTCTGAACATGCCCTACCTCGTCATTAATGTTCGGAAAAATGTTTTTTTTGGGGGGGGGGGGACGCTAACTGTAAGTAAAGAAAACACTTTCTTTTCTTAATAGTACTTTATTTGTGTTGCATGGTTTTCTTTGCATGCTATTTTTAAGTATAATGGGGATTGCAACCAGGTGCTGGTTTTCTTTTTCTACCCTCTTTTTCTTCTTTTACAGCTTTGAGAAATACAGGCAATGCAATGATTAAAAAAGAGTTTGGTTAAAAAGCATGACAGCTCAAATTAATGTGCTTTTTTTATTCTTACATGGGGAAATGAATGATTAAGAATCTTTGTTCTAAGAGAGAGAGAGAGAGCAAGTAAATGAAAAAGAATATTGAATATTATATGAGGCTTTTTTCCTACCAACTGCATGTAAGTATACTAAGCAGAATTTCTGCAGCTGGTCTTCATGTGTCCATGGAGACAATCTGAAAGAGAGAAACTGGAGACAGTGTGGTGGAAGGGGGATGGCCGAGAGAAAAGGAAAAAAAAAAAGAACAGAGAAATTGGCTAGGATATAATGTTCTCTGCAATCAATCAGGGTTTTTCCCAGATTTGACAACTTTAAAGATAATACAAATACCAATTAAACAAAGTTTTTTTCAGTTTTTTAATGCAATGGGAATACTAATATAAACAGGTGCTTTTTTATTTTCTTTTTCACTCTTCTCTCTTTTTCTTTCGTGAGTTTTAAGAAATGTAGGCACTGCAATGAAAAAAAGGACGGGAGGAGATGGGGAGAGCCGAAGGTTCTGGTTAAGAGAGTATGACAAAAGAAATAAAATCAGTGTGCTTTTGCCCATGCTTGTATAGGGAAATGAATAGGTTAATATCCTAGGAGTTATTTAAGCAATAACCCATGCCTGGGTGTGGGTAATGCTGGATTTACCCGCAGTTGGTGTGGTTTTGTCACCAGGGCGAAGCCCGAGTGGCCAACAAAGACAACTGTGGGTAAATCCAGCAGTACCCACACTCAGAAGTGGGTTATTGCTATTATACAATGACATTATTTCAGGAAAAAAAATACTTACTTTTCTTAAACAATGGCAGTGTATAATGCCTCTGTGCTGCCCTTCTGCAGCTGTCTGGTATCCTGGAGCAGTTCTGATGTACTGTGCATGCGTATGCTTATGCAGTACATCAGAACTCTGTGTAGAGGAAGCAATGGAGAAAAGAAGATCTCCGTTGCTTTTTTAAAGTTGTCTCGCTATCATAAACGAGTTTAACATAGCAAGACAGGTTTAAAAAACAGGAATGGAGAAAGGAAGATCTCCGTTGCTTTTTTTTTCTTTTAAGATATCTCGATATGTTAAACTCATTTAACATAGAGAGATTACAGCAACGGAGCTCTTCCATTCCTCGTTGCTGCCTAACACACAAAAAAGTAAAGACTTACACTAATGAAAAAAGTCTGGGTGAACGGACCTTTTTCCATTAGTATAAGTCGGATTTACAATGGGCACGCTGACCAATCAGCGTACATGTTTTGGAATATTAATGGGGGATCATTATATAATCCATAATATTGAATATTGTAAGGCTTTGTTCAGATAAACAAGGTCCCCTTACTAGTTTTGTGTCTGGTTTGCATGTCACTAGAAGACAATTCAATAAAGAGATACGGCTTGGAGAAAGTGTTTACTGAAAGCATTTAAGTGTTTTCTCAACTGGGAGAGCTATAAAGATATACAAAAATCAAATAGCACTTACTAGTAGCACAGGCTGTACCATAAGTCTTTGCATGACTAACCTTTCTTTTTGGTTAACTTTAGCCTGTCTGTATAGCTATCAACTTAGAACATCTGTTCTTATTAGGAAGCAAAAACTTCAATATTTGAAGATATACATAGTTTTGCAAGCTAAGTTAATAGGATTTAGGAGGTTTTGTTGGGGGGGGGTTATTTGTTATATTTGAGGGCTTTCAAATAAAAAAAAGTTAAGGAAGAAGTGGCATAGGTGCAAATGGATATGGCAAGAAAGAATTGTATAAAAGACCAACTTGCCCAACAGTATATACATGTAACATAAAAGTTAGAACTACACATTTAACAAAAAAGCAGTTATACATGAAAGATGGTAATAACTGTATAAGAAAATTATGCTTTCTGTAATGTGTTTTAATCTGAATGGTCTCACAGTTAACTATAAAAAGGAAAGAGTAGTTGACTATATTAAGAAATGTAGAGTACAGATAGCTATGCCATGGGAGACACACCTGGAAAGAACTAAACACGTAAATTAGATACTAGAAAGGTTTTTAGGATTGTTATTCAGCAGAATATCTGGGGCAAAGGAAAAGAAGAGTACTTATATTAATTGCAAGAGGAGCTCCAATAGTGATAGAAGAGGGAAAAAAAGATAATAATGGAAGATGCATAGTACTGAGGGGCAACTGGCTATGGAGGAGGATTACACCAGCATGCATTTACATCCCCCTAAAACTGCTATAATGGAGCTTAAGAAAATTCTGGGAGAAACAATCAGCTTTCATCAAGGAATATTGCTTATAAGTGAAGACTGGAATTTGGTTTGCAAAAGTGAAGATGTGTCGGGGGGGCGGCCTAGAAGGGAAACATATAACAAAGGAGGGTAGATTTTTGAAGAATTTTATGAAAATGTTTGGCAAGGAAGATGTGAATTCAGCACTAGGAGTCTGGAGTGAATTTACATATTATCCACCAAGATACAAAAACTGGGCAAGGCTAGACAGATTTTATACCTCGCAGGAACACGTGCATTTAACTGAAGGTCTTGAAACGCACCCAAAAACTATTTCAGATTATGCACCAATAATAACTAAAATACAAACCACAAGGTAATGAAATAAAAAATGAGACACTGGTGCTTTCCCACCTATCGGTTGAAAAGAGAGTAATTTAACAAATGAGTTTTATAATTAATTCAGGAGCTACTAGAGAAGACAGAATTTTCTTCTGAAAACATAGTTAGGGACTGGGATAAAATTAAAGTGGATTTTAAAACTAGGGTTGAAATAAAAGAAAGGGAGGTATGGTTAAATAGTAACAAGAATTATTTAGAGGGCTTGACAAATGTCAAAGTATTGCAAAATATGGAGAATCTCTTAGAACAAGAAAAGGAGTAACTGCAGAATGTTAAACAGAAAATAAGGGATTACCTTGATAATATGCACGAGTTTAGAAAGACTGCTGTTAAGCAACTGTTTTCTGATAATTCTAGAGCATAAATACTTTTGGCACAACAACTCGGGCAAAAGAAAGTGGAAAGGGCTGTCATCAAACTTAGGGAGCCACAAAGGAAGACAACAAGAGACCCTGTAGAAGTATTAGGAATAGTTTAGAAATTTTATGAAAGTTTGTATAAAGCAGAGAAATATGGAAATCAAGAAAAGGTACAAATGGAAATGTTTATGGAAGAATTAAATATGCCAAGGTTAGAGGTAGATGAGGCTCAATTACTAACAGTTAGGATAGGAAGGGATGAGATAAAATGGCTATGTATAACCAATCTACAGGAAAGTCCCCAGGAATAGATGGTATTAATGTGGAAGTTTGGAAGCTAGGAGAGAAAAAAATGATAAAGATATGGAAAGTTTTGTTTAACAGCATTTTAAGAGGAGAAGTACCAGTATCCTGGAAGAAGGCAGTGGGAATGGTAATACCTAAAGTGGGTACAGCTCCATCTAGCTTCATATAGGCCCATTTCAATACTAACCATGATTATAAAGTGTTTATGTCTTTAATGGCTAAAAAAATGACAAACGTGATACCAAAACTGACAGATATGGATCAGTGTGGTTTCGTGGAGGGGAGGCAAACATTTGGCAATATTAACAGAACACTGATGATCCAGAAGGAAACAGAATGTAAGAAAAAAAGTTATGTCTTACCATAACGTTCCTTCTGTGTTGTTCATCTTCTTTCATTCATCACTGATGGGTTTGGTTCCGAGCCTTCATAACTGAGTTGGCCTTTTTACCAAGCTTGCGCCAGCCAAAAAAAACTCTCGAGCCAAGTCTCTACCAAGAATGCCCTTCTCCCTGTAACCTCAGATCAAGTTTGCTACAGAAAAGGAAGTAAAGCCGAGGCCACTTCTGCACAAATACCCAAAGGCACCACTTAGACCCAAAGCATCCCCCAGGAGCCTTTGGAGGGGGAAGGAGTGTGGGAAGTGATAAATGAAAGATTACGAACAACACAGATGGAACGTTATGGTAAGACAAATTCTTTATCTGATGTTGTTAATCTTCTTTCCATTCATCAGTGATGGGACAGAATCCCAAGCCACCTTTAGGTCCATGGACGGCCCTTATGGAAGAACATGCCTGAGCACCACTGAGCCGAAGGGAGCTCTCCCTCTGGAGACCAGGTCCAATTTGTAATGATTGATAAAGGTATAAGGCTTAGCCCAAGTAGCTGCTGCGCAGATGTCATCCATGGAAGCCCTGGAATGGAAAGCTACAGATGTTGACATAGATCTAGTGGAGTGAGCTTTAACTTTTGACATGTAGTCCCTTAGCCATTCTGAAAATGTAACTTTGGAAACAGCATCTCCCATTCTGGGCCCAGAAAGAGAGATAAAAAGGTGTTGAGATTTACGGATAGGTTTGGTCCTGTCTAGGTAAAATCTCAGTTGTCTATGTACATCCAAGGAGTGAAGGCAGTACTCGCCTCTACTGGCAAAATTTGGGAAGAACACTGATAGGTCAATGGTCTGGTTTATGGAGAATTCAGAAACAACTTTGGGAAGGAAGGATGGATTCATCCAAAGTGATATTCTGCCTTTATAGAAGACCAGATGGGTTCATAGATTAGTACTAAGCTAACTGCCCTTCTGGGCCATTTTAAGCCTAGCCAATTATCCTTTGAGAGACTCAAACCCTGCACCTTGTGTTTGTAAGGCAAACACGTTAACCATTAGGCAACCCTCCCAACCGTCTTGATACACAATGCCTGCAGCTCTGAGACTCTTCTGACAGACGTGATGGCTACCAGGAACAAAGATTTCCAACCAAAAACTCTGGGTCAGACTTCGCAACAGGTTCAAAAGGTTGTTGATTCAAAGACTGGAGGACTAAAGTGAGGTTTCATGGTTCCATGGGTTGTCTGACAAGTGGCCTGATATGACAGGTCCCCTTAAGAAAGGCCTTCCATAAATGTAATGAAATAAGGGGGATGCATCTATACCATTGTGGAAATTAGAAATTGCCACCAGGTGTATCCATACAGTAGAGGCAGAGGCCCCATTATCAAAGTATTGAAATACCACAGTTACTGGAGCCGAATATGGGTCTAATATGCTATCCTTGGACGAGATGGAGAACCTTTTCCATTTATCCTGATAGTCTCCTGGTGGATGGTTTATGAGAGGCCAGAATAATGTCTTGAGCAGGCGAGGGGAGAATAGCTTGCCTGGCAACTAATGGAAGCAGAGAAACCAAGCTGTCAGCTTGAGATTGGACAGTTTTGGGTGGCTCAACCTTTGGGGGTGAGTAATCAGATCTGGGAAGAGGGTCCTGAATCCATGGCGGGTATAACAAGTGAGGCCGAAGGAAGGGGAACTAAACTTGTCAAGGCCAGAAAGGAACTAAGAGGATTACCTTACATCTCAACTGAGGAGCTTTCTTTACAAACTGTGGAATCAGGGGAATGGGAGGATAAGCGTAAAGAAATCCCGTGGGCCAGTTGTGGATTAGAGTGCCCCTCGGGGACTCTCCTTATGGGGGAAGTAGGGCGTAATAGCTGTTGCACTTGTTCGATGGGGAGGCAAAAAGATCACAGCAAGGTTGGCCCCAGTGGCTAAAAAGTTCTGTCGCCACCTTGGGATTGAGGGACCACTTGTGTGGCAGGAGGATGCATCTGCTCAGTTTGTCTGCAACAACATTGGAGCTCCCTGGGATATGCGTTGCTATCAGAAAGCGGTTGGAAGCTATTGCCAATTGCCAAATTCTCATGGCTTCTCAACACATGGGGGTAAGACTTGGTTCCTCCTTGATTGTTGATATACCAGATCACTGACATATTGTCTGACTGAATTGCAACTGCCCCGGAAGGGACAGCTGAATGAAAGGCCTGCAACACTAACAGCACAGCTCTCAGTTCCACAACACTGATGTGCAAGTGGGCCTCTGAAGTGGACCATGTGCCATGGACAGTCTTTCCTTGGAAATGGCTCCCCCACCCGATCAGGGAAGCATCCGTGGTCACAATGGCTCTGGGCTGAGGGGACTGAAATGGGCGACTACAAAGTTCTACGTCTGGTCTCATCCACCAAAGAAGGTCCTGTTTGCTGGAGTTGGTTATTCGAATCTGATAACAGAGAGGATAATAGTTTGTGAACCACTGACAAAGGAGGAGCCATTGCAGGATCCGCATATGCAGCTTTGCTAGAGGCACTATTGGAACTGAAGCAGCCATAAAGCCTAGAGCTTAAAGGACTTCTCTTGCTGAAACTACTGTTTGACAGAGTATCACTCGGAGATGGAGCCTGTGATTTGGGAGTGATAGTAGCCAGGACTGGGTGTTGAAGACTGCTCCAATGAATTTGATTTGTTGTGTAGGACTCTGGTTTGATTCCTCCGAATGTATAGTTATTCCCAACAATTTTGCCAGGGACAGAGTATAATGCAGGGCTGTACCAGAAGATGCTTGGTGGGGGCGGTGAGGAGACAGTCATCCAAATATGGAAACACCTGGAATCCTTGTAGTCTCAAGTGAGCTGTAACCACTGCCATGCATTTCGTGAACATTCAGGGGGCTGTAGAGAGACCGAACAGCAGGGCTCGAAATTGATAATGACTGGCCCCCAACCGGAAGCAAAGCAGACTCCTGGAACCTTTGTCCATTTTGATTTGGTAATAAGCATCCCAGAGATCTATCGAGCACATCCAATCGGCTTCCCTTAAAAAAGGGGAAAATGGACTGAACCGTGATCATCTGGAATTTGGTTTGGGTGACAGACTTGCTTAAGCCACTGAGATCCAAAGTGGGTCTCCAGTCCACTGTCTTTTTTGGCAGCAAAAATAATCTAGAGTAAAACCCGGACCCGCACTGGGCTGGTCTGGTGGGACTGGTTGGGTAACTCTCTTTAGAGACAGCTTTATAATCTCTGAAGCTGCTTCTTCCCTTTGACTGGGTGGAACTTCGGGAAGTTTTCTTGGAAAGATTGGCTGACAAGAAAGGGGAAAGGTGTAACCTCTGGTGATGATACTCTGCACTCAATAATCGGTGGTGATAGACTGCCAGGCAGCTTGGTGCAGAGAGAAATGACCCCCCCACACACATATTGCTTCCAGAGATAAGCAATCAGGCTGCTCCTCAGTAGTGCTGATAAGGCTGTCCGAAGAAACAGCCCCTGGAGCCTTGGTTATGAGGACCCCCCTCTGCCTCTATAGGGGCATCTTCCAGAATTGTTACCCTCTCTGCCTCTGGGGGTATCACCACCACGTGTGGCAAGGAAACAACCGAGATTAATTATGCCATATTTTTTCACTCCTCTGATTTCTGGAGAAGGTACATTGAGGGTTGGAAAACTGTAGGCCTATGGTAGACAGGGTCTTTCTGTCTTGCTCGAACCTAGCAAGCGTGTCATTCACTTTGGAGCCAAAAAGGGATGAAGCTTCAATGGGAGCATTCAGAAAGGAAGACTTGAAGGGATCCGCAAGGTCACAAATGCACATCCAGGCATGATGCCTCATAACAATGCCCCAACCTGCTGCTCTAGCTGCCTCTTTGGTCGCATAAGACAGCAACCTCATGGACAAGTTGGATATTGATTCCAGAGTTGCAAGCTGCGAGGCCACTTTGCCCCTGACCTTGTCAGACAACTGTCCTGACAGCATCCCAGAGAGTTTGGAGATCAAGTTTTTTTAAAATCGTTTTTTTCTCAAAACTTGCATTTTATCTGTCTTTGGCCTAGCACTCTTGTGTGGGATCATTTACTGCACAGTTATAACTTGTTAATACTTGTGAACCTCTGCTATCTCTGAAAACAACAAAAAAACCAAAAAAAAAAAATATTGCTTTTTTCCCACTTTTCTGAGATTTGAAAACGTTCAGTTACAAGCTTGCTGTTCTTGAACTGTTTGTAAGTTTCTGTGAGGCCATTTTTTGCTTGGGCTAAAGGGAAGTCTGTTAATCAGTGGCAGTGAAAAACATTGAGCAGCCTGCCTGCCCCTGTGGGAGTGGTTACTGACTTGAAACTGTAGTTTTACTGGCCATTTTGGGTCAATTCCAAAGCTCCTTCATCTTCCTCTCTTAAAACCCTCTTTTGCGTGGTTTTGCACATTTTTGTGCATAGCGCAACAGCGGGCAGCGCCGCCTAATTGGGTTTAAACTATTCCTGGCTCCACAAAATCTGCTCTTCACTTTTTCCCTTAGAACTGCTCTATCTCTCAATTTAAACACCATATTCTCATTCTAAGGTTCTTCACTGGTCCAATTAAGTAATCCTACAAGTTAGCACTATTAAACCATAAGCACTACTTACTCTTATACTCTCTACAATTACCCTGTCCCCTATAGGTCCGTCTTAAATTCAGTTTCCCTATATTACTCTAGCATGTCCAAAGGTCAGTCAATGGTTTCCTCTCCAGTCCAGCTGGTGAATCTGGGAATTTTGAGGCAATGTTACAACTGTCTCACGTACACAGACAACCCTCTCCTCCTCCAAACAGGTTCAAATATATGTGAGAGATGCAACTATTTAGCCAAACTGGAGGCTGAGCTCTCTCATCTCAAAACTGGTGTAACCAGTCAGGAGGAGAAGGTAACCTCACACAACACAATTCCAGTATCACATAGTCCCACCACATCAGCGAACCAAACACATAAATGCACAAAAACATACTCGGAGGCTCTAAATAAAAATCTACCTAAGCAACAGAGACCTACAAAGCAGACATCCAAGCAAACGCTACCTCAAAACAAAACACACATAACACATAGCCCACAAAGTCAGTGTGCCAAGCAGCCACAGCCCTTAAGGCTGAATAACACACCTAATACTCTTGTAATAGGTGACACTATTGTCAGACACACTGACGTCCCACTCACCAGGCTGAATAAAGAGAAGGTCACGGTGAGCTGCCTGTCGGGTGCTAGGATCCGCCACATAACGCAAGCACTCAGGTCACTCCAAAGCAAATACAAATATGACTCAGTCATTGTACATGCTGGTGTGAATGACCTGAGATGTACCTCCCTGGACTACATGAAAAGAGACATAGAGGAGCTCTCTGATCATGTAGCCCACGCTGGTATGACCCTGACCTTGAGCAGCATCTTACCCTCACCTAGAATGATGCCACAGTACAAAGACAAAATGATCGATTTTAACAATTAGCTAAAATTTTGGTGTCATTCAAAGGGGATCCAATGTCTGTCAGCCTGGGATGACATGCTCGACAAACCACGTTGCTTCGCTAGGGACGGCTTGCACCTGTCACCACTGGGCTTTCAGATATTGGCAAAGGCTCTTGCCACCCCCATATTGCCTTTTTTAGGCAAGGCTCAAAAGTCAAACCCACCCCCATAGACAGCACAAGGAACAAGAAACTAAGGGTAATGCTGCTAAACTCCAGAAGTCTTAACCTCAAGATGCACGCACTCGAAGCTCTCCTCAGTATGGAGAACATTGATATCTGTGCAGTGACAGAAACCTGGTTCAAGGCTCCAGAGAGCACCCCAACACTACCAGGCTATACCTCATATCATGCTTTTCGGCCCCAAAACCCAGACCGAACCACAAAAGGAGGGGGAGTTTCCATATTTATCAAGGATATCCACACCTCCAGGTTAGTGGCATTGCACGAAGTATCAGAGACCATCCATGTGCAACTAACAGTGGGCAAGACTGCTTTTCAGTTTATAGCATCCTACAGACCACCCTCTCAAAGTCAGGAATCCAACTCGGCTTTCCTGAAAACATTGGAGAACATGAAGATCTCTCCAAACACCATTATACTGGGCGACTTCAACTACCCAAACATTGACTGGGAGCACTACTCAAGCCCCAGCACCTTAGCCCAAAGGTTCCTGGAAATTATAAACTCAAATGCTATGGAACAACTAGTCACCACTCCCACAAGAGGGGGCAACATACTAGACCTGATCATTACCAACATGGGGACTCTATGCTCCACACCAGAAGTATATCCCTCATTGGTAAGATCAGACCATAAATTAATCTCACTGGATGTCCACATCCCGACCCCACCCCCAGCCCAGAAAACCACAGTGAAAAACTACTCAAAAGCGAACTTCTCACTTCTCAAAACTGAAGTGGAATCCTTCAAGGCCCCAGGGCCAGTGGAAACTACGGCCCAAACTGCAGAATCCTATATAAACGCATTCTACGGACATCTCCAGGAATGCATGGATCATGCTATCCCAAACAAAACCAAGGCCCAATCATCCAAAGGCAGGCGTCCAGTCTGGTGGACCCCTGCCATAAATAAACTGTACAACAGAAGGAGGAAGCTACTACATGACAGAGCAAAATCCCTAATAGGGAAGGCATCTCTGATCAGTACTAGCAAAAAATTACGATCCCTCATAAAATCCTCCAAGGCCAGCTTCGAGAGAAAAATTGCACAGGACACCAAAGACAATCATAAGGCTTTTTTCAGTTATGTTAGAAACCTGGGATACAACTCCCAGACTTGTTCTGAGTTGATTCTAAACGACAAAAAATACAAAGAACCCACAGACATCGCCAATATCCTGGCAGACCGGTTCAGTGCAAACTTCTCCAAGAGCAAGTATCTATCCCAGCAGAGGGCTGCCTCCCAAACATCTCTGATGCTCAGGTGAAGGCTGCCCTCTCCAAAGCAAAAAACACTGCTTCCATGGGACCAGATGGCGTCCCAGGTTGCGTCCTACATGAACTCCAAGAGGAACTAATCCCTCAAATAAAACAGCTATAGAATCTCAGCCTCACTAAAGGATATGTGCCCACAGAATGGTGTACAGCAACAGTGGTCCCATTCCACAAAGGTGGAGCCTCTACGGACCCTGGAAACTATCGCCCCATAAGCCTGACTAGCTTAGTCTGCAAGGCTATGGAGAGGATCATATTGGAGCTCATAAACAAAGACATTGGGGACCTACAGACACTAGATCCTACCCAGTTCGGCTTTGGTCAAGGGCTGATCCTGCCTTTTGAACCTGGTTGACTTCTTCGAAACAGTCACCAAAGCCATAGATGAAGGGATGGTAGTCCACACAGCCTATCTGGACCGTGCAAAGGCATTTGACACAATACCCCACTCGGGCATCATAGGTAAGCTATCCAGCTTAAATATAAACCCCTATGTCACAAGATGGGTCGCAAACTGGCTCAAAGACAGAACCCACAGAGTGAGAGTTGCTGGAGCCATGTCAGACTCGAAACCAGTCACAAGTGGCATCCCACAGGGTTCTGTCCTGGGACCACTCTTGTTCGATATATACTTTTCCGAGGTACAGGCAAATGTGGGAGGACTATGGCTCACCAAGTTGGCAGACTGCAAACTGGGCGCCCTAATCAACTCTCCAGCTGACACAAACATCCTTCAAAAAGGTCTCACAGAGACAGATAACTGGTGCCAGCACCATGGTCTAAAGCTAAATGCCAAAAAATGTATAGTCATACCCTTTGGCAAAAACAATGTGCCCACAAATTACCACATAGGCGGAAACTCATTGCCAAAGTGGTTAGAAAGACCTTCTACATAGCCCACCTCATCACGAAGGGTTTCACATCTAGATCAAGAGAAGTAATCGTGCCCCTTTATTCATCCCTCATCAGGCCCATCATAGAATACAATGCCCCTTTTTGGATGTACCTTACCCGACACCTGCAGCAATTAGAAAGACCCCAAAAGTATCTCACCAAGAGGATCAAGGGTCTCAAACAGATGCCATATGCTGCTCGGTTAAAAAAACTCCAGCTCTACTCAGTTGCATACCGCCTACTTCGAGGCGATCTATGCCTGACATACAAAGCTATGTCAAATCCAGAATTAAAGGACATGCTCCACCTCAGTAAATCTAAATCCCTTAGAGCCACACACTCGAGGGACTTGAACCTCAGCACAGAAATAAATAGAACTTGCTGGAGGGACAGGTTCATAACCCAGAGGCTCCCTTCGCTCCGGAATAGAATTCCAGTTCATGTGAGGCAGAGCACCTCACTGAATCTCTTCAAGAAGAATCTCGATAGGTGGATGGGGGATCGTAGGTTTGTCCCAGGGATTACTCCCGTGTCACTATTAGACAGAGGCACAGTAAACTAAACCTTAAAGGGCACAGTATACTCAAATCAAGGGGTGGCGTAAGCCATACAGAATCGGGCTAGGCTTATAATTGCCTCAGGGCAGATAGCCTAGTATGAATCTATGAACCTAAGTCCCTCTGGAGCCTTGTAAAATGTGCCAAATAATTCAGGGACCATATAGCAAAGGTCCGTGATGCAAAAACACGCTTCCCCAGTCTGTCCACTGCACGGGACTCCCTGTTGAGCAGGTGGACAGCAGGACTTTCCTCAGACAAGTCCTTTTTTGTGGCTGACGCCACCACCATAGCAGCAACTGGTAACCCTTTGGACCAATGTGGATTCTTCTTGGGAGGGGAAAGAATTTTGTCTGATCTCCGAGGGATCGCCTCAGTGTAATCAGGGTTCTTCCAAGCGCACTGCACGAAGAGTTCATCAGCAGGCAGGGTCACCCAAGAGGTAGAAGGCCAGGCGTGAAAAGCCTGCAGGAATATGGACTCCTCAGAAAAAGGGTTGGAGGGCTTCCAGTCACCTCTCTGCTTCAACATTTCCAGGATGTCTCTGACGGAGCCACCATCAGGAGGTGACTGTGGGGACCCTTCACTATCATCGTAATCTGTGTCTTCCGTTAAGGACTCCTCGGGCGAGTCCATATGCTTCCTATTGCATGTCTTCTTTCAAGGGGGATCCTCAGTGGGGATCTCTGAGGAGGACTCGGTAGAGCAGGAATCCTGAACAGGGGTGTCCTGCGGCTTCTCTGCCTGGTGTCCTGGGGGTTGGTCTGAGACAGCTGTAGTTCATGAGGTAAAAAATGGGGTTCCGACATCAAATGAGTGCCAGAAGCAAGAGCCCTCTCCACTGGGCGGAAGGGAGGCCCGCCCGAAGAGGAATGAGTGATCGGAACAGAGAAAGAACCTCAGGACCAGGGTCACACCCCACTCTGACGAACCCACTCCCATGGATAGAGCCTCAAGCAGGATCAGTGCGGACGCGGCAATCGGCACTGAAGATGGAACCGAGCAGGGAGGCGGCTCCATACCCCGGGCCAACATGCCCATCCCCCAATGCCCAGACTGAGGAAGGACCAGTTCAGCGGCAACCAAAGACCAAAGGGACAAACTCGGAGCTGGAGTGAGATGCACCGCAGGCACCAAGGTGATGGGTTCCAAGAAGGATGTCAGAGCAGAAGACTTCGAACCAAAATGGTCGAAGCAGGAGTGTAAGATGGAGTCTGTGCATAAGACAACCCAAGTCCTGTAGGTGGATGGGTCTTGGAAAGAGAGGGGATTCCCCTAGCTAACAACAGCTGGTCTACAAGACGCACCATGTTGTGTTCCGACAGGCTCCTGGTGGATCTAGTGGATACTTCAGACAGGGAGTCAGCGTTTGATAAAGGGGTTATACGCTTGGCCCAGAAATGGATCTACAGAAGGTGAGTATCGGGTCCGTGGTGCAAGGTCTGCCAGCACTGAAGTCTTTAGTTTCGAGACTAAAAGTAAAGGAGTCAAATCCAGTGAGGTTGGTACAATGCTCGGTGCCGAAGTGGCACTCGGAGCTGAAACAGTCATTTCAAAAATGGAAGCTAATGGAGTAGTCAAAGGTATGCCCTGAGCCGAACTGGCCACAGGTGCCGAAGTCGAAATAGGCGAGGTAAGGTCTATGATCGGTGCCAGAGGCAGGACTGGTGCTAAAACAGGCACTGGTATCGAAGCCTTCAAGATGGTTGGAGCCAAGGAAGACGGAGCCATAGAGGCACATTTATGCTCTGAAGATAACTTTGGGACCTTTGATTTCCCAGGCTTGCTCTGATCACCCGATGGTGAAGAAGAAACAGAGTGGGATCTCTTTTTGTCCTTAGTAGGAGGGGTTGAGACCTCATCATAGAAATGGCCTCTGAGAAGGGAGACTTGAGTAACCCTTTCAGAATGAGTTTATTTTTGCGCTCATTAAGACTGCGTTGACTGAAATGCTGACAAATGTCACACGGAGGCTGCACTGAAAGGTGGGCCACTCCCAAACAGTATACATAGGCATCATGAGAATCACTATTGGGTAACTTGCCCTTAAATGAAGTACAATGCTTAAAACCTGAAGCATCCTTATCAGACATCTTGATAGAAGACACCACAGGCTAAGTGTATAATCCATCTAGAATAAAGTTAACTCCTTTCAAAAAAGTTATAAAAATAACAATACACTGGTATGTAGAGAAAAGGGAAACACCTGAATAAAAGTCAAAGCTAACAGTTTAAACAGGAGGGACAATACCAACTATGATGGTAAGAAATACCACAAGGGTAAGTGAGGAAAGGCTGTACCAACAATGGTACTTGAAAGTTTACCAACAGTAACAATGGGCAGAGAGAAAAAAACAAGGTTAAACACAAGAAAAGACACTGGAAATACTAATCGCTTAATAAAATTTGAAGATAACCTAAATTTTTCACAAAAATATCAAAAAAGTTCCACTTAGCTGAGAGCTCGGCTGAAACGCTGCTTTATGGTTACGGGGCAAATGAGATCTGAGGTAACAGGGAGAGGGGCATTCTGAGTAGAGACTTGGCTCGAGAGTGTTTTTGGCTGGCGCAAGCTTGTTAAAAGGCTGACTCAGTTCCAAGGGCTCGGAACCAAACTCATCAGGGATGAATAGAAAGAAAATTAACATCATCAGATTACCACTTTTACTAGTTGGTCTTGTTGCAGAGAAAGCATTTGACAGAGTAGACTGGGACTTCATGAGCAAGACAATGGAAGCATTTCATTTCCCCTGATAGAATTACAGGGTTGATAAGAAGAATATATGAATGATCAAAGGTGCAAACTAAAAACAGGGTGGGGTCCTTTCCGATAATTTCTGCTTGAGTAGAGGAACCAGGCAGGGTTGCCCACTTTTCCCTTTGTTGTTTGCATTATATTTAAAACCACTGGCAAAGAAAATAAGAGGCTCAGAAATTCAAAGATACAATTAGTATGGTAGTCAGGAAAAGCTGGCTGTATTTGCAGATGATTTATTCTACACATGACAAAACCAGACAGGGATATTACAGTGTTGTGGAACATTTTAAGACAGTTTTAAATCTTCTCTGGTTACAAAATTAATGAAGCTAAAACAAACGCAATAGTGGTAAAATATGTACCCGCAAACAAATTAGTCCAACAATATCCATATTTATGGGGACAGGATAAAATGAAGTACCTAGGGAAATTGATTAGAAATTACTCTAGTGGCAGCTAAGGTAATGTGGGAAGAGACTAACCAGAAGATAATACAAAAATTAAAAAACTGGAAGCTTTGTTACATGGACATGGATACTAAGATACAAGCCATTAAAATGTTTTTAGTCCCTTTTGCCTTATACATAGGTCAGGCATACTTTTTATCAACCAGAGAAGAATCTGTGGACAGCAATTAAAAAAAAAAGAGTTGAATGATTTTATCTGGGAAGGGAAGAAAGCAAGGATCAAGTGGGATAAATTGATTCTTCCAGTAGAATAAAGTAGACTAGGATTACCCAGTTTGAGGAGGTATTTTATAGCAACACAGTTAAGGCTCTTATACATAGCACACCCAGAAAACAAGAAGTTATGTACTCACCATAACGTTCGATGTATGTAGTCCATCTCGCCTCACATTCGTACCCATGGGTTCGGAGCCGAACATCGGCTCAGACTCGGCCATAATCTAGCTCAAAGTCTTTCAATTGGCTGGGCTAAGAGGTATCCCATGCTGCACTGCTCCCTTTCCCCAGATCTTGTTTGCTGCAAGCTCAATCACCCAATCACTCACCCTCCATACACAACAGATAGAGAAGGAAAAAACATTCCAATAATAAAAGGAGTACTGAAACCAGTACTGAAACCAGAACTGACCTCTAGGTCCTCTAGGACAGGGGAAGGCGGGAGGGTAAGTAAAAATGTGAGGCGAGATGGACTACATTCATTGAACGTTATAGTGAGTACATAACTTCTTGATGTTATGTAGTTCAATCTCGCCTACATTCTTACCCATGACACAGCGTCCCCAGCACCTGAACCCTGGGAGGCTCAGTGGAAAATAGTTCTGAGCACTATGGAACCAAAGGAAGATCTGCCTCTGGATACCAAATCCAATTTGTAGTGAGTAACAAAGGTGTGAAGAGATGCCCATGTAGCCACAGCACAAATATCATCCATAGACATCCTGGCCTGAAATGCTGTAGAGGTAGACATAGATCGGGTAGAATGAGCCTTCACTCTAAATGGTAAATCCTTACCACCTGAGGCATAAATGAAGGCAATACAACTTCAGATCCATCTAGACAAGGTCACTTTGGAAACTGGAGACCCAATCTTATTTTCTGAAAATGACACAAATAGCTGATCCGATTTTCTAAGATCCTTCGGTCTATGCAAATAAAAACGCAACTGCCTGTGAACATCCAGCTGGTAAAATTTAAATTCTGCCCTATTACAAAACTCTGGAAAAAATACAGGCAGTTAAATGGATTGGTTGAGATTACTAATTGAAGCAACTTTCAGCATAAAGAAAGGGTTTGGTCCGAGGGAAACCCTGTTCTTGTGAAAAATCAAGTAAGGCAGTCTGACTGACAAAGCTTGGAGCTCCGAGACACGTCTAGCTGAAGTGATGGCTACCAAAAAGATAGTTTTCCAAGTCAAATATTTCAGTTCACAAGTAGCTGCAGGCTCAAAGGGGGAAGAGGTGACAAATTGTAGCACAACATTTAGGTCCCAAGGCATGACCGAGTCAAAGACTGGAGGGCGAAGCAGCATAGTGCCCTTCGAGAATGCCTTACAAAGTCTATGTGCCATTAGACTGGGTTCATTAGCGGCGTGAAAAGTGGAAATAGTGGCCAACTGTACTTTAATGGTTGCGGCTGCTGACCCTTGATAGAAAAGCATGGAGAGAAATTACAGAACTGAAAAAACTGGAGCTGTATAAGGATCAATTTGTCTTGCCTGAGCCCAGATGGAGAATCTTTTCCATTTACTGGAATAAATCTTTCTGGTCAAAGGCTTATGGGAAGAAGACAGAATATGAACCACTTCCGGAGAAAAATGATGAAGCCTGACTAGTGATGGAAGTGGAGTAGCCAGGCTGTCAACCGGAGGGTCTGAAGAGAGGGATGGAACTGCCCTGACATACGAGTCAGTAGATCTGGCTGTGGGTCCAGAATCCAGGGTGCGTCCATGAGATAAGAGATGGAGAAAGGGGAACCAAATATGAAGAGGCCAGTCTGGAGCAATCAGAATCATTCTGCTTCCCAAGGATTGTGCTTTCTGAATAACCTTTGTCAGCAGAGGAACAGGTGGGAAGGCATAAAGTAGACCGGAGGGCCAATTGTGAACTAGTGTGTCCCTGGGTGACTCCCCCTGAGGGGGGATAAGGGTGAAGTAGCTACTGCACTTGGTATTTAGGGGACTGGCAAATAGGTCGCAGCAAGGCTAATCCCATCTGCAACTTGACTGTTCAAGGACCACTCGTGAGGCATCAGAATAGCTCTGCTCAACCTGTCGGCAATCACGTTGGACTTCTTCGGAATGTGCGTTGCTACAAGAAAACGTTGGAAAGAAACTGCCCACTGCCACACTCGAATGGTCTCTCTGCAAAGGGGTATGACTTAGTTCCTCCCATTTTGTTCAGATACAATACCACCGACATATTGTCTGAGTGGATTGCAATTGTCCCAACAGGAAGAAAGCTCTGAAGTGCTTGCAACACTAGTAGCACTGATCTCATCTCCAAGATATTGATATGCAGATGTATCTCGTGTTCCTGCCAAGTGCCTTGGACTGTCCTGCCGAGATAATGCACCCACACCCCATCTGGGAGGCATCCGTGGTCACTGTGGCAACAGGAGGAAATGGGACAAAGGGTTTTCCCACATTGAGGTTGCTGGTGTGAAGCCACCATCGTAGATCTTGCTTGCACTTGTCTGCGATCATTATCAGACGAGAAAGCGGAAGACGTTGTAGAGACCAATGGGCAAAGAGTAGCCACTGAAGGAGCCTCATGTGTAGCCTCGCCAGAGGACCCAGCATAATTGTTGCAGCCGTTGTCCCTAACAATTTGAGAACCGTTTTTGCCTTCACTTTTTTTAGAGGGAGCAACGCGTACACCTGTTGTTGCAAACCCTGAATCCTTTCTTGTGGTAAGAACGCCCTCATGAGCACTGTGTCTAACTCGGCGCCTATAAAGGTGACACACTGTCAGGGCAACAAGGCAGACTTTTCCCAGTTTAGAGTGATGCCTAATTGTTGACACAGCTTGATAGTGCCATCTCTAGGCTGTAGTAACAGATGCCTGGTGGTGGCAGAAAGGAGACAGTCATCCAGGTACGGAAACACTTGGAATCCCTGACGTCTCAAGTGAGCCGTCACCACTGCTATACATTTGTTGAACACGCTGGGGGTTGTGGTGAGACCAAAGAGCAGGGCACGAAATTGAAAATGACTGCTGACTCCCAGTCGGAAGCGTAGGTGACTTCTGGATGCCCTGTCCATCTTTATATGGTAGTAAGCATCCTTGAGGTCGATGGAGCACATCCCCACTTCTTTTCCCAACAATGGGTGAAAAGATTGCAACGTGACCATTCGGAACTTGGACTTCTTCATGTGGAGGTTCAAGCGGCTGAGATCCAAGATGGACCTTAGGTCCCCTGTTCTTTTCGGCACCAAAAAGAATCTGGAGTAAGTCCCTAATCCGATCTGGTCTGAGGGGACATGCTGGATGGCTCCTTTTTCTAGCAGCTTTATAACCTCTGAAGCTGCGGAATCCCTTTGATTGGGTGGAACATCTGGTATTCTTTTGATCGTGGGGGGGGGGGAGATATCCTCCGGAAACTATTTTTAATACCCATTGGTCCTGGGTGATGTTTTGCCAGGCTTCTGGGTATAGTGAAATGCGACCCCCCCCCCCCCGACTGGCTCCGGAAACCTGCAGTTGGGCCTCCGATCAGAAGCGCTGGTAGGGAGAACCACGAAAGGAATCACGGTCTCCCTGGTTACGCGGGCCTCCTCTGCCTCCAGAGTGGTGTCTACCTGAATTACCACTCCCTCCCCTGCCTCTGGAGGGGGAATCCCTTTGCGCGTCATGAAAAAACCTCTGCAATTTCTTGAACCACATTTTCCCACTCTTCTGGACCTTTGGATAAGGTCTAGAAGGCATGGAAAAATGGACTCCCACGGCAGACAGAGTTTTTCCATCCTGCTCGCACCTAGTGAGAGTGTCTTTCACCTTGGTTCTGAACAACGAGGAACCATCAAACGGGGTGCTGGTGAATGTAGACTTAAAGGTCTCCATGAAATTACAGAGGCGCATCCGGGAGTGCCTCCTGAGAGAAACTCTGGAACTTGCTGCCCTACTCACTCCTTCGGCTGTGTAAGAGATCAGCGTTGACTTTCTTAGCCACTGCGTCAGAAATATTACCCTGCAGAGAATCTCCAAGCTCTTTCAGATCATCTCTTTGGAGCCGTGTAAAATGTGACAAGTAATTCAGCGACCGCAGAGTAAAGGCCGCTGAAAAAAACATATGCTTCCCATACCAGTCCATGGTCCTAGACTCCTTGTTAGGGGGATGGACGGTAGATGAAGTCTCAGCCAGTTCCTTCTTGGTGGCCGCTGCCACCACCATGGCATCTACTGGAACACCCTTCGTGAGAAACTCTTAGTCAACGGGGGCAGACAGAAATTTGTTGCATCTCCTGGGGACTGGTTCCATAGTGTCAGGAGTTTCCCACACCCTTCGACAAACTAGATCCAGGAGCTCGAAGGGTGAAGAACGCCAGGAGGCAGAGGGCTGAGCCCAAAAGGCCTTCAGGAACACTGACTCCTTCTCAGAGGGGGAGTTTTGAGGGCCAGTCGCCTCTCTGCTTCAAGATCTCTAGGATATCAGAGAAAGAGATATCCTCAGAGGACAACTTGGGGGACCCCTCTGATTCCTCGAGGTCGGTGTCTGATGTGAAAGACTCTTCCTGGGAGTTGATGTGCTTCCTCTTGCACGTTCTTTTTCTGGGTGGCTCCTCAGGCAAAAACTCTGGGGGGCCCTCAGAAATTTGGGGACCACTCATGGAGATATCTTGAGACCTTGGGTCTCCGCTGTCCAAAGATAGGGGGCGATCAGAGACTGATACTGGAGCTGGAGGGGGTAGAGTGTCAGTGCTGTACGATGCAGCTGAGGACCTGCCAGTACGCTCCACATGACCTCGAAAGCTGGTCCCCCTGGCTCCGAAGATCAACCAACCGTGGAAGACCTCGGAGCAGAAGGGACAAGGTCTGAGGCAGAAGCAAGGGTCAGGCTCACCCGAACCAAAGCACGGAGAGGGAGGCTAGGAGCCGAAGAGCGTCCCGAAACCTCCCCGTTGGGTCCGACCAAGGAACCATGAGTCCAGGACCCCATGGACGGAGCCACAGGGTCGGAGCTGAGATCAGAGCCGATAAGCCAGGATGGGCTATCGGAGCTGACCTAGAAGCATTAGACGGCGCTGACCACTCTGGCTCCGAAGGCTGAGATTTGCTTGGAGGAGGATCCATCGACGATGGATGAGTGATGGGCTCTGGAGCCGACTGGCCTGGAGCCGAAAGCAATTTAGCCAGCACCAGTGATTGGAGCAGTCTCTGCACCACTCTATCCACATCAGAGTGTGTCCTGGAGGACCTAGAGGACAAGGCAGGAGATCTAGACCTCCTCTCAGGAAGAGACCTGCGAGGAGGAGAAACCGGTCTAAAAATTGGAGACCAGCTCCGAACTAGTATCTCCGTCACCGGCTCCGAGAGGCTGGGAGCCGATGTAGGTTCTGTCAATTCACAAACTTCCTTCAG
This sequence comes from Protopterus annectens, assembly GCF_019279795.1. Taxonomy (NCBI): domain Eukaryota; kingdom Metazoa; phylum Chordata; order Ceratodontiformes; family Protopteridae; genus Protopterus; species Protopterus annectens. The sequence continues at coordinate 671,475,015 of NC_056736.1, forward strand.
TACCGAAGACAGTGGAGCCGAGGATGCCACAGTAGACTTAGTAACTTTCTCCGGAGGCTCCGATAATACAGACAGAGCCGGAGGTAGTCTTTTTGCTTTGGATGTTTTGTCTCTTTTACAGTGAGAGGACTTAGCACTAGAAGACCTCTCCAAATCTTCCTCGAAGGAGGGTTTCAGTAGTCCCTTCAGAATTAGTTTGCTCTTCCTTTCTTGAAGAACACGAGGGCTGAATGCATGACAGAACGCACAAGACTCCTGAAGGTGTACAGCCCCCAAACGATAAACACACATAGAGTGCCCATCAGTAATCGACATCTGGTACCCACATTTACTACATTTCTTAAAGCCTGAAGGCTTATGTTCTTCTGTATCCTTAGACATGGTCGGCAGGATACTAGACACAACACAACAGTAAAAGTGACACCAGCAACAAGCGTGGGAGCTAGAAACTAATATACTACAGACACCACACAAGGACCTCTAACTCAAACGGTCCTGACAGGAAAAACAAGGGGAAGGACTACATCCTCTAACTTAAACGGCCCTAGCCCGGAGGGGATAGGTACCTAAAAACAAAACAAGCACAGAAGGGAAAACAGATAACCAAGGGAGGACTAGGTCCTCTATACTGAAACGGGCCTTGCCCGTTGGGAGATAGCGGACGGGATACCAGACAAAAAGTAAGAAAAAGGCCGTACAAAACAGCTTCCACAAACCAACAACACACACACCTAGCTATGAAAATAGCTTTTGGAGTAAAATTTTAGTCAAAGAAGACAAAAAGTTATACTTAGCCATAGCCAAGAGCAAGACCATGTCTGAGCTTTACGAGCGGCAAAAAAGATCTGGGGAAAGGGAGCAGTGCAGCATGGGATGCCTCTTAGCCCAGCCAACTGAAAGACTTCGAGCTAGAATATGGCCGAGTTGGAGCCGAGGTACGGCTCCGAACCCACGGGTAAGAATGTAGGCGAGATTGGCCTACATAACATCTATAATTCAAAGTGGAACGGAATAATACTGATACAGGGAAGAAGCTCAAGAAATAAGGAGAGATTGGGATTTTGGATGCAGACTCTTAAGGAGGACAAAATCATACAGAGTATTATATTCATAAAATAGCAGGGAGCAGTCTATGAACCAAACCAACACGAGAATGGGGAAAAGATTTTGCCGATAGGGATGACTGTGGTCAAGACGGGGTTGGAATTTATTGGAGAAAAATGCAAAGGAGCCAAGGTATTATGAGCAAATACCTAGAAAGGCAAAGGTAATAGAATGGGAAGAGGCCAAGAATTTATTTGGACTGCAGGTTAGTGATTGCCTTCCCTACCAAGGATTGAGAGCATTTTCTAAAGAGAAAGAAATAGGGGGCTCCTGAATGAAAGACCAGCACTGGTAAAGTTTTTAATAGAAGCAGCTGTTAAAAAAGGAATACTTAATAAAGCATATAAAATACTGCATAATTATAAGAATCAATTAGAGGAGCTTAGAAAGGACTGAGAAGAGAGGCCGGATAAGCAATTCACAAAGTGGCAATGGGAGGATATGTGTGTATCTCCCAAATATCCAACAAAATCTAGAAGATTTAGGATCTTTGCCTGGACGTGTTTACATAGGTATTTTTATACCCCAAGGAGACTCCAAAGGGATTTTCCTCAGGTGGATAAGAAATGTTGGAGGGGTGACGGGCAAGAAACAGGTGGCCAGAAACATATTTTTGGGAGTGTAATGAGCTGGCAGACTTTAGGGATTTACTGCACACCACTCTATCAGACATGCTGGACCAGCAGACTGAATTGACTGAGAATAATATGAATTGCCTAGACATAGTAAAGCTTTGCTGAGTCTAATTATGGTGGCTGCCAATAAAAAAAAAAAAAAGCAATTACTAGAAAATGGAAATCCAAGTCTAGCCCAACTTTACTAGAAGTAGTGAATACAGTAACAGAGATAAAACAACTGGAATTGGGATATTTAGAAAAGGGTTACCTCCACAGGAAAAAAATGGGAACTGTGGGAACAATATATGCAGAGAAGGAATGAGGTTTGACAGGCAGGATTTGCATGAGCCACAATGCTTAACTGACAATGACTGGATAGATTATAAGTGATGTATAATGTTTGCAACTACAGTTGTTTCAATGGTGTCTGTGATGTAACAGTTTGCAAATGAATGGTGTCAAGTTGTTTGTTTTTCATGTATATACATGTAAGATTGCCTATGTCATATGTGAACATTTAATAAAGATGTTTGTTGGAAAAAAAATAATTTGCTCTTAAAGAAACTTTATCCTTGTAGAAAATGAGGTAGTGTCAACTCACCATAAGAGCATATTAAGTTAGATTACTCTTCTTATACAAGTCAGAGCAATGAGTAACATTTTTCCAATCAATAACCTCAAACAAGCACAATGAGCTGGTTCAAATGGAAGATGTGCTAGTTTTCAAAAGCACAAAGTTAAGATTACACTGAGGAGCTAACTCTTTTCTAGGTGGACATGTATGTAAAATCACCTTACGAAAACTGCTCGACTTAAGTGGGGCTCTAAAGGCATACAAAGCAGAAATGGCTGAAACATAAATCTTGATAGATGAGTAAGAAAGAATACAAAATAAAAACTCAAATAATCCAGAATCAGATGCACCTGGGCCTTCAATGGATCACTGTTTTCAAAATGGCATCAACTAGAAAATCTCTTCCATTTTCACACACAAGATTTTCCAATAGAATTTTTTTGCCTCCTTTATTACCTGCTACACATCCTCAGAAATAAATTGTCTCTACAAGTTATCAAATTCTATCATACAGGCAATCATTTGCAGTGTTTTCTGGTTAGGATGTATCAATCCAGTCTGTGGGGAAGCTTCTGATAAATGCCCTTGCCCAATATCAAAAGGAGGGAGAACCAGTGCAATCTGAGCAAAAAGGGAGTCACCACTAGCTTTGGGGAGTCCTTGAAGATCTTTGTAAAAAACATGGCATCAGTGGAAAAGACGGAAATTATATAGGGACATGCTCATCCAAGGGAATGAGAAGGCATCTGTCTTCCAGGCCTGTTTGCAAGGAATCCTGGAGCATAATTTCTTTAACTGGCAGTTTGAAAGGGAGCAAACAGATCTATTTGGACTGCTCTCCACTGCTGGATCAATTATTTTACGATCTTCGGGTGTAACTTCCATTCTCGTGACTCTGTTCTGGTCCTGCTCCGATGGAATGCATGTGGCTTGAAGATTCAAAGTGGGCTGTGCTGCCACCTCCCAAGACTTCTTGGGAACTGTGCAAAGACTAAGACTTGGTAGCACATTGTTTCATCTACCACATCACTCTGGTGTGATAACTTGTAGAGGTCTCTGTGACCAGAGATGACTTTAGGCTTTCAAAGCACTGGTTACTGCCAGCAACTCCTAACCACTGATGTGCTTTTCTCTGTCCTGTTTGCTCCACAGACCTTGGACTTTCACCTCTTTTATACTGCCCTGAAAGCAAAGTCTGAAGCATCTGCTGCAACAGATTTAAGACAAGGTGGAAGTTAGAAGGTGATTAAGTTTTCCTTACTTAAAAGACATGTTATGCTGTACTCACTATTCACCTGAAGCACCAAGAGGTGGAAATGTTTGTAGCACTTGTGTTTTATTGCGTTCTACGTGGATTCTACATTATTAAAAACTGTATAGGATTTAGTTTTGTTGCTGCTGGACTTATAACCAGTACCTAGTTTTTCCTGTTTCTTAATAATTACAGAAACCACGAAACTCAGAATCCTAAGAAACTTCTTGGCAGATGACAGATTGGTTGGAAAAGCTCTGGAAGATTTTTTTTGGAAAGTTCTACTTTGTCCAGTGGGAGAAAATTCTTCCTAGGGAAGTGATTAGAAGACATCCAAAGAAAAACAATTCAATCTGAATTGATAAAAGATGATTTCTGTAAGATCTTTTGAAATCCTAGACAAAGCAGATGTTTCTTAACACATCAAAGAATCCTGACAAATGGAAAAAAAAGTCAGTCCAAATATGGAAAGAGGTGAATGTCAAAGTCTGCAATAAACAATTAATGAAACCAGACACTTTGTAAATATCCTTGGTACAACAGATAGACCAAAGGGTAAAATAAAGAACTGAATATATGCCAGATACAGAAACTCTTAAAAAATGTCTGAAATGCTTTCCAATAGGAATGTGATAGTAAGCATCTTTTAACTCCAACATCAAAATGAACCTGAGTAAAGGAATGAGGGGTAAAAGCATTTGAAGAGAGAACAATTTGTAGCTTGGGACCCTGAAAAAGAGATTTGGAAAGGAGAGGTCTAGGATTGGTCTCCAAGTTCCCTCTCTTCCTTTGGCACTAGAAAGACCTTTGAATAAAAACCTCCACCTATCTGATCTGAGGGGCACTAGTTCTATGACTCACTGAGACATTTGCTCCCAAAGTGGAGGAAACAGTGATGTTTGCTTTACAGGATGGAGAGGAATTCCTAAAAAGGGGGAGTAGCTCTCATTAATTTTTAGAATCAGTTTGAGATAATCGTATGCTATTGGGAAAGATGCAGACCTAAATGGAAGGACAAATTATCAGAATGGTAGGAGGGAGTATGGTGATACAAGCAGTGAGCCTCATTGTTAATGCTTTTTTAAATCCTGTTTAGTTTACACCTTGCTGCTTAAACTGATTTTTGAAAAAAGGAGCCAAGGTGGAAGGAAAACTTTTATTTATTAAAAAAAGGAAGGTTGAAAGACTTGGATAACCCCTTGAATCAACTTTCTACGGTCTCTTAAGAAACCTCAGCCACACAGAGAATTAAGCAAGAGGGGGAAGGAATTTACTAGAGAAAGAATGCAAAGGTATTGGGAGCAGATTACCAGAGAAGGAAAGGTAATAGAATGGGAAAAGGTCAAGAAGACATTTGGACTGCAGGATAGAGGGAAAGGGATACGGGAATCATAAGTGAAACACCTACTCTGTTAGAGCTTTTAGCTGAATTTAAAACAGAAGTTGCTGTTAAAGGAACAATTAGTCGGGCATATAAAATAATGCACAATAACTATAGAAATTAGAAGATATGAGAAAAGATTGGGAAGAGTGATTTGATAAGTAATTCACAAAGAAACAATGGGATGATATATACATGGCTCACAAATATGCAAAGTGTAAGAGAGTGTTAGGATTTTTTCTTGGAATTGTTTGCACTGGTATTTTTATACCCCAAGCAGACTCCAAACAATTGTGTGTTGCATGTAGATAGCGAATTGTGGACGTGTGACGGGGGAAAAAAGAGGTAATTGGGAACATGTGTTTTGCGAGTGTAATGAATTGGCAGATTTTAAAAATTCCCTACAGAGTACACCATCAAACAGACTGGATGAGCAAATTGATATAACTAGGAAAGTACAGTTTTGTACCTACCATAAATGTAGATGTCCGAACTGGATAGCATCTGCAGTCATAACAACTGGGTTGTCCTGTCGTCAGGCAGCCCTTCGGTCGGCCGGATTCCAAAGTCCGGGTCCGGCTTCGGCTGATGTCGCACTTCACCCGACGTCATCTCTGCTGGTCTTCGGGTATAAAGGCATCAGCCGACGCCATTTTCCTCCGTGTTTCTTGCCCCAGATGCCAGTTGCCCTCTTGGAAGGCTAAATTTTAGGTGAAAATGCCAATGTTTCCAAAAGGATAGAAGGCAAACACAAAAAATAAGCATGCATGTACATATATACAAACAAATGCACCATAAGAGACTCCCCCCCACCAGCTAGCTATTAGGAGGGTAAATACCCTAGGAGTACCACAGAGGGGAAGGAGGGAGGGTAATCCTGACTGCAGATGCTATCCAGTTCGGACATCTACATTTATGGTAGGTACAAAACTGTACTATGTCCTTCATGGATGCATCTGCAGTCATAACAACTGGGTAGAATACCATAGCCAACTAGGGGAGGAGGAAGAATAGATTATGGTGTGGTTAGGATCCCTTGCAGTACAGCAGTGGCAAACCCTGCTCGGGATCTGGAATACAGAGGTAAATTATAATGCTTGGCAAATGTATGCACGGAGGTCCAAGTAGCCGCCTCAATAATGTCCTTGGTTGCCACTCCTCGTAAGAAGGCTGTGGTAGTGGCTGTTGCTCTTGTAGAATGAGGCCGTATGTTCTGTGGAATTGGTTTTCCATGGAAGGAGTAACAGAATCATATGCAATTTCCTATCCATTTGGAGATTGTCTGTTTGGAAATTGCTTTTCCTTCCCTTCCTGTTGCATAGGCTACAAAAAGCTGGTCAGTTTTTCTGTTACTTTTGTTCTGTCCAGGTAGTAGCGTAGCTGTCTGTGTACATCCAAGGTATGCAGCATTCTTTCCCCTCTGTTTTGTGGGTTGGGGAAGAAGGTAGGTAGGTGGATTGCCTGGTTTAAGGACACTCTGGATACCACCTTAGGCATAAATGTAGGATTAGTCCTCATGGACACTCTATCTTGGTGGAAGATTAGGAAGGGTTGTACTGCCATTAGGGCCTGAAGTTCAGAAACCCTCCTTGCTGAGGTTATTGCCAGTAGGAAAGCAGTTTTCCATGATAGATGCTGTAGGTCTGCTGTTGCTGCTGGTTCAAAAGGTGCGAGTGTCAACTTTTCTAGCACAAAGTTCAAATCCCAAGCTGGCAGTGGTGGTTTCCTAGGAGGTTTTACATTCTTGATCCCTCTGAGGAACTGCCTGAGTAGAGGATGCGAGAAGACAGGTGGATCAAAGCTGTATTCTGCTGAAATAGCTGATGCATGTATCTTGATGGAGGAATAGGACAGGCCTGTATGTAGAAGCTCTGCCAAGTACTCCAGAATGATAGCAATATCTATATTCGACACATCCTTTCCTCTTTCAGCACTCCAAATGGCAAACCTTTTCCATTTCCCTGCATAGTTCCTTCTTGTTGAAGGTCTGCGGGCTTCAAGGATAATGTCTTTAACCCTTTGGGAGAGATCTGGAATAGTTGCTGCTATGTGATGTGCCATGCAGTCAGTTGCAACGTTTTTAGGTTTGGATGCATGATGCTGTAGTTGTTCTGAGTTAACATCAAAGGCATCAGGGGTATTGACCACATTTTGTCCCGAGACATGCTCCTCAGCAATGGGTACCAGTGTTGTCTTGGCCAGTTCGGAGCTATCAGGATTATCCTTGGACGTTCCTCCTTGATTTTTAGTAATACCTTGTGTATCAAGGGAAGAGGTGGGAATGCATATGCTGTCAGGCCTTTCCAGCTGAAGGAGAGCGAATCCACTTTCGATGCAAGTGGATGGAATGTCCTTGTGCAGAATTTTTTGAGCTGGTGATTGAGAGGGGAAGCGAATAGATCTATCTGTGGCATTCCCCATTTCTTTGCGATGGTCTTGAAGATGTCCGGGTGTAGCATCCATTCGTGAGCATCCGAGGTGGTTCTGCTTAACATGTCTGCTAGAGTGTTCTCCTTTCCCGGTACAAACATTGCCTGTAACTGGATGTTGTAGCTGAGTGCCAGGTTCCAAAGGTCCAAAGTCATTCTGCATAGGGGGTATGAATGAGTGCCTCCCTGTTTGTTGATGTACCACATGACTGTGGTGTTGTCTGTCCTTATCATCAAATGGCCTTCTTTGAGAAATGGTCTGAATTTTTGGATTGCCAGTTTTACTGCCAGCATTTCTTTTAGGTTGATGTGCAGGTGAAGCTGGTCCTGGCCCACAATCCTTGTACGCATTTGTCCAGCATGTGAGCCCCCCATCCTAGGTCTGAGGCGTCTGTTGTGATGGTTTGGCTTGCTTGATAGTTGTGAAAGGGTAAGCCTGGGTTTGACTGGCATGCTTGAGCCCACCATAGGAACTCCTGTTTTAGGCATGGGATTAGTGGAATTTCTGCTTCTAGGCTGTGCCTGTGTTGGGACCATAAATTCTTTAGGTACCACTGTAGTTTTCTCATATGCAGTCTGGCATGTGGAACCAAGATTATGCATGATGCCATGAAGCCCAAGGCCTGCAGAACTTTTCTTGCTGTTAGCTTGCTCTGGTTTGTTAGTGCCAAGAAGTAAAGAGGAGATCTTTTGTTTTTCTGCAGTTAGGAATGCCATTTGTTTTACTGTGTCCAATTCCGCGCCCAAGAATGTCCTTGTTTGGGATGGAATCAGCCTTGACTTTGTAAATTGACTGTGTATCCCAGTGCTTGTAGCAAGTAAATGACCCTTTGTAAATCTGTTGTCAGCTTGCTTTTGTTGTCCCCTTGTAACAGGCAGTCGTCCAGGTATGGATAAATTTGGATTCCCTGTAGTCTGCAGTGGGCGATTACTGATGCCAGGCATTTTGTGAATACTCTGGGCGCAGTAGATAAGCCAAAGGGCAATGCTGAGAATTGATAGTGCTCTGATCCTGCAAGAAATCTGAGGTATCTTCTGCAAAATGGTCGAATGGGGACGTGCAGGTATGCCTCCTTGAGATCTAGAGTTACCAGCCAACACTCCTTGCCCAGCATGGGAAGAAGTTGCTGTAGGGTCAGCATTTTGAATTTTGGGACAATGATGTATGTGTTTAAGGTGGACAGGTCGAGAATAGGTCTCCAACTTTTTCCTTTCTTGGAACTAGGAATAGTCTGGAGTAGAATCCTTTGCCTTGTTCTGTTATTGGTACTCTTTCCACAGCTCTCATCTTTGTTAATTGCATTATCTGCTGTAGAGCTTCTGTTTTTTGATTTGGAGGCAGGTTTGGCATTCCTCTTTTGACTGGTAAAGTGTGGAAGTGGAACCGGTAACCTTGGTCTATGGTTTGCAAAATCCACTTGTCTTTTGTGATATAGTGCCAGTTCTTCGAAAATAAGGTTAATTTTCCGCCTAATGGTGCTGCTATTTGTTCCCTGGTAGGCGGAGTTTGAATCAAGTCACGGTGATTGCCCTGTTGTAGTGGTAGTGGCTGTGACTGTGCCTCTGTTATTACCTTGCCACTGTCGTCCTCTGTAGGCACCCCCTCTGGATTGATTTCTGCCTCTGGAACGTCTATTCCTGCCCCTTTGGGATCTTGTGGAGTCAGGAAAGGACCAATTTTTGGCAGGCCAGTTCCTGCTAAACCTTGGGGGCTGAACCTGCAAGAAATCTTTAACAGTTTGTACAGATTTTGCCTTTTCTTCCATTTTCTTCATTACCTGCTGGGCAGGTGTATCAAACAAACTGGTCTTATCCATAGGAGCATCTAATAACTTAGCTTTAACATGATCCGGTAAGACTTGTTCCTTCAGCCATGCATGTCTTCTTATCACTGTGCCAGTCATGGCTGATCTAAATGAAGCCTCCAGTGCATCATAGCCACATTTTAAGGAATGGTTACTAACCTGTTGTATGTTATTTACCATTTCTAATAGATATTTCTTATCTATAGAGTCATCAGAGGATAGCTTTTTAGTTAACTGATCAAGCATAAACTCTTGGTATTGTATCATGTGAAACTGACAGTTTAAAGCTCTAGCTGAGAGAGTAGCAGAGGTGTAAACCTTTTTGCCCCATATGTCTAAAGACCTGGCTTCCCTTTCAGAAGGAATAGGGTTTTTTGCTGTGGTCGAGGCTACTGCCTTAGGGCCCTGGGATATAGTTTCGGGGTCTGCAAGTGGGGCCTTGTATAGGTGATGATGAGTGTCTGGCATCCTGTAAAATCTATCTGGTTTGGCAGGTGCTGGAGGTAAGGAATCTGGTGCAGTGCAAACATCATTAAATGCATCGTCCACAACAGAGAGGACAGGAGGTATAGCTAAGGGCCTGTGTTGTGGTAGGTGCAGAAAAGTCCTAAGTCTTTTCTGGAGTCTGAGAAATCCTGTTCCTGCCATTGGAATTGTTCTCTCATGGCATGTAAGGTTTCCCCAAAGGAGAATTCTTCTGGTGGAGAAGCAGCTGGAATGGATTCTTCAGCATCTGAGTCCTCATAATTGGAGAAAGGAGCCTCTGGCTGGTCTGTAATATCTGAGTCATCCGCAGAATCATCAGAGGACACAGGCTCGAGGGGCTCTGCTCTAGGTCTCTTTTCTGGGGGTTGAGAGGCCCTGTCTGGGTGAGATTGAGATCCCCTAATTAAGGATATTAAATCTTCTGCCAGAGTAAGCATTTGTGAACTAGAAGTGGGCCTGGTTGAGGGGGGTTTAACAGGCACTGATTTAGTAGATTTGGCTGCTTTAGCCCTGGCAAAGGCCTTAATAGACATGGCTGCAGGAGGCCTAGCAGCACCACGTGCTGGGGTAGAGACATCCAAAGGGATGGTGTCTGATAAGTCACTAGTAACCACTGTAGTAGGTAAAATTTCTGAGGCCGATTCAAGTAAAGTAGCCGGAACCTCAGTAGTAGTCATTGATTCGGCTGTACTCTGATCAGTTTTCTCGGTTTGCTTAACCATGGTTTCAGCCGAAACCGCGGACCGCGAGTGTCGGTCTTTTTCTTTGCGTTTTTTAACAATTTGGGTAGTCGGAGGATCCGACGGCATAATGTACGCAAAATCAGAGCTGAAAAACTGTTCAGCAAACTCCGACCGACGTCTAAGCGTTCGTCGGTTGAAAGAAGCACAGGCCGAACAGGCTGCTACGTCGTGGTCTGGGCCTAAACAAGGCAAACAGTAAGAGTGGAAATCTTTATGAGGTATTTGTTTCCCACAAGTTAAACAGTTATTGACTTTTTCTGACATCGGCTGAGGCAAGAAAGAGTCCCCAACGGGTACTTAGCTTTTAGAAGTCTTCGAAGGAGTATTCGGTAGTAGTAATCTCTGGATCTGACCGACCGGCACTTGCGAACAGCTTCTGCTTCGGGCGCCACGCGGCAAGAAAGACTGAGGAAAATGGCGTCGGCTGATGCCTTTATACCCGAAGACCAGCAGAGATGACGTCGGGTGAAGTGCGACATCAGCCGAAGCCGGACCCGGACTTTGGAATCCGGCCGACCGAAGGGCTGCCTGACGACAGGACAACCCAGTTGTTATGACTGCAGATGCATCCATGAAGGATATCATGTGTTTTTTGAGCTGATACACAATCATAATTGCTTAGACATATTAAGGCTTTGTTAAGTTTAATTTTGGTGGCAACCAAAAAAAACAATTTGTAGAAAATGGAAATCAAAGACTTTTAAACCAACTGTTTTTGTAGTAGTGAATATTGTAACACAGATAAAACAAGAGGAAGTCTGATCTTTAGAAAAGAGTAGGAGGAAATTATACAGAAAAACATGGAAATTCTGGGAACAATACATGCAGAATAATGTTTTAGGGGATGAGTGAAGCATAAAAGAAGGCAAGAAATGAGCAATTCATGTAATGTTGGATTGATGATAATGGTATAAAAGAAAAAAGTGATCTATACATAATCTTTGTAACTGTGAACATGTCCACATGGTTTGTTTTCTTTTATATAAATATATCTGCCTTAAGTGATAATTCAATAAACTTGTTAAAAAAAGAAAAACTCAACCACAGAAGTGCAAATAAGAACATCCTTGTCAAGAGAAGAGTTTAAAATCTCAGACTAAACATAGTCACGAAGATATTGAGAACATATCTTTCCATAACTGACACAAAAGCAGCAGCTCTGGGGACAATGCATCATAAGAACACTTTAATAAATGTAAGAGTAAATGTTTAGTTGTATGAAAAGCAGATACAATAGAGGCATTCAAATAAATTTTCACCTCAGAACATTTTCAAGAACAATTAACTGTCTTGATGTTATCAAAAGTCAGAAGTAAAACCTTTAATATGTTAGCCTAGCAGTTTAAAATAAACTTTCTTCCCAAAATGGTCAAACACTTAACCCATCTTTTTAGAGGGAACTGGATTGGCCTTAGTAATCTGTATATCAAAAGACGTTTTAGAAAAGGAGATTACTGTACATCCTTTAAGCATAACCAGGTGTTAAAATCATAATACTTTTTCTGAGAATTATAAATTTCATTTTGTTCCCACTGGATAAAAAACTCAAATTTTTATGAAGTTTTGGAGAAAAAAAAGACCGTCTTTCTTGTGGAAACTCTGAACAACAGTTTCCTCAATCAGAATCTTCAGTTTGTGAAAAAATTCCTGGGGGGGGGACTTTTTTCTTTTTCTTTTCTTTGCTGAAGAGGATTCATGCAAAAAGCTGAAATTAATTCACAGCAAATCACACCAATCTTCCCTATCAATGGAAACCGATACGAAGAAGCAAAATTTTTTTCTTTTTGTTTTCTTTTCCCAGGGGAACTCCCTGAAAAAGACCAACCCAAGGCAAGCACACTATCTCGGGGTTGAGGCTCCCCTTCCCAGATATGCCACAGATCTATACATTAGCTCTTCCTCCAAGACTGGCAGGAGTGATTCTCACTTGCCCAGAGAGGACATGCCTAAAGCCACAGAGGATATCTCTAACTCCCACTCTTTAGGAGCTGTGTGGAATACACCGGGAGACCAGGAGAAAATGATCAACAGTCTGAGTAGCTAAGAGCAGCTACAGCAGAGTGTAGCAGACCTCATCAACAGCAGAGGCAAATAATGAACTACCTGACACCCACAGACTCCCTTTTAACGTTTGTCTTCTTGGTGGAAGGCAAAGGAAGAACAGAAGTAACCTATAACTGCTCTATTGGCCCAGCTGAGAAGGAACTGCTGAAGTCAGGTAGTGGAACTTGTAAGAGTAGTGAAGTCTTACGATAACCCCCCAAAAGTACTTCTGAGATAACAATAGGCTCTCAGCCAGTCCCCAAAAGTACCAACTTCTGCAGCAACACAAAGATTTGATAGTAATATGTAGAAGAAAGTTCAAAAAGCACAAAATAACACAAGCACTACTCAAAAGCAAAATCTTGTAAAACAGCATGACAATGCAAGTTTCCTACCATAAAAATATAAAATTTTACAGAAAAAAACAGTACTTTTCCTCAGACAAATTAAACAATGGAAGGTTTTTCCAACAGGGAATTCCCAGCATTGAAGAATCAGTAGTTGACTGTTAAGTTTCACAAAGTCCACAGAAGGAATGCACTTCAGACATGAGAAAAAAAGAAGTTACATACTCACTACAGCATTCCATCTGTGTTGTCTATTTTCATTCTTACTCAACAGATGGGTTTGGATCTGACCTTCAGATCTGACTTGGCTGTTACTATAGCTCATGGTAACCATAAAGCTCTAGAGCTTCTCCCTTACCCATAATGCACCAACCCCTAACATACCTCAGATCTTGTTTGCTAGATTAGAATAAGTAAGAAATATTACTATTGATTTCTGGTTATAGAAAGCCATTATCTGGAGTTCAACGAAAGGACCAGAGGTGTCCTTATTAACTCTCGTTCTTCCAGAAATCATTTGTTAAATGGTCGGGGGGGGTTGATGGGACAACACAGATGGAATGTTATGGGGAGTGCATAACCTCCTTATGTGATGATGTTAATTTTCATTCATTCTTCAAACAGTTGGGACAGAGTCCTCAGCTTCCTGAAATCCCAGGTGGATTCCAAGGAAGGATATTCCTGAGCATGCTCGAGCCAAAGGCTTCTCTACCCCTCGAGACCAGATCTTGTCTGTAATGAGTAATAAAGGTACAAGGAATAGCCCAAGTTGCAGCTGCATATATGTCGTCCATGGAATGCCTGGATAAAAACACTGAAGAAGTTGCCATGGATCTAGTTGACTGGGCTCTTAGAGGTTTTGGTAATGAGATACCCAATTTATTGTAGACAAAAGATTCACAGTCGGTAAAACCATCTTGCCAAAGTCACTTTTGTAACTGATCTACCTAATTTGGAATCCACAAATGAGATAAACAGTTGATCAGATTTTCTAATTTCTTTCACCCCATGTACGTACAAATGTAACTGTCTATGAGCATATACCAAGTGCAGCATGTATTCTCGTTTGTATTCAAATTGTGGAAAGAAGACAGGCAGATTAATGAACTGGTTGATGTTAGATTCTGACACCACCTTAGGAAGGAAAGAAGGGTAGGCTCATAAGGTTACTCTATCCTTATGAAAAATCTGGTAAGGCGGTTTAGTGAACAATGCCTGAAGTTCAGAAATCTTTCTAGCAGAGGTAATGGCCACCAGAAAGACAGTTTTCCTGGTCAAAAATGTAAAATCACATTTTGCTGTTGGTTAAAGGGGGAATGAATTAAGGCCTGCAGTACTAAATTCAAGTCCCCTGGTGGAGTAGGGTCTTTATAAGGTGGTCTCAACCCAAGTGCCTCTCAAAAAGGCTTTACAAAACTTAGATGAAGCCAGGGAAGAAATCTCAGATCCAATATGGAAGTTAGAGATTGCTGCCAACTGAAATTTAATGGTTGAGGAGCTAGCTCCTTCGTTGAAAATTGCTGCCAAAAATTCAAGGACACTTTGTACAGGGGCCAAAAAGGGTCAATATGTTTCTGATGGGATTAGTATCACTTCACTGAAAGACTATTTCACTGACACCCATTTCACTGAGACCAAATCACCTAAAGTTCATTTTACCTAAAACTCATTTTACTGCCAAACAGTATTCCAAGGCAAGTCAAAGGTATATGTCCTTTTCCCCACTATAGTGTGATCCTGGTGTTAGTATATATAGTTAGGAGGGGTGTGGGGGGCACAGCCCCCCACAGTGGGGGCGATGAGGGGCGTAGCCCCCACTTAATTTGGTTTTCTGTCTGGTTTTGTTTGACATTACTTGGTAAAACTCAACTAGGTGGGGGGGCTACGCCTCCCCACAACCCCCAATGTGGAGGGCTGTGCCAGTCACACACCCCTAACTATATATACTAACACCAGGATCGCATTACAGTGGGGAAAAGGACATTTACCTTCGACTTGGCTTAGAGTACTACTTGGTGACTGCTAGTTTATTTTTATGTTATAATACGTGTCTTAAAGGTCTATCAAGTACATCCAGTCATCCTTGCCCAGAAAGGGGCAAAATGGACTGAACCGTGACCATCTGAAACTGTGTGTCTCGAACTGATTTGTTCAAGTTGCTGAAATCCAAATTTTTTTGCCAGTCCCATTTTCCTTGGCACTAAAATAAACCTTGAGTAAGTTCCAGATTCTATATGGTCTGGTGGGGCCTCTTGGATGATTCTTTTTTTCTAGCAGCTTTTGAATTTCTAGTACTGCTGCTTCTTTTTGATTGGGATGAACATTGGGAAACTTGCATGAGGGATGGAAGTGGAAGAGAAAAGGGAATTATATAACCTCTGGAAATCATCTTCTGCACCCACAAATCTTTTGTGATGTCTATCCAGGCTCTCTGGTGCAGAGATAAACTACCCCCACTCGCCTCCAAAGGGGGACAATCAGGCCTCCTTTCAGGAGCACTGCTAGGGTTTGTCAGAGAAAGAATCTCTGCACCTTTGGTTTTGCGGGCTACCTCTGCCTTAGAGAAGGTCCTTTGAGGGTTTAAAAAACCTTATCCCACCGCAGAGAGGGTTTTTCTGTCCTGCTCACACGTGGAGAGTGTGTCCTTCACGTTGGGGCCAAATAAGAAGGTTCTGTCAAAAGGTGTATTGACAAAAGAGGAAATGAAGAGCTCAGCAAAGTCACACAAGTGCATCCAGGCATGTCTCCTAATGGAAATGCCTGAACCTGCTGCCCTTGAGGTACCCTCAGCTGCATGAGGCATAAGCCTCCTGGATTAATTTGAGATGAAGGGGTGCCTACTCTAAAGCCACAAAAGCCCGAGTCTCAGCAGCAGTGGTTCCAGAAAGGGATTTTGACAGTTCCTTAATCAAGTCCCTCTGAAGTCTTGTAAAGTGCGCCAGGTAATTCAGCGACCCAAGAACAAAGGTCACTGAAGCATACACACGCTTCCTAAGCCTAGGCTCCTTGTTACGGGGATGGACAGTAGAACTCTGTTCACAAGTTCCTTCTTAGTGGCCACCACCACGACCATAGTACAGGTAGTCCTTTACACCAAAACTCCTTTCCTGCAGGTGGTGCCAGAATCCGACTTGGTCCCTTGGGGATAGTTTCAACCAAGTCAAGCTTTTTCCACGCCTGCTTGGAGATCAAATCAATCAGCAGACAGTTACCCAAGAGGTAGACAGGCCAGATCCGAACAACTACATGAATACAGATTCCTCTGGAGAAGGACTGTCAGAGGACCAAACTCCCTTTGCTTAGGGATCTCTAGGATGTCTCCAAATGAGACGCCTTCAGGTGGTGATCCTGGGGATCCTTCCCATTTGTCAAAATTGGTATCTTCAGTGATAGATTCCTGTAAGGAATCTAACTGCCTCCTTTTCACTTCCTCTCCTGAGGTACTTCTTTGATGGGATGCTCCGGAGAAGTATCAGAAGAGATGGTGACACCCTGCAGGTAGCCTGGAGAGTTTGGGCTGGCTGTCCCTGTTGAGTTGAAAGCTGAGGATGAAGGTGCAGAGACACATGTGATCTTAAAGGGAGATCCGAGGGGGGAAGTGACCATCTGTCCTGCCGAGGCGCAGAAAACTCTCTCTACCGCCTCAAAAGCAGAACGTCCCAGGGAGATGGAAGCCGATGGATCCAAGAAGCCATGCTTCTGCCCTATCGGCTCCATCTGCCCCGAATGCATTCCATTCAAGTCAGACGCTGGAACTGAGCTGTCCAATGCCAATGGCTCTGGGGGGCAGAGACAGCTCTGACAACTTTAGAGTCATCTCGCAACACCTCTGGCTCCAAGAGTCATCCATCCCTGAACTCGCTGGAGCACGTAGAGAAATCCTCTGTGCCAAGGATAAAAGTAACCACAGATCAGACCCAGATGGTCTCGGCAAACACAGATCCAGGGGCTCTGAAATGGAGAGTTGTGTCAAAGAAGCCGATAGTGCAGGGGTACAGCAGACCAAGGCTTCCTAACCCGAAGGGGTAGGAACTGGGAAAACACCCATCTGTATTTACACTGAGAGAAATTTCATCATCCTATCGACAATGGCTTCAATCAGACTCCTGGAAGAATGAGAGGAGGCTAAAACGGGGAAGATTTTGAATACCGTCTTTCCATAAATGGGGATAGGACAGCACCGGGTCAATGCATGGTAAATAAGTCCTTGGAAGAAGTTTTGGATCCGATATATTCGGATTTAAAGAAGTTTTTGAGGTTCTGAAACAGGCTTTGAGACAGATGCCTTTGGATGTGTCTTGTGCTTCTTTTTAGGACGTTCCACCAGCAACTGTGTACAAGATCCAGACGGTCTCAGAGACTTTTTTTGATGTCTCCTTAGATATAGTTTGGGGGGGGGGGTGGAGTCCCAGTAATCACTTCCAAAAAAGCATAAGGCAACAAACCTTTTAAGATCAATTTGTTTCTATAAAGCATGATAGCCTGTGGGTTAAAATTCTTACATATAGAGCAGTCTATATTCAAGTGGTCTGGGCCGAGGTAATGCACACAAATTATGTGCGTCTTAGAGGAGGAGCTTATGATCACATTTTTGACATTTTTTTAAACCCAAAAGGGCCTTTTTCAGACATCTTTAAATTTAAAAAGAAATATATAGAAATTAGACATTTTTTTAAATAAAAGAGAAGGGAAATAAGGGCAAAGGAAAAAAAAAGTACCAACAATGGTATGCAAGAGTACACAAAACAGTGTAAAAAAGCTAAACGGAAAAGGATAAATAGATGTTAGAATACCAATAATGGTGTGTGTGTTTGTGTGTGTATATATATATATATATATATATATATATATATATATATATATACATATATACATATAAGAGATACACAAAGTTTAAAAAAAAATAAGGAAGGAAAAATAAAACGACAAGAAAAATTCACTTCTGAAAATAAGCTTTAGAGCTCAAATGACCACATCTATTTCACGAAAGCGGCCAACATGATCGGAGATATGTTAGGGGTTGGTGCATTGTGGGTAAAGAAGAAGCTCGAGAGCTTTATAGCTACCACGAGCTATACTAATGGCCGACTCGCATCTGAAGGTCAGATCCAAACTCAACTGTTGAGGAATGAATGAAAACTGACATCATCAGATCTAAGCTTTTTGGTGGTCCTAACTGCCTTTTTATATGGAGCTCTGTTTGAGCTCCTAGCAATTAGGGCATGTGGATGGTGCTCCTGAGCTTTGAAAAGCTAGACAGTTGGCCATAACCTCAGCAGGTTATAAACTGATCTTAGAGCAAGAAATCTGGACAAAGCAATAAATAATTTGGGGGGGGGGGGGTAAAGGCCCAAAAATAAGGACAATTTTTAAATATTGCTCTTACAAATTTAGAAAGTTGACAGAACAACAGGTTTTGCATTAGCATGAATTTTCTGAAGAGTATGAAGTTTGAAACTCAAATGTCTGCCATTATTTTCTGACTTCACTCAATGATTTGCCACTGATTTACCAGAAAACCACAATTTTATGAAAAATGGACCAAAAATATGAGGCAGAAATCTGGACATTCTGTGAAAATCTGTACAGTTGAGAGGTATGATGACTTCTTCAACAGTGATCTAATTATGAACATCAGATTTTACACAGTTTTCTCACACAAGCATATACTCAGTACAATCCCTTTATTGTCATGACAGTCCATAAAATTAATTTTCTTAGCACAGACTAATTAAAAATCACATTAAAAACAAGAAGTTATGTACTCGCCGTAACGTTCGATGTATGCAGTCCATCTCGCCTCACATTCTTACCCGTGGGTTCGGAGCCGAATGTCGGCTTCAACTCGGCCAACTTTTCTAGCTCGAATTCTTTCTATTGGCTGGGCTAAGATGGTATCCCATGCTGCACTGCTCTCTATCCCCAGATCTAGTTTGCTGCGAGCCCCAGCACTCATTCTCCATGCATAACACCACCTAAGGAAAGGAAGAACAAAAAATGAAGGAAGCTCTGAAACCAGACCTAACCTCCAGATCCTCCAGGATGGGGGAAGGTGGGGTGGGGGTGGGGGGTAAGTAAGAATGTGAGGCGTGATGGACTACATACATCGAACGTTATGGTGAGTACATAACTTCTTGATGTTATGTAGTCCAATCTCGCCTACATTCTTACCCATGGGACAGCGTCCCTATTACCTAAATCCTGGGAGGCTCAGTGGAAAATATTCCTGAGCACTGTGGAACCAAAGGAAGACATGCCCCTAGATACCACATCCAACTTGTAATGAGTAATAAAAAGGTGTGAAGAGATGCCCAAGTAGCCACAGTACAAATATCATCCATAGAAAATCTGGCCTGATAGGCTGTAGATGTAGATACAGTCAGAGTAGAATGAGCCTTCACCCGGAATGGTAAATCTATACCCCCTGAGGAATAAATGAAAGAAATACAACTGGAGAACCACCTGGACAGCGCGACTTTGGAGACAGGAGACCCAATTCTGTTTTCCGAAAAGGAAACAAACTGATCAGATTTTCTGAGGTCTTTTGCTCTGTGCAAATAAAAACTTAATTGTCAGTGCACATCCAGTTGATGAAATTTGAATTCTGCCTTGTTTGAGAAATGGGGGAAAAAACACTGGCAACTCAATAGATTGATTCAGGTTACTGACTGACGCCACTTTGGGAAGAAAGGAGGGGTTCGGTCTGAGAGAAACCCTGTCCTTATGAAAAATCAAATAAGGGGGTTTGATTGATAAAGCTTGAAGCTCCGAAACGCGTCTGGCTGACGTGATGGCTACTAAAAAGACATTCTTCCAAGATAAGAATTTTAAATCACAAGTGGCTGCAGGCTCAAAGGGGGGTGAAGTAAGAGCCTGTACAACTAAGTTTAAATCCCAAGGCATGACAGGTGCCCTTCAGAAAAGCCTTACAGAGTCTATGTGCCATCAGGCTAGGCTCGTCTGCGATGTAAAAGGTAGAAATCGCCGCCAACTGGACTTTAATGGTTGTGGCCGCTGAACCCTGGTTAAAAATCATAGACAAGAACTCCAATACAGACGAAATTGGAGCTGTGTAAGGGTCAATCTTTTTGGTATGCGACCAGATTGAAAACCTCTTCCATTTACTGTAATAAATCTTCCTGGTTGAGGGCTTATGAGAGGAAGATAAAATATGAACCACTTCCAGTAACAAATGATGAAGCCTAACTAAGGATGGAAGTGGAGTAGCCAGGCTGTCAACCGGAGGGCCCGAAGAGAGGGATAGAGCTGCCCTGACGTGTGTCAGTAAGTCTGGTTGTGGGTCCAGAATCCAAGGAGCGTCCATGAGATAGGGATGGAGAAAGGGGAACCAAATTTGATGAGGCCGTGTGGGGCAATCAGAATCATTCTGCTTCCCAAGGTTTGCGCTTTCTGAATTACCTTTGACAGCAAGGGAACCGGAGGGAAGGCATATAGTAGACTGGAGGGCCAATCGTGGACTACAGCGTCCCTGGGTGACTCCCCTTGAGGAGGTATCAACGTGAAGTAGTTGCTGCATTTGGCATTGAGGGGGCTGGCAAAAAGGTTGCAGCAAGGCTGACCCCACCTGCGGAAGATCTCTTCCGCAACTTGACAGTTCAGGGACCATTCGTAAGGCATCAGAATAGCTCTGCTTAGCCTGTATGCGATCACATTGGACTTCCCTGGAATGTGCGTTGCCACCAGGAAACATTGGGAAGACACTGCCAACTGCCACACTCGCACAGCCTCTCTGCAAAGGGGATAATACTTGGTTCCTCCCTGCTTGTTCAGATACCACACCACTGACATATTGTCTGAGTGGATTGCAACAGTCTGGAGAGGAAGAAAACTCTGAAGTGCTTGCAATGCTAGTAGCACAGCTCCCATCTCCAGGACATTGATATGCAGATGCATCTCGTGCTCTTGCCACGTGCCTTGGACTGTCCTTCCTAGATAATGCCCCCCCCCCCAATCTGGGAGGCATCCGTGGTCACCAAGGCAATGGGGGCGCAGGAACGAAGGGCTTTCCTGCATTCAGGTTGTCGGTGCGAAGCCACCAACTGAGATCCTGTTTGCACCTGTCTGTGAGTAGAATAGGATGAGAAAGTGGAAGATGTTGAAGAGACCACTGGGCAAAGAGAAGCCACTGAAGGAGTCTCATATGTAGCCTTGCCAGAGCGACAAACAATCGTCACAGCCACTGTCCCCAATAGTTGGAGGACCCATCTTGCCTTCGCTCTTCTCAGAGGGAGCAAGGCGTGAACTTGTTGTTGTAGGACTCTGATTCTTTCCTGTGGTAGAAACGCCCACATGAGAACGGTGTCTAGTTCTGCACCTATAAAAAGTGACAAGCTGTGAGGGAACCAAGGCAGATTTTTCCCAGTTCAATGTGATGCCCAACTGTTGACATAGGTTGATAGTAGCATCCCTGGTCTAAATTAGTAGATGCCTGGTGGTTGCAGTAAGGAGCTAGTCATCCAGATATGGAAACACTTGGAATCCCTGACGTCTCAAGTGAGCAGTCACCACTGCCATGCATTTGGTAAACACCCTGGGGGCTGTGGTGAGACCAAAGAGCAGGGCTCGAAACTGAAAATGACTGGCTCCCAGCCAGAAGCGTAGGTGACTTCTGGATGCCCTGGTCATCTTTATGTGGTAAGTAAGCATCCTTGAGGTCGATGGAGCACATCCACACTTCTTTTCCCAACAATGGGAGAATAGACTGGAAAATGACCATTCAGAACTTGGACTTTTGCAAGTGGGTGTTCAATTGGCTGAGATCCAATATGGGTCTCAGGTCCCCTGTCCTTTTCGGCAGCAAAAAGAATCGGGAGTAAGTCCCTAATCCGGTCTGGTCTGAGGGGACATGCTGGATGGCTCCTTTTTGTAGCAGCTTTGGAACTTCTATAACAGCGCAATCCCTTTGACTGGGTGGAACATCCGGAATTTTCTTGATTGGAGGGGGATCTGACGAGAAGGGGATGACATATCCTCCGGAAATTATTCGTAGAACCCACTGGTCCTGGTTGATGTCTTGCCAGGCCTCCGGGTACAATGAGATTCAACCCCTGACCCGCTCCAGAAACGCAGTCGGGCCTCCCCTCAAGAGCGGCAGTAGGGAGAACCGCAAAAAGAATCCCGGTCTCCCGAGATGCGGGGGACTACTCTGCCCCTAGGGCGGTGTCTCCCTGAATAACCACCCCCTCCCCTGCCTCTGGACGTGGGGGCTCACCTTGTGCATTGGGAAAAAACCTCTGTGATTTCTTGAACCACATTTTGCCACCCCTATGGGCCTTGGGATAAGGCCTAGAGGGAAGGGAAAAATGGACCCCTATGGCAGACAGAGTTTTTCCCTCCTGCTCGCACCTGGTGAGGGTGTCTTTAACCTTGGTTCCGAACAAAGAGGAACAATCGAAGGGGGCATCGGTGAATGAAGACGTGAAGGCCTCCGCGAAATGACTAAGGCGCATACAGGCCTGTCGCCTAAGAGCAACTCCTGAACTTGCTGCCCTACTCGCTCCTTCGGCTGCATATGAAATCAGCCTCATGGAGGAGTTTACAATGGAATTGAGGGTAGACATCTGAGCATTAACTGTCTGGGCCACCGCCTCAGAAACGTTACCCATGAGAGTATCTCCAAGCTTTTTGAGGAGATCTCTCTGGAGCTGTGTTAAGTGAGACAAATAATTCAGTGACCGTAAGGTAAAGGTCGCTGAAAAAAAAGTACGCTTCCCGTACTGGTCCATGGTCCTAGACTCATTGTTAGGAGGATGGACAGTGGAAGAAGTCTCGGCTAATTCCTTTTGAGTGGCAGCTGTCACCATCATGGCATCCACAGGGACTCCCTTGGGCCAAAATTCCTTATCAGGAGGAGCAGACAAAAATTTATTGGGTCTCCTGGGGACCGGTTCCACAGAGTCAGGGGTTTCCCACACCCTTCGACAAACCAAATCCAGGAGCTCGCCAAAGGGTGGAGATACCCAGGAGGCAGAGGGCTGAGCACCAAAGGCCTTCAGGAAGACCGACTCCTCCTCGGAGGGGGCTTTGGATGGCCAGTCACTTCTTTGTTTCAAAATCTCTAAGATGTCAGAGAAAGAAACATCCTCAGAGGATGGCTTGGGGGACCCCTCCGATTCCTTGAGGTCGGTGTCTGATGTGAGAGACTCATCCTGGGAATCTATGTGCTTCCTCTTGCACGTCTTCTTTCTGGGTGGCTCCTCAGGCAAAGGCTCTGAGGGGCCCTCAAATATGGGGACCACTCATGGGGGTACCCTGAGGCCTTGGGGCTCCGCTGTCTGGAGATAGATGGCGGTCAGACACCTGCACCAGTGTAGTAGGGGACAGAGTGACTGACCCACATGATGCCGCTGACGACCTGGCCAGCGCACTCCGCATGGCCTCGAAGGCTGGTGTCCCCCCCCCCCCCCCCCGAGTCCAAGGAACGACCAGCCTCCAAAGCCATGACAGGAGTCAAACTTCCTCGAGCCAAAGCACCGAGAGGGCGACTAGGAACCGAGGGGTGTCCCGAAGCCTCTCCCTCGGGTCCAACTGAAGGATCCCGAGTCCTGAATCCTATGGACGGCGCAGATGGGGTCGGAGCTGACTTCGGCACAGATAAGCCAGGAGGGGCTGTCGGAACTGACCTAGGGACATTACATGGAGCCGAGCACTCCGGCTCCAAAAGCTGAGGTGCGCTCAGAGGAGGAAGTATCTAAGCAGGTTGAAGGATAGGCTCAGGAGCCGACTGGGTCAGAGCTGAGAACAATTTTGCCAAGATTGAAGGAGTCTCTGCACCACTCTATCGACATCCACATCTGATAAGATCCTGGAGGATTTAGAGGATAGAGATGGAGATCGAGACCTGCGAGGAGGTGATACTGGCCTAATGCTAGGCGATCGGCTCCGAATAGGTTCCAAGATGATTGGAGCCGAAGCAGGTTCCATAACAACTGACACTTCCTGCGGCCCCGAGGACAATGGAGCCGAGGATGTCGAAGCAGAGTTCGCTATTTTCTCCAGTGGCTCTGAGGAGACTGATGGAGCTGGAGATCTCTTTTTAGATTTAGAAGATTTTGCCTTGGAGCTGGAAGCAGTTTCCAGACCCCCCTCGAAGGAGGGTTTGAGAAGTCCCTTCAAAATCTACTTATTCTTCCTTTCCTGAAGGACTCTCGGACTAAAAGCATGACAGAAACTGCACGATTCCTGGAGATGGATTGCTCCCAGACAATACACACAGACAGAAAGTCCATCGGTAATCATCATCATCTTCTTTCGTCTGTTCCCATTAGGGGTCGCCACAGTGGATCATCTGTTTCCACTTCTTCCTGTCCTCTGCATCATGCTCTTTCACACCAACTGCCTGCATGTCCTCTCTCACCACATCCATAAACCTCATTTTAGGCCTTCCTCTTTTCCTCTTACCTGGCAGCTCCATCCTTAGCATCATTTTCCCAATATACCCAGCATCCCTCCTCAACACATGTCCAAACCAACGCAATCTCGCCTCTTTTGCTTTGTCTCCAAACTGCCCTGCTGACCCTCTAATATACTGATTCCTAAACCTGTCCATCCTAGTCACACCCAATGCAAATCTTAACATCTTTAACTCTGCCACATCCAGCTCTGACTCCTGCCTTTTCGACAATGCTACCATCTCCAACCCATATAACATAGCTGGTATCAGTACCCTCTTGCAGACCTTCCCTTTCACTCTTATTGGTACCCATCTGTCACAAATCACTCCTGACACTCTTCTCCACCCATTCACCCTGCCTGTACTCTCTTCTTCACCTCTCTTCCACACTCACCATTACTCTGAACTGTTGATCCCAAGTATTTAAACTCATTCACCTTTACCAACTCTACTCCCTGCATCCTCACCATTCCTCTACCCTCCCCCTCTCATTTACACACATATATTCTGTTTTAGCCCTGCTGACCTTCATTCCTCTCCTCTCTAAAGCATATCTCCACCTCTCCAGGGTCTCCTCATCCTGGTCCCTACTCTCACTACATATCATAATGTCATCTGCAAACATCATAGTCCATAGGGCCTCCTGTCTAATCTCATCTGTCAACCTGTCCATCACCACTGCAAATAAGAAAGGGCTCAGTGCTGATCCTTGATGTAATCCCACCTCAACCTTAAACGTATCTGTCACTCCCACCGCAGACCTCACCAATGTCACACTACCCTTGTACATATCCTGTACCACTCTTACATACTTCTCTGCCACTCCCGACTTCCTCATACAATACCACAACTCCTCTCTAGGCACCCTGTCATATGCTTTCTCTAAGTCCACAAAGACACAATGCAACTCCTTCTGACCTTCTCTGTATTTCTCCAACAACACTCTCAGAGCAAATATTGCATCTGTAGTGCTCTTTCCTGGCATGAAACCATACTGCTGATCACTAATCATCACCTCCCTTCTTAACCTAGCTTCCACTGCTCTTTCCCATAACTTCAAGCTGTGACTGATCAATTTTACCCCACTGTAGTTACTGCAGCTCTGCACATCACCCTTATTCTTAAAGATAGGTCCCCAAAACACTTTTTCGCCACTCCTCAGGCATCCTCTGACTTTCCAAAATTTCATTAAACAATCTGGTTAAAAATTCCACTACCATTTCTCCTAAGCACCTCCATGCTTCCACTGGTATGTCATCTGGGCCAACAGCCTTTCCCATTCCTTCATCCTCTTCATAGCTGTCCTTACTTCCTCCTTGCTAATCTGCTTAACTTCCTGATTCACTATCCCCACATCATCCAACCTTCTCTCTCTCTCATTACCTTCATTCATCAGCCCTTCAAAGTACTCTTTCCATCTACTTAACACACTCTCCTCACTTGTGAGTACGTTTCCCTCACTGTCCTTTATCACCCTTACCTGCTGCACATCTTTCCCAGCTCTGTCCCTCTGTCTAGCCAATCGGTACAGGTCCTTTTCTCCCTCTTTAGTGTCCAGTCTCTCATACAACTCTCTATATGCCTTATCCTTAGCCTTCGCCACCTCTCTCTTTTTGCCATGCGCCTCATCTCCTTATACTCATGTCTACTTTCTTCATCTCTTTGACAATCCCACTTCTTCTTCGCCAGCCTCTTCCTCTGTATACTCTCCTGTACTTCCTCATTCCACCACCATGTCTCCTTGTCCTCCTTCCTCTGTCCAGATGTCACACCAAGCATCTTCCTAGCAGTCTCCCTTACTAGCTCTGCTGTAGTTACCCAGCTATTCGGTAACTCTTCATTGCCTCCCAGTGCCTGTCTTAACTCTTTCCTGAACTCCACCTCACAATCACCCTTTTTTAACTTCCACCATTTAATCCTGGGCATTGCTTTCACACTCCTCCTCCACTTCTTGATCACCAGCATCATCCTGCAGACCACCATTCTATGCTGCTTAACTACACTTTCCCCAGTCACCACTTTACAGTCTCCAATCTCCTTCAGACTGGCCCTCCTACATAGGATATAATCCACCTGTGTGCATATTCCACTCTTGTACGTCACCCTATGCTCCTCCCTCTTCTTAAAATACGTATTCACCACAGCCATGTCCATCCTTTTCGCAAAATCCACAATCATCTGACCTTCTGCATTCCTCTCCTTAACACCATACCTACCCATCACTTCCTCATCCCCTCTGTTCACTTCACCAACATAACCATTGAAGTCTGCTCCAATCACTAGTCTCTCACCCTTGGGTACACTCACCACCATTTCATCCAACTCACTCAAAGATTTTTCTTTCTCATCCATCGCACACCCAACTTGTGGAGCATATGCACTAACAACATTCATCATTACACCATCAATTCAAGCTTCATAAACATCATTCTATCAGACACTCTCTTCACCTCCAAAACACTCTTGGCATACTGTTCCGTTAGGATAACCCCTACACCATTTCTTTTGCCATCCACACCATTAAAGAACAATTTGAACCCGCCTCCTATACACTTGGCCTTACTTCCCTTCCATCTGGTTTCTTGCACGCACAATATATCAACCTTCCTTCTCTCCATCTTATCAGCTAGCTCTCTCCCTATACCAGTCATACTGCCAACATTCAAAGTTCCTACCCTCAGTACTACACTCCTAACCTTCCTCCTCTCTTCCTGCCTTCGGGCATGCCTTCCCCCTCCTTTTCTTCTTCGGCCAACAGTAGCCTAATTTCCACCAGCACCCTGTTGGCTAACAGTACTGGTGGCAGTCATTGTTAACCCGAGCCTCGACCGATCCAGTATGTAATTATGAAAAGTTCTCCACATCAGTAATTTTTGGCAGAGGTTTTACATCGGATGCCCTTCCTGATGCAACCCTCCCCATTTATCCGGGCTTGGGACAGGCACAAAGAAATGCACTGCCTTGTGCATCCCCAGTGGCTGGGTTAATGTCCATCAGTAATGGACATCTTATAACTGCACCTACAGCATTTCTTGAAGCCCAAGGGCTTGTGCTCCTTAGTATATTTGGACACAGCTAACTTACAAAAGCACCAAAGACAAGTAATCACTGAATAAAGGACCAACGGTCAAACAGTCACAAGGCGGGAAAAACTACCACTAACAAACTACCTCAAGATCTCTAATTTAAACGATCCTTAGAAACAAAACAAGGGGGGAAGGATTAAAACCTCTAATTTAAATGGTTTTAGACCCGGTAAAGTTTATAACACAAGGAAAGCAAGGGGACAGACTAGGTCCTTTAACTGGAACGGGCCTAGCCCGTTGGAAACAGCTAGTGGGATACCACAGAAAAATTATCAAACACACAATTTTTCCACAATACAAGACCACAACACACAATAGCTATTAAAATAGCTTTTTCTTTGCAACAAATTCTCTAATATGAAAAAAAGGGTACTTAGCCACAGCCAAGAGCGAGACCATGTCCAAGCTACACGAGCAGCAAACGAGATCGGAGGGAAAGAGAGCAGTGCAGCATGGGATACCATCTTAGCCCAGCCAATAGAAAGACTTTGAGCTAGAAAAGTTGGCCGAGTCGGAGCTGACATTCGGCTCCGAACCCACGGGCAAGAATGTATTCGAGATTGGACTACATAACATCACATTTTCCCACTGAAAAATTACATTTTTGGAGGTTTTCCACATTATACTTCTCTCCCAAACCTTGGACGATCATTAGTCGACAATGAGTTTCACACAGCCTGCAGGGGAGCGTGTATCGACAGCAATAAAGCTCTGAAGTTTTTGGTAAATAAACTGCTCTCTTTATGTGGCTCTACTCGAGCAACTGGCAGTTATGAAACATGCAATATGCCCTGAAGCTTTGGATGCTGACCAGTGGTCATATTCTACACAGGACATAACCCAAATAACTCAGGCTACTGCAAAAGTGATATAATGCTGAACACAATGTTATAGGGAAAACTGAGTGGAATGAGGGCCACAGTACATGGATCTCAGCACTTACAAGACAGCTCAAGGAAGATGAGAAGAGGTAATTGAAAAAAACAGAAAGCATAGGATCTTAAACTGTGCAAATTGATGTCAGGTGAAAGCCAATGCTTAAAATCCTCTGAGAAATTCAGGATAATATCTGCAAGAGGATACCTGGTTAGAACATCAAAGGCTTAAAGTACAAATTAAGAGAGCTGGAAGGATGTTCGGAGGGTGAAGAACCTTGTGGGAGTTTTCAAGTGGAAGAATGGCTGCTTCGGGTGTGGTGAGAGAAGACACAGGAAAGCAGACTACACTGGGTGAGTAAAACACTAGTAAACAAGTGCTGCCACAAAGACTTTGAGAGAGTGGCAAAAGGAAAGTACAGTTTTGTACCTACCATAAATGTAGATGTTCGAGGATCCCCATTGCTGCAGTCCTTACTATTGGGTATAGTCCGCCGTCCAGTCGGCCCGAATACCAGAGTATAAGGCTGACGTCGGTCAGGGCGCATTAGACTGACGTCAGTACGTCAGGGTACTAATGCGCATGACCGACGTCATATCCTCAGTCTTTTCTTGCCCCAGATGTCAGAAGACCCTAAAAAGACAAGGCCCAAAATACCTGCACAAAAATATGTACAATATATACAAGAATATATACAAAAATATAAGCATGTAACCTCACCTACACAACCACCCCTAAACACAGAGGGAAGGAGGGAGGGTAAATGGGACTGCAGCAATGGGGATCCTCGAACATCTACATTTATGGTAGGTACAAAACTGTACTATGTTCTTCGTTCCCCATTGCTGCAGTCCTTACTATTGGGTAGAATCCCAAAGCAGAGGTAAGGGAGGCTGGCAAATCATAAAGAAGCAGGAGCTGACAACATGCCTTGCAAAACAGCTGTGGCAAAACCAGCCCTAGACTTAGAGTAGATAGGAAGGTGATAATGCTTAGAGAAAGTATGCACTGAACTCCAAGTAGCTGCTTCCAAAATATCCTTAGTTGCCACCCTCCTTAGAAATGCTGTTGAAGTGGCAGTAGCCCTAGTGGAATGAGGCCTAATCCCAGCTGGAATCTCCTTGCCATGATGGGAATAACAAAATGCAATGCAAAAGCCAATCCACCTAGAAATAGTTTGTTTTGACACAGGCTTGCCCTGTGAACTCAAAGCAAAAGAAACAAACAACTGCTGAGACAGCCTGAAATCCTTAGTCCTGCTTAAATAATAACGCAATTGCCTGTGTACATCTAAAGTGTGCAAAATCTTTTCCCCTTTATTTTGGGGGTCTGCATAAAAAGTAGGCAAATGAATAGTTTGGTTTAAAGCCACACTAGAAACCACCTTAGGCATAAAGGAAGGATTAGTACGTAATGATACCCTATCCTTATGGAAAATCAAAAAGGGCTCTACTGCCATAAGGGCCTGCAACTCAGACACCCTTCTTGCAGAAGTAATAGCCAACAGAAAAGCAGTCTTCCATGACAAGTATTTCAATTCAGCAGTAGCCGCAGGCTCAAAAGGTTGTAGAGTTTTTCCAACACAAAATTGAGATCCCAAGCAGGAGTAGGAGCTCTACGTGGGAGTCTTATATTCTTTGCCCCTCTAAGAAACTGCTTGAACAAAGGATGCGAAATCAATGGTGGGTCACAATCATAGTGAGCTGAAATTGCTGCAGCATGAATCTTAATGGAAGAGAAGGACAAACCTTTGTCCAATAACTCAGTAAGATATTGAAGAGCCACACTCAAATTAGGCTCAGAAACCTGCAAATTCTTTGCTGTACTCCAAAATAAAAATCTCTTCCATTTTTCTGCGTACACTTTCCTTGTACTAGGTCTTCTAGCTTCCATAATCACATTTAAAACTTGTTGAGGAAGTTGAGACCTGCTGTGCTTCAACACAGAATATGCCAGGCTGTTAGATGAAGAGAGTGAAGCTTGACATTGAGCAGATGACCATCCTTCTGAGATAACAGATGAGGAATCAGAGGTAAAGGCCATGGAGGCTTCCTTACCAGACTCCGTAGTAGTGGGTACCAGTGTTGCCGAGGCCAATCTGGAGCTATCAAAATCATCCTTGGCCTGTCTTGTCTGACCTTTAATAGTACCTTTGGAAGAAGAGGCAGAGGAGGAAAGGCATACACATGAAGGTTTTTCCAACTGAAAGACAGAGCATCCACTTTCCAAGCTGTGCGATGAAACCCCTTTGTGCAATACTGTGGCAGCTGGTGGTTTAGTGGAGAAGCGAACAGATCTATGTCTGGAGTTCCCCATGACACTGTCAATTTTGAAATACATGAAGATCCAGTTTCCACTCGTGGGGATCCATGATTTGTCTGCTTAACACATCTGCTAAGGAGTTCTGTGCTCGGCAGAAACCTTGCCTGAAGAGTTAGTTGCAAGCTTAGCAGTCTCCCATAAAATCATTGCTTGCCTGCATAGAGGATAAGAATGTGTTCCCCTTGCTTGTTGATGTACCACATGACAGTTGTGTTGTCTGTTAGAATCAACACCTGCCCTGGAAGAAGTAACTCCTTGAAAGCCATTAATGCAAACTGGACTGCTAACATCTCCTTCATGTTGATATGTAGATGCTGTAGTCTGGCAGGCCACTTGTCTTGTATCCACTTTCCATTTAGATGAGCTCCCCAAGCAATGTCCGAGGCATCTGTCGTTAAAATCTGACTCGCCTCTGGCCGGGTCACAGAGAGTCCCTTGTTTAGGTGACATTCCTGAGCCCACCACAAAAATTCTTTTTGAAGGCAAGGTATTATTTGAATGACAGTGTCCAAATTCTGGCAGTGCTGTGTCCATACATTTTTGAGATACCATTGTAGCTTCCTCATATGCAGTTTGGCATTGGGAAGCACCAGAATACAAGATGCCATGAACCCTAATGCTTGAAGGACTGTCCTTGCAGTCAGCACGGACTGATGAGATAGTTGATGGAAGTAAAGTGATAGACTCTTTTGTTTGTCCGGGGTTAAAAAGGCCATCTGGGCTGCTGTATTCAGTCTCACACCCAGAAAGCACATGTCTTGAGAGGGTACTAGACTGGACTTTATTTCGTTCACAGAATACCCTAGGCATCTTAGCACTGCTATAACATATTCCAGATGCTGTAGAAGGTCTTCCTTTTCTTGAGCCAGAATCAGGCAGTCGTCCAAGTAAGGATAGATTTGAATTCCTTGAAGCCTGAAGTAAGCTATCACTGGAGCCAGAACCTTTGTGAATACTCTGGGCAGTAGATAAGCCAAAGGGCAATGCAGAGAACTGATAATGAGAATTTCCAGCTCGAAACCGCAGATACTTCCTGCAACTTAGCCTTATAGGCACATGAAGGTAAGCTTCCTTGAGATCTAAAGTTACCATCCAGTGATCTTTGCCCAGCAGAGGTAAAAGCTGTTGTAACGTCAACATCTTGAACTTGGGAATGTCCAGAAAAGTGTTGAGGAGAGATAAATCCAAAATTGGTCTCCACGTGTTCCCCTTCTTTGGTACTAGGAACAGGCGAGAATAAAATCCTAGGCCCCTTTCTGATACAGGGACTGGCTGAATGGCCCCCATCTGGAGTAACTGAGAAACTTGCTTGTGAGCCTCTTTTTCTTTGTGGAGGAGGAACGTCTGGCATGCCTTTGAAAGGGGCATTGTATGGAAATAAAATCTGTAACCGTGGTGAATGATATCCAACACCCATTTGTCTTGAGTAATTAAATCCCAATTTTCTTTGAAAAGAGACAGTCTTCCTCCCAAAGGAGCTGCCAGACGAGAATCTACTGGCAGCTGAAAAGACAGGTCATTGGGTCTGTTTACGAAAGGACTGACCCCTGCCCTCACCAGAAGTCTGAGCAGGTGAACTCCCTGTTCTAGGCCTAAAAGAACCTTGAGCCCTGCCCCTACCACGTCTAGACCTACCCCTAGACTGGGAATCATAAGCAGGATATGTCCACCCCTTAGCAGGCCAATTTCTACTAAACTTCGGTGGCTGCACCTGCAAAAATCTTTAACAGTTTGCATAGACTTAGCTTTGTCCTCCATTTTCTTTAAAACTGCTTCCACAGGCGATCCAAACAACACATCAGACTGTAAAGGAGCATCCAAAATCCTTGTCTTAACATGCTCAGCTAAATTCTGATCCCTCAACCAGGCATGCCTGCGAAGAACAGAACTAGTAGCAGCCACCCTCGAGGAGGCCTGTACAGCATCAAAACCACATTGCAAAGAATGCTTACCCACTTGTTCAGACACATGAACCAAATCCAGCAACTCTTTACACTCAATACCTTCCGCCAAAGCATCCACCTTAGATTTTAATTGTGAAAGGAGATAATTCTGATATTTTAGCATGTGAAACTGACAATTCAACGCTCTCATGGCTAGAGTGGAAGAAGTATACACTTTCTTTCCCCACCTATCCAAAGCCCTTGCCTCTTTATCAGTGGGAACAGGATTTTTAACCACAGAAGCCTTAACACCTTTAGGCCCTTGAGAAATAGTTTCTGGGTCCGCCCTAGGACTCTTAAACAAATACTTATGAGCTTGGGCACCCTATAATACCTATCAGGCTTAACAGGAGCAGGAGGCAAAGAGTCAGGGTTCAGGGAAGCCTCTGCAAAAACATCTTCCACCACATTCAACACAGGAGGAATAGCTAAGGGCCTATGCTGGGGTAAAACAAGAATTCCCTAAGCCTTTTCCTGGAATCAGAGTAATCCTGGCCTTCCCATTTAAAGTGCTCCCTCATGGAATGCAGAGTCTCTGAAAATGAGAAATCCTCAGGAGGAGAAGCTGTAGGAGTGGAATCATCCACATCAGAATCAGAATAAGTAGGATACTCCTGCAAGTCTTCCGCAGAAGACTCTGAAGCCTCTGAACACTGTTCAAAACTATCAAACTCCGGTTCCACCCTAGGCCTCTTATCAGGAGGGGGCATAGAACCTCTAATCATAGTAATCAAATCTTCTGCCATTTTAAGCATATGTTTCTTAGGTACAGAACCCGAAATGCTAGGAGAAGCCCCCACTGAAGCTGAACTTGGCCTACCTCTCAAAGAAGTTTTGGCAACAGAAGGAGAGGCTCTAACTACCTTGGGAAGAGAGGGAAGAACAGTTACCTGAGAAGCCCCTCAGCCTGGCCTACCTCCTGAGAAGGCACATCCTGTAACAGTAAAGTTTCTGCCTGAGACTCCATGGAAACTCCTGGCAAAACCTCTGGCTCCACTGAGCCTTCTAAAGAACCGACGTCCGGGACTGCCGGTTCATCAACCCTAGGCTTCGCTGTTTTGTCCTTGCGCTTCTTGGAAGCGGGCGCCGGAGCATCCGGCGGCATCTTATAATTGCAACGCTTCCCAAACACTAACCTGGCACCGTCTAACCTCCTCTTAATAGTGCGTTTGTTAAACCTAGCACAAGAGCGGCAACCAACAACCTCGCGCTCAGGCCCTAAACAAGGTATACACAAGGTATGGTAATCCCTATGAGGTATCTGTTTCCCACAAGAAATACAGTTATTCACTTTTTCTGACATCTGGTTAAATACTGAGGCAAGAAAAAACCAAAATGTTCCCCAACGGGGTACTTAGCCAACTCTGTTTCGGTCTGAAACTCCGGTTTCGGAAATATTTCAGAACGGCAACCTGCACTCGCAAAACTGCTTCTGCATCGGACCATGCGGCAAAAAAGACTGAGGATATGACGTCGGTCATGCGCATTAGTACCCTGACGTACTGACGTCAGTCTAATGCGCCCTGACCGACGTCAGCCTTATACTCTGGTATTCGGGCCGACTGGACGGCGGACTATACCCAATAGTAAGGACTGCAGCAATGGGAAACGAAGAACATTGTGAAAAAGAATAGTGGATCAGTATAAGATGATTTATGGAAAAAAGGCATAGTAGGTAAGTTAAGAGATAAGAATGACAGGACTAGTCTGTGACATAAAATGAAGACTGCTTCAAATATGGTAAAAGAAAGTCAGGGAAATTATACCCATGGGTGGGAGCGGACAGTGAAAAATGGTATGTGAAGACTTGGAAACAACAAAGGTACACATGTTGAGATGTACAGACCACCAATGTTTAAAGGACACAGTCAAAAAAGTTCAGATAGTGGAGTGCAAAAAATTCTCTTGGGGGGGGGGGGGGATGCGGTATCAGAGAAGCTGAAAGAGGAGCTAAAGTGTAGAAATGCTGCAGGATGGGAAAACGTGCACTCTAGGAGAGCTGACCATAGAAATGACTGGTAAGGTTTTGGGAAAACAAGCACTGGTACTTAACTGAGTGCTGAACTTTTGCAGATATCTACAAATCCATCACAGCAACAGTTAAGTACTTAGACTTCAAGATGAGATATGTAAGTTCATTCTCCCTGTACTAGGTACAGTAGAGTCCACTGCCAAAGGTTTGAAGCACAGTATAAAGTGGATATATACAAAACAAATCCCCCCCCACCAAAATATATCCTCTGCATGCTACTAGGTTTAACCACCATATGTCATTATTGGGGACAGACAATAACTTTTGGTAGTCTGGTGCTCTATTTTTGAATATTTTATCTGATACAGTGCACCACTATATCAAATAAAACAACTTTGCTGAAGCATTTGTGTTAAACCCTTGAGATTTAATATGTCCACTGTTTCTTTCAACAAAATAAAGCAATCAAGATTACATTAAAAATAAAGCTCCAAGGCAAACAAATCAGGGTAGTAGTAGGTCTCCACAAAATGAGAGATTTTTTTCCCCCTCTTTCACTTGAAGGGGTAGCCATGCTTAGAAGAAGGCTTCTTGTTAACCTAATTTACCTCCCATACCTCTGGGAAATCAGGTTGAGTACATGGGTCTGTATCTGCTGCCCCACCAGGAGGTAAAGCTGGTTGTTCACTCCAGCTGAGGCAGACAATTTTGGATAAGAGAAAGAGATTACCCTGCAGTGGTTTGGACTTTAGTAGTGAAACCATGACTTATGCAACCACTAAGGGCACAGAGAAAGTATTATGGTCTTTACTACCTGAACTTCGTAATGAGTCATTAAGTTACAGGCTGCTTACATTACGGGAAGGGACTTTATGAACATATATTACATTGTGGTCCCTCTGCTTATATGCAAACCACATCACAGATTGGTAGGGTAATGGAATAAATACAGACCCTACAGGAGAATGTCTGTACAGTATCTTCATAACTAGAACTATTCCTCTGAGTCCAATATATTCATGTAGAGTCCCCTCCCCTCCAATGAGGAGGAAAACATATCCCCTTCAAAGAAGGATGGTAGCTAAGGTGGGATCTCCACTCTGTCAATGAAGTAGCAGCAGTTATCAAACTTTATAAGCTGCTCACATCCATCAGGAGATGACTTCACCTTTAGATTAGTTTCAGGGGCCCACCACTCAAAGGCCTAATAACAAAGCTCTGACACCAATAAAGGTAATAGAGTGCTTGCCTGAGGGATCCACCACTCCAAGTCCTAGAAACAGCTCTAATACCAATACAAGTAAGACTGTGTTTCTCAGCTCTGAAACTATAAGTGGTAGTTACAGCTACATGCCAACAAATTTTCTGGTTTAAATGGGTAAATAAACATCAAATATTTTTGGATGCTTCTAGACTAGTAAATTAGGAAAAAAATGCAGGAAAGTTGATGGATTAATTCACAGATATTTTAGAAACCACATTAGACATAAAGGATGCAGTGTTCTGAGAGAGATGCCTACTCCTTGTGAAAAAAAAATACAGAAATGGGAGAAGAGTAAGTGGAAAAGCAATTTATAAGGGAAAAATGGGAAGACATACATATGCCACCCAAGTATGCAACAAAGTCATGATGTTTTTGGATTTTTGTTTGGAAGTATTTGCATAAGCATTTTAAAACCCTAAGCAAACTTCAAAGTAATTTTCCTCAGACAGTAAACACTGGATGTGTGATGGATAATAAAGGTAAGTGGAAACATATTTTGAGGAGTGTAATGAGCTGGCAGATTTTAAAAATTTTCCACATAGCGCTTTGACAGCAATAACAGAGGAGCAAAAGACAGTAACTAAGGAAATGAGTCTTTAGATCTGGGCCACAGGATCTAAACTGCATAGACATGGTAAGGTCTTACGTTTAATTCTGTTGGCTGTTAAAAAAGCATTTACTAGGAAATGGATAAAAAATCTGAACCACCTGTATTAAAAATACCAAATATTGTAAAACAGATAAACCTGAAGAAGGAGCTTAAGAAAACAGAATGAGTACATTACATACAAATAAACTGAACTTGTGGGAAACCACATATGCAGAATAATGTTAAGTTGGAGGAGTGAGATTCAAGGGAAAGCAAGAACTGAGTGAATTATGTAATGTTGGACTGAAAGATAGCTGTTATAAACAAAGAAAACATTTACTATAGAATATGCATTACTGGAAAACTTTAATATGGCTTATTTTTGTTTCTACTAATTTATGTTTGCCTGTGACTTAAGTGATAATTTAATAAAGGTGTTTAAAAAAAAAGAGAAAGAAACCAAGCCTCTGTGGGAAATAAGATAAGGCTGCCACAAGAAATTGCAACTAAGATACTGTCCTTACAGAAGTCACAGCTGGTTCACATGGAGCAGATGTTACTTTCTTTAATGCAATTAAGATCCCAAGGAGCGGACAGCTGCTTTCATGGAGAGGCCTTCTGTAACATCCCTTCAAAAGCATTTTGAATTGAGAATGGTTTGAAAAAAAGGGATCCATGGACTGACATGCTGAAATGGCCAAATAATGAACCTTGACAGAGGAGTAAGACAGGCCACAGGAAAGTAGATCACACAAATATTGTACAACCAGAGAAACACTAGCCCTGAAAGGGCAATGGTTATGCTGTTGGCACTAACTAGAAAACCTTTTCCGTTACTAACAGGCTTTCATGTCTCCATTAGTATCTTCTGTACATCCTCATCAAATAAGTGCCTAATTAAAACCCTATCATACAGGCAGTCATTTGAAGTTGTTTGGGATGAGATCATTTAAATACCCATTCTTGTGTGAATATATCCAGTCTGTGAGGAAGCTTGTGGTAATATCCCTGGCCAACTGCTAAAAAAGGGAGAGCCACTTGCCTTGGCCAGAAGGGATTCACAACAATGATCTTGGGGAATTCCTTCTGAATCTTCAGAAGTACCCTTGATATCGGTGAAAAGGGTGGAAAGGCATCCAGGAAAGTACAGTTACGTTAAGTCCTACTTCCCTGTTACAGTAGATGTTCAAATTTCACACTGCCTTGGAAGCATATGGGTTCTGAGCCTGTACATACCCACACTGGCAGCTATCCAGAGTTTAGAATTTCCTCTTCAGATCCCCTGGGTTAGGGGATTGGATACACCCCCCTTCACCATCAAGGGAAGTCTAACCCCTGTCACAGGAAGTCAGTTGTTCAGGCATTTAGTGCTAAGTAGGAAGCAAGAAACCAACCAACCAATTTGCAGCTAATAACACTAGCACAAAAAAAAGTACAGTTTTGTACCTACCATAAATGTAGATGTTCGAGGATCCACATTGCTGCAGTCCTAACTACTGGGTAGTCCGCTGTCCAGTCGGCCCGAATACCAAAGTATATGGCTGACGTCGGTCAGGGCGCATTAGACTGACGTCAGTACGTCAGGGTACTAATGCGCACGACCGACGTCATATCCTCAGTCTTTTCTTGCCCCAGATGTCAGAAAACCCTGAAAAGCTAAGGCCAAAACCAAAAATTCCAAACATACCTGCACCAAAAATATGTACAATATATACAAAATTACCAGAATATAACCTCACCTACACAACCACCCTTAAACACAGAGGGGAAGGAGGGAGGGTAAATTGGACTGCAGCAATGTGGATCCTCGAACATCTACATTTATGGTAGGTACAAAACTGCACTATGTTCTTCATTCCACATTGCTGCAGTCCTAACTATTGGGTAGAATCCCAAAGCAGAGGTAAGGGAGGCTGGCAAATCATAAGGAAGCAGGAACTGACAACATGCCTTGCAAAATAGCTGTGGCAAAACCAGCCCTAGACTTAGAGTAGAGAGGAAGGTGATAATGCTTAGAGAAAGTATGCACTGAACTCCAAGTAGCTGCCTCCAAAATATCCTTAGTGGCCACCCCCTTAGAAATGCTGTAGAAGTGGCAGTAGCCCTAGTGGAATGAGGCCTAATTCCAGCTGGAATCTCCTTGCCATGATGGGAATAACAAAATGCAATGCAAAACCCAATCCACCTAGAAATAGTTTGTTTTGACACAGGCTTGCCCTGCGAACCCAAAGCAAAAGAAACAAACAACTGCTGAGACTGCCTAAAATCCTTAGTCCTGCTCAAATAATAACGCAATTGCCTGTGTACATCTAAAGTGTGCAAAATCGTTTCCCCTTTATTTTGGGGATCTGCATAAAAGTAGGCAAATGAATAGTTTGGTTTAAAGCCACACTAGAAACCACCTTAGGCATAAAGGAAGGATTAGTACGTAAAGATACCCTATCCTTATGAAAAATCAAAAAGGCTCTACCGCCATAAGGGCCTGCAACTCAGAAACCCTTCTTGCAGAAGTAATGGCCAACAAAAAGCAGTCTTCCATGACAAATATTTCAATTCAGCAGTAGCCGAGGCTCAAAAGGTTGTAGAGTAAGTTTCTCCAACACAAAATTGAGATCCCAAGCAGGAGTAGGAGCTCTAATGGGGGTCTTATATTCTTTGCCCTCTAAGAACTTGCTTGAACAAAGGATGCGAAAACAATGGTGGGTCACAATCATAGTGAGCTGAAATTGCTGCAGCATGAATCTTAATGGAAGAGAAAGACAAACCTTTGTCCAATAACTCAGTAAGATATTGAAGAGCCACACTCAAATTAGGCTCAGAAATCTCCAAATTGTTTGCTGCACTCCAAAATAAAAATCTCTTCCATTTTTCTGCGTACACTTTCCTTGTACTAGGTCTTCTGGCTTCCATAATCACATTTAAAACTTGTTGAGGAAGTTGAGACCTGCTGTCTTTCAAAACAGAATATGCCAGGCTGTTAGATGAAGAGATTGAAGCTTGACATTGAGCAGGTGACCGTCCCTCTGAGACAACAGGTGTGGAATCAAGGGTAAAGGCCATGGAGGCTTCCTTACCAGACTCCTCAGTAATGGGTACCAGTGCTGCCGAGGCCAATCTGGAGCTATTAAAATCATCCTTGGCTTGTCTTGTCTGACCTTTAGAAGCACCTTTGGGAGAAGAGGCAGAGGTGGAAAAGCATACACATGAAGATTTTTCCAACTGAAAGAAAGAGCATCCACTTTCCAAGCTGTGTGATGAAACCTCTTTGTGCAAAACTTTGGCAGCTGGTGGTTTAGTGGAGAAGCGAACAGATCTTTGTCTGGAGTTCCCCATGACACTGTCAATTTTTGAAATACATGAAGATCCAGTTTCCACTCGTGGGGATCCATGATTTGTCTGCTTAACACATCTGCTAAGGAGTTCTGTGCTCCCGGCAGAAACCTTGCCTGAAGAGTTAGTTGCAAGCTGAGCGCAGTCTCCCATAAAATCATTGCTTGCCTGCACAATGGGTAAGAATGTGTTCCCCCTTGTTTGTTGATGTACCACATGACAGTTGTGTTGTCTGTTAGAATCAACACCTGCCCTGGAAGAAGTAACTCCTTGAAAGCCATTAATGCAAACTGGACTGCTAACATCTCTTTCATGTTGATATGTAGATGCTGTAGTCTGGCAGGCCACTTGTCTTGTATCCACTTTCCATTTAGATGAGCTCCCAAGCAATGTCTGAGGCATCTGTCGCTAGAATCTGACTCGCCTCTGGCCGGGTCACAGAGAGTCCCTTGTTTAGGTGACATTCCTGAGCCCACCACAAAAATTCCTTTTGAATGCAAGGTATTATTTGAATGACAGTGTCCAAATCCTGGCAGTGCTGTGTCCATACATTTTGAGATACCATTGCAGCTTCCTCATATGCAGTTTGGCATTGGGAAGCACCAGAATACAAGATGCCATGAACCCTAAGGCTTGAAGGACTGTCCTTGCAGTCAGCCCGGACTGAAGAGATAGTTGATGGAAGTAACTGGAAAGATTCTTTTGTTTGTCCGGGGTTAAAAAGGCCATCTGGGCTGCTGTATTCAGTCTCACACCCAGAAAGCACATGTCTTGAGAGGGTACTAGACTGGACTTTATTTCGTTCACAGAATACCCTAGGCATCTTAGCACTGCTATGACATAATCCAAATGCTGTAGAAGGTCTTCCTTTTCTTGAGCTAGAATCAGGCAGTCGTCCAAGTAAGGATAGATTTGAATTCCTTTTACCCTGAAGTAAGCTATCACTGGAGCCAGAACCTTTGTGAATACTCTGGGGGCAGTGGATAAGCCAAAGGGCAATGCAGAGAACTGATAATGAGAATTTCCAGCTCGAAAACGCAGATACTTCCTGCAACTTAGTCTTATAGGCACATGAAGGTAAGCTTCCTTGAGATCTAAAGTTACCATCCAGTGATCCTTGCCCAGCAGAGGTAAAAGCTGTTGTAACGTCAACATTTTGAACTTGGGAATGTCCAGATAAGTGTTGAGGATAGATAAATCCAAAATTGGCCTCCACGTGTTCCCCTTCTTCGGTACTAGGAACAGGCGAGAATAAAATCCTAGGCCCCTTTCTGGCACAGGAACTGGCTGAATGGCCCCTATGTGGAGCAACAGAGAAATTTGCTTGTGAGCCTCTTGTCTTTGTAGAGGAGGAATGTCTGGCATGCCTTTGAAAGGAGGCATGGTATGGAAATAAAACCTGTAACCGTGGTGAATGATATCCAGAACCCATCTGTCTTGGGTAATTAAATCCCAATTTTCTTTGAAAAGAGACAGCCTTCCTCCCAAAGGTGCTGCCAGGCGAGAATGTACTGGCAGCTGAAAAGGCAGGTCATTGGGTCTGCTTACGAAAGGACTGACCCCTGCCCTCACCAGAAGTCTGAGCAGGGGAACTCCCTGTCCTAGGCCTAAAAGAACCTTGAGCTCTGCCCCTACCACGTCTAGACCTACCCCTAGACTGGGAATCATAAACAGGATAAGTCCATCCCTTAGTAGGCCAATTTCTACTAAACTTCGGAGGCTGCACCTGCAAAAAATCCTTAACAGTTTGCATAGACTTAGCCTTGTCCTCCATTTTCTTTAAGACTGCTTCCACAGGCGAACCAAACAACACATCAGACTGCAAAGGAGCATCCAAAATCCTTGTTTTAACATGCTCAGCTAAATTCTGATCTCTCAACCAGGCATGCCTACGAAGAACAGAACCAGTGGCAGCCACCCTCGAGGAGGCCTGCACAGCATCAAAACCACATTGCAAGGAATGTTTACCCACCTGTTCAGACACATGAACTAAATCCTGCAACTCTTTACACTCAATACCTTCTGCCAGAGCATCCACCTTAGATTTCAATTGTGAAAGGAGATAATTCTGATATTTTAACATGTGAAACTGACAATTCA
Organism: Protopterus annectens; assembly: GCF_019279795.1. Lineage (NCBI taxonomy): Eukaryota > Metazoa > Chordata > Ceratodontiformes > Protopteridae > Protopterus > Protopterus annectens. The sequence continues at coordinate 671,516,691 of NC_056736.1, forward strand.
ACGCCCTCATGGATAAAGTGGAAGAAGTATACACTTTCTTTCCCCATCTATCCAAAGCCCTTGCCTCTTTATCAGGAGGAACAGGATTTTTAACAACAGAGGCCTTCACACCTTTAGGCCCCTGAGAGACAGTTTCCGGGTCTGCCCTAGGACTCTTAAAAAGATACATATGAGCTTCAGGCACCCTATAGTACCTATCCGGTTTAACTGGGGCAGGAGGCAAAGAATCAGGATTGAGGGAAGCCTCTGCAAAAACATCTTCCACCACATTCAGAACAGGAGGTATAGCTAAAGGCCTATGCTGGGGTAAAAACAAGAATTCCCTAAGCCTCTTCCTGGAATCAGAGAAATCTTGACCTTCCCATTTAAAATGCTCCCTCATGGAATGCAGAGTCTCTGAAAATGAAAAATCCTCAGGAGGAGAAGCTGAAGGAGTAGAATCATCCACATCAGAATCAGAATAAGGAGGATACTCCTGCAAGTCTTCAGTCAAGACTCAGAAGCCTCCGAACATTGCTCAAAACTCTCAAACTCAGATTCCACCCTAGGCCTCTTATCAGGAGGGGCATAGAACCTCTAATCATAGTAATCAAATCCTCTGCCATTTTAAGCATATGTTTCTTAGGCAAAGACCCTGAAGCACTAGGAGAAACCCCACTGAAGTTAAACTTGGCCTGCCTCTCAAAGAAGCCTTGGAAACAGAAGGGAGGCTCTAACCACCTTAGGAAGAGAGGGAAGAACAGCCACCTGAGAAGCCCCTCAGCCTGGCCTACTTCCTGCGAGGATACATCCTGTAACAGTAAAGTCTCTCCCTGAGACTCCAAAGAAACACCTGGCAAAACCTCCGGCTCCACTGAGCCTTCTAAAGATCCGGCGCCTGGGACTGTCGGTTCTTCCACTCTAGGCTTTGCTGCTTTGTCCTTGCGCTTTTGGCGAAGCGGGCGCCGGAGCCTCCGGCGGCATTTTATAATTACAACGCTTCCCAAAACTAACCTGGCACAGTCTAACCTTCTCTTAATAGTGCGTTTGTTAAATCTAGCACAAGAGCGGCATCCAACAACGTCGTGCTCAGGCCCTAAACAAGGTATACACAAAGTATGGTAATCCCTATGAGGTATCTGTTTCCCACAAGAAATACAGTTATTCACTTTTTCTGACATCCGGTTAAATACTGAGGCAAGAAAAAACAAAATATTCCCAACGGGTACTTAGCCAACTTTGATTCGGTCTGAAACTCTGACTTCAGAAACTTTAAGAACGCCAACCTGCACTCGCAAAATTGCTTCTGCATCGGACCATGCGGCAAAAAAGACTGAGGATATGACGTCGGTCATGCGCATTAGTACCCTGACGTACTGACGTCAGTCTAATGCGCCCTGACCGACGTCAGCCATATACTTTGGTATTCGGGCCGACTGGACAGCGGACTACCCAATAGTTAGGACTGCAGCAATGTGGAATGAAGAACATCAAAGCACACTAAAAACACAGCAAGGTTGGATATAACTGAACTACACATAAAATGGAGGGGGGGGGTTGTTGCCATTGAGGCAGTGTGAAATTCAAACTTCTACTGTTACAGGTAAGTAGGACTTACACAACTGTCCTATGTACATCACTTACAGTGCCTCAAGTGGTATTATGGGTAGATTCCTAAAGCTAACCCTATCTGGGTGGATGAAGAAAAAGGATACAGAAGCCCCTTAGAGAATGGAACATGAGAAAGAATCCAGTTCGCAGTATTTGTAAAGATATGAAATGAGGACCAGACTGCAGCCTCTGGAATGTTTTCAGAGTCCAGTCCTTTCTGATATGCCACCGAAGAGGATAAATGCTCTGGTGCAACAGGCCTCAACCTTGTCTGGAATACATTTACCATGCTGGGAGTAACAAAAAAACAATAGCAGAGGACAACCAACAAACAACTGTTTGCTTAGAGACTGGTTGGACATTTTTGCCTTAGAATAGAAGATAAATAACTGTTTAGCTTTCCTGAAGTGATTAGGTCAGACAAGTTAGTACCAGAGATGCCTGTGCATGTTTAAGGTATGCAGAATCTTCTTTCCCTTGTTTTTAGGTTCCAGGAAAGAAAACTGGGAGACTGATAGCTTGATTCAGGGTAAATTCATAAACAACTTTTGGCATGAATCATGGATTAGTGTGTAAAACAACTTTGTCCTTGAGGAAACTTGGATAAGGATGGCCCAACATGACAGCTGCGGTTTCACACCACAGGTTGCTGGGGAAAAATAAGTGATCCAAGGACCGGCTTAAGGCAACAACAAACTTACAATGTAAGCTGAGACATGATTTTGTTGAGTTATTTTTTTTTTTTGGTGCAAATGGATTTAAAAGGGGGTGTGGGGGGTCAGCCACATCAGAATCCATCAAGTCAGGAGAAAAAATACTAGCTAGAATACCACACCAACACTATTAAGGGTACATTAAGGGCAGCAATAAAAGAAAAGATAACCTATGTCCCCCGACACAGCAAATAGAGCTAAATGAATAAAATAAATACATTTAAGGTTCCACATACAGTCAATTCTGTATTACTGACTGTCCTTTGTTCTCAAGTGGTCTTATTTTCTTATTGGAATATCGTTGCCATTGTTTTTTAAATGTCTACTTACCAGCACCTGGATGAGACTTGTTTATTTTGTTTCTTAAAATTAGATGAGGGATCCAAAAGTCCACTGGAGATTTTGGAGAAAACTGCTAAAAAATCTGATAGACTATCAGCTTACTTCTCTCATCACATTTTTGTAAATCTCTGCAGCAGAGGGTCCAAAAACAATCTATGTCCAAAGAAGAATTTAAAATCTCATTTTTTTTTTACATCTTCTAGGTGGTTCTGAGAATGCATCAGCCAAAAAGTACAGTTTTGTACCTACCATAAATGTAGATGTTCGAAGATCCACATTGCTGCAGTCCTAACACTTGGGTAGTCCGCTGTCCCAGTCGGCCCGAATACCAAAGTATAAGGCTGACGTCGGTCAAGGCGCATTTGTCTGACATCAGGACGTCAGGGTACAAATGCGCATGACCGACGTCATATCCTCAGTCTTTTCTTGCCCCAGATGTCAGAAGACCCTAAAAAGATAAGGCCAAAACCAAAAAACACCAAACACTCCTGTACCTAATATATATACAATATATACAAATTTACAAAAATAGAACCCCACCCACACAACCACCCCTAAACACAGAGGGGAAGGAGGGAGGGAAAATTGGACTGCAGCAATGTGGATCTTCGAACATCTACATTTATGGTAGGTACAAAACTGTACTATGTTCTTCATCCCACATTGCTGCAGTCCTAACACTTGGGTAGAATCCCAAAGCAGAGGTAAGGGAGGATGGCTAAACAATAATGAAGCAGGAGCTGCCAAAATGCCCTGCAACACAGCAGTGGCAAAACCAGCCCTGGATTTAGAATAGAGAGGAAGGTGGTAATGCTTGGAGAAAGTATGCACTGAACTCCAAGTAGCTGCCTCCAAAATATCCTTAGTCGCCACCCCCCTTAGAAATGCTGTTGAAGTGGCAGTAGCCCTAGTGGAATGAGGCCTAATCCCAGCTGGAATCTCCTTGCCATGATGGGAATAACAGAATGCAATGCAAAACCCAATCCACTTAGATATAGTTTGTTTTGACACAGGCTTGCCCTGAGAACTCAAAGCAAAAGAAACAAACAACTGCTGAGACTGCCTAAAATCCTAGTCCTGCTTAAATAATAACGCAACTGCCTGTGTACATCTAAAGTGTGCAAAATCTTTTCCCCTATTTTGGGGATCTGCATAAAAAGTAGGCAAATCAATAGTTTGGTTTAAAGCCACACTAGAAACCACCTTAGGCATAAAGGAAGGATTAGTTCATAATGATACCCTTTCCTTATGGAAAATCATAAAAGGCTCAACTGCCATAAGGGCCTGCAATTCAGAAACCCTTCTTGCAGAAGTAATGGCCAACAAAAAGCAGTCTTCCATGACAAGTATTTCAATTCAGCAGTAGCCGCAGGCTCAAAAGGTTGTAGAGTAAGTTTCTCCAACACAAAATTGAGATCCCAAGCAGGAGTAGGAGCTCTACGTGGGGGTCTTATATTCTTTGCCCCTCTAAGAAATTGCTTGAACAAAGGATGAGAAAACAATGGTGGGTCACAATCATAGTGAGCTGAAATTGCTGCAGCATGAATCTTAATGGAAGAGAAAGACAAACCTTTGTCCAATAACTCAGTAAGATATTGAAGAGCCACACTCAAATTAGGCTCAGAAACATCCAAATCCTTTGCTGCACTCCAAAATAAAAATCTCTTCCATTTTTCTGCATACACTTTACGTGTACTAGGTCTTCTGGCTTCCATAATCACATTCAAAACTTGTTGAGGAAGTTGAGACCTGCTGTGGTTCAAAACAGAATATGCCAGGCTGTTAGATGAAGAGAGTGAAGCTTGACATTGAGTAGATGACCGTCCCTCTGAGACAAAAGGTGTGGAATTAAAGGTAAAGGCCATGGAGGCTTCCTTACCAGATTCCTCAGTAATGGGTACCAGTGTTGCCGAGGCCAATCTGCAGCTATCAAAATCATCCTTGGCTTGTCTTGTCTGACCTTTAGGAGTACCTTTGGGAGGAGAGGCAGAGGTGGAAAGGCATACACATGAAGATTTTCCCAACTGAACGAAAGAGCATCCACTTTCCAAGCTGTGGGATGAAACCTTTTCGTGCAAAACTTTGGCAGCTGGTGGTTTAGTGGAGAAGCGAACAGATCTATGTCTGGAGTTCCCCATGACACTGTCAATTTCGAAATACATGAAGATCCAGTTTCCACTGTGGGGATCCATGATTTGCCTGCTTAACACATCTGCTAAGGAGTTCTGTGCTCCTGGCAGAAACCTTGCCTGAAGATTTAGCTGCAAGCTGAGCGCAGTCTCCCACAAAATCATTGCTTGCCTGCATAGAGGATAAGAATGTGTCCCCCTTGCTTGTTGATGTACCACATGACAGTTGTGTTGTCTGTTAGAATCAACACCTGCCCTGGAAGAAGTAACTCCTTGAAAGCCATTAATGCAAACTGGACTGCTAACATCTCCTTCATGTTGATGTGTAGATGCTGTAGTCTGGCAGGCCACTTGTCTTGTATCCACTTTCCATTCAGATGAGCTCCCAAGCTATGTCTGAGGCATCTGTCGTCAGAATCTGACTCGCCTCTGGCCGGGTCACAGAGAGTCCCTTGTTTAGGTGACATTCCTGAGCCCACCACAAAAATTCCTTTTGAATGCAAGGTATTATTGGAATGACAGTGTCCAAATCCTGGCAGTGCTGTGTCCATACATTTTTCAGATACCATTGCAGCTTCCTCATATGCAGTTTGGCATTGGGAAGCACCAGAATACAAGATGCCATGAACCCTAAGGCTTGAAGGACTGTCCTTGCAGTCAGCCCGGACTGAAGAGATAGTTGATGAAAGTAAAGGGAAAGATTCTTTTGTTTGTCCGGGGTTAAAAAGGCCATCTGGGCTGCTGTATTCAGTCTCACACCCAGAAAGCACATGTCTTGAGAGGGTACTAGACTGGACTTTATTTCGTTCACAGAATACCCCAGGCATCTTAGCACTGCTATCACATATTCCAGATGCTGAAGAAGCTCGTCCTTTTCTTGAGCCAGAATCAGACAGTCGTCCAAGTAAGGATAGATTTGTATTCCTTTTAGCCTGAAGAAAGCTATGACTGGAGCCAGAACTTTTGTGAATACTCTGGGCAGTAGATAAGCCAAAGGGCAATGCAGAGAACTGATAATGGGAATTCCCAGCTCGAAACGCAGATACTTCCTGCAACTGAGTCTGATAGGCACATGAAGGTAAGCCTCCTTGAGATCTAAAGTTACCATCCAGTGATCCTTGCCCAGCAGAGGTAAAAGCTGTTGTAACGTTAACATTTTGAACTTGGGAATGTCCAGATAAGTGTTGAGGATAGACAAATCCAAAATTGGTCTCCACGTGTTCCCCTTTTTTGGTACTAGGAACAGGCGAGAATAAAATCCTAGGCCCCTTTCTGGCACAGGAACCGGCTGAATGGCCCCTATCTGGAGTAACAGAGAAATTTGCTTGTGAGCCTCTTTTCTTTGTATAGGAGGAATGTCTGGCATGCCTTTGAAAGGAGGCAAGGTATGGAAATAAAACCTGTAACCGTGGTGAACGATATCCAATACCCATCTGTCTTGGGTAATAACACTCCAATTTTCTTTGAAAAGTGCCAGCCTTCCTCCCAAAGGTGCTGCCAGACGAGAAGGCTCTGGCAGCTGAAAAGGCAGGTCATTGGGTCTGCTTACGAAAGGACTGACCCCTGCCCTCACCAGAATACTGGACAGGTGAACTCCCTGTTCTAGGCCTAAAAGACCCTTGAGCTCTGCCCCTACCACGTCTAGATCTACCCCTAGACTGAGAATCATAAGAAGGATATGTCCACCCCTTAGTAGGCCAATTTCTACTAAACTTCGGAGGCTGAACCTGCAAAAAATCTTTAACAGTCTGCATAGACTTAGCCTTGTCCTCCATTTTCTTTAAAACTGCTTCCACAGGCGAACCAAATAACACATCAGATTGTAAAGGAGCATCTAAAATCCTTGTCTTTACATGCTCAGCTAAATTCTGATCCCTCAGCCAGGCGTGCCTGCGAAGAACAGAACCAGTGGCTGCCACCCTCGAAGAGGCCTGTACAGCATCAAAACCACATTGCAAGGAATGCTTACCCACCTGTTCAGAAACATGAACTAAATCCTGCAACTCTTTACACTCAATACCTTCCGCCAGAGCATCTACCTTAGACTTCAATTGTGTAAGGAGATAATTTTGGTATTTCAACATGTGAAACTGGCAATTCAAAGCCCTCATGGCTAAAGTGGAAGAAGTATACACCTTCTTTCCCCATCTATCCAAAGCCCTAGCCTCTTTATCAGAAGGAACAGGATTTTTAACAACAGAAGCCTTAACACCTTTAGGGCCCTGAGAAACAGTTTCTGGGTCTGCCCTAGGACTCTTTAAAAGATACTTATGAGCTTCAGGCACCCTATAATACCTATCCGGTTTAACTGGGGCAGGAGGCAAAGAATCAGGGTTCAGGGAAGCCTCTGCAAAAACATCTTCTACCACATCCAGAACAGGAGGTATAGCCAAAGGCCTATGCTGGGGTAGAAACAAAAATTCCCTAAGCCTTTTCCTGGAATCAGAGAAATCTTGACCTTCCCATTTAAAATGCTCCCTCATGGAATGAAGAGTCTCTGAAAAAGAAAAATCCTCAGGAGGAGAAGCCGAAGGAGTAGAATCATCTACATCAGAATCAGAATAAGGAGGATACTCCTGCAAGTCTTCAGCCGAAGACTCAGAAGCCTCCGAACACTGCTCAAAACTCTCAAGCTCAGGTTCCACCCTAGGCCTCTTATCAGGGGGGGGGCATAGAACCTCTAATCATAGTAATCAAATCTTCTGCCATTTTTAGCATATGCTTCTTAGGCAGAGACCCTGAAGAACTAGGGGAGACCCCCACTGAAGTTAACCCTGGCCTGCCTCTAGAAGAAGCCTTGGAAACAGAAGGGGAGGGCCTAACCACCTTAGGAAGGGAGGGGAGAACAGCTACCTGAGAAGCCCCTTCAGCCTGGCCTACCTCCTGAGGACACACATCTTGTAACAGTAAAGTCTCTCCCTGAGAATCCAAAGGAACTTCTGGTAGAACCACCGGCTCCACTGAGCCCTCTAAAGAACCGACGTCCGGGACAGACGGTTCTTCCAACCTAGGCTTTGCTGCTTTGTCCTTGCACTTTTTAGACGGCGCCGGAGCATCCGACGGCATGTTGTAATTACAACGCTTCCCAAAAACTAACCTGGCACAATCTAATCTTCTCTTAATAGTGCGTTTGTTAAATCTAGCACAAGAGCGACAGCCAACAACGTCGTGCTCAGGCCCTAAGCAAGGTATACACAAGGTATGGTAATCCCTATGAGGTATCTGTTTCCCACAAGAAATACAGTTATTCACTTTTTCTGACATCCGGTTAAATACTGAGGCAAGAAAAAACCAAAATGTTCCCCAACGGGGTACTTAGCCAACTTTGATTCGGTCTGAAACTCCGACTTCAGAAAATTTCAGAACGCCAACCTGCACTCGCAATACTGCTTCTGCATCGGACCATGCGGCAAAAAAGACTGAGGATATGACGTCGGTCATGCGCATTTGTACCCTGACGTCCTGATGTCAGACAAATGCGCCTTGACCGACGTCAGCCTTATACTTTGGTATTCGGGCCGACTGGGACAGCGGACTACCCAAGTGTTAGGACTGCAGCAATGTGGGATGAAGAACATCTCCACAACACAATGGCAAAGGTGATACCAAACTGATATGATCAATATGGTTTTGTAGACAGTTGTCAAACATTTGTCAACATTAACAGAAAAATGATGATCCAGAGGGAAACAATGTAAGAAAACACCAGTGTTGTTGGTGAATCTTGATGCACAGAAAGCATACAACACAGTAAGCTGGGGATCTTATGAGTAGGGAAATGGAAATATCCGCATTCCCTGATAAAATATGATTGGGAGGATATAAGAAGGATCGGATGTGAAAATTAAAAGTGCATGTGGGGGAGTCTTCTCTGATAAGTTCTGTTTGAGCAGAGGAACCAGGCAGGGGAGTCTTCTTGCATCTTTGTTATTTGCATTCTATTTAGAACCACTGGCAAAGAAAATAAGTGACTCAAAAATTCAAGCATGTAATTGGTATGGCAATCAAGAAAAGCTGGCTTTATTTGTAGATTATATTATTTTGCACCTGATAAAACCAGAAATGGACATTTCAGTGCTGTGGAACATTCTGAGACAGTTTTGTGTCTTTTTTGGAATACAAAATTAATGAAGATAAAACAAAAGTAACAGCTGTAAACTATCCAGCCACACACAAAGTAGTTCAGCAATACTCATATTTATGGAGACATGGATACACTGAAGTACTTAGGAGAATGGATTAAAAGGATTCTGTTATGGCAGCCAAGGATACGTAGGAAGAGACTAAAAAGATAATACAAAAGCTGAGAAACTGGAAGCTCTGTTTTATGGATACAGGTTAAGATACAAGCAGTAAAAATATTTTTAGTCTCTCTAGTTTTATACACAGGTCAGTCATATTTTTACGATTCAGAGGATAAGTTATGGATAGCAATTAAAAAGAAGTTATGTACTTACCATAACATTCCATGTGAGTTATCTCGCCTTTATTTTCACTGATGGGTTCGGAGCCGATCCTGGGCTCCGACACGGCCGAGAGCAAAGCTCAAGGTTTGCCAGTAGCTCGAGACCAAGCCCCTTATCCCACAATGCACTGCTGGAATTACCTCAGATCTTATTTGCTGCGAGTAACAATATATATCCCCATTTAATTATTTCTACAAAGAAACTTCCTGAAGGGGAAGAAAAAATATTGAATAACCAGGATGGTACTAGCCTCTAAGTCAACAGTCCGCCAGGAGGGGGAAGGAGGGAGAGACGGGAGAGACGTGAGAATAATGGCGAGATAAACAACTCACATGGAACGTTATGGTAAGTACATAACGTCTTTATATGAAGTTGTTAAATCTCGCCGTTATATTCTCACTGATGGGTAGCGTCCCTAGCACCCTCAATCACGGGTGGCTCATGGAAGTGTGTTCTTCAGTACTGTGGAACCAAAGGAAGACCTGTCCCTGGAAGCCTTATCTACTTTGTAATGCGTGATAAAGGTATGAGGCTTAGACCACGTGGCTGCAGCGCAAATATTGTCAAGGGGCAATTTAGCTTGAAAAGCAGAAGATGTAGAAACGGCTCTGGTAGAATGAGCCTTAGGTTTGTGTGTCAATGGCATGATCGCATTCTCAAACAAAGGATATACAATCTGATAACCATTTAGATAAGGTTGTTTTAGCCACTGGATTGCCTTTTCTGGCTTCTGAGAAGGATACAAAAAGTTGATCTGATTTTCTAATATCCTTAGTTCTGTCAAGATAAAATCTGAGCTGTCTGTGTACATCAAGTTTGTGCAGCATGTATTCCAATTTGTTACAGTGGTTGGGAAAAAAGACTGGCAGCTCAATGACCTGACTGATATTTGATTCAGAACAGACATTCGGTAAAAATGAGGGGTTTGTTCTGAGAGATACTCTATCAGCAAGGAAAATCATGTAAGGTGGTCTGACAGATAATGTTAGAAGTTCTGACACTCTGCGGGCAGAAGTAATGGCCACTAGAAAAATAGTTTTCCAGAATAAATATTTGAGATCACAAGAAGATGCTGGTTAAAAAAAAGGAAGAATAATTTGAGACAGCATAAACTTTAAATTCCAGGGAGAATATGGAATTTTGACAGGAGGCTCATGTGAAGAACACCTTTAAGAAAAGTCTTAGATAATTTATGGCCCATAACATCTGAGCCACCAAACCCAAGGTGAAAATTTGAGATGGCAGCTAACTGGACTCGAACTGTAGCAGCTGCTGCCCATTCCTTAAAAATCTTTGTCAAGAATTCTAAAATGGATGATAGCGGAGCTCGGAAAGGGTCAATTTTCTGTGTGTTGACCCAAATTGAGAACCTTTTCCATTTACTGCCATATAATTTCCTGGTAGATGGTTTGTGAGAAGACAAGCAAATTTGTCTTGTATCTTCTGAAATTGAATGAAGCCTGGCAATTAGGGGAAGTGAATTAGCCAAGCAGTCAGTTTCAGGGACGGCAGTGAAGGATGGAGGTCCCCTGACGGGTGCGTCAGAAGGTCCAGAACTGGGTCCAGGATCCATGGATCTTTCAACAGATGATGGTGGAGAAACGGGAACCAAATCTGAGGAGGCCAGTAGGGGGCTATGAGGATAACAGTCCTTCCCAGCGATTTCGCTTTCTGTAAAAATCTGGGTATCAAAGGGGATGGTGGGAATGTATAAAGGAGACCTGAGGGCCAATTGTATAAAAGTGCACCTCTTGAGGGATGACCCGGAGGTGATCTTAGGGCAAAGTAGCTTCTGCATTTTGAATTGATGTGGCTAGCAAAGAGGTCGCAGCAAGGCTAGCCCCATTTGTGGAAAATCAACTCCGCAACCTGTTGTTTGAGAGACCACTCATGAAGGAGCAATATCGCCCTGCTTAGCTTGTCCGCTATCACGTTGGATTTCCCCGGGATGTGCACTGCTAACAGAAAATGCTGGGACAACACAGCTCATTGCCAGACCCTGAGGGCTTCTCAACAAAGGGGGTAAGACTTGGTTCCACCTTGCTTGTTCAAGTAACAGACTACTGACATGTTGTCCATCTACTGACATGTTGTCCATCTGAATTGCAATAGCTCCTAGAGGAAGAGAGTCCTGAAAGTACTGCAATGCCAGAAGTACCGCTCTCAACTCTAGAACATTGATTTGCAGATGTGATTCTTGATCTGTCCATGTGCCTTGGGCAGTCTTTCCCTGAAAATGCCCCCCCCCACCCTATCAGGGAAGCGTCTGTGGTCACAGTGGCTATGGGGGGACAAAGGGTCTTCCGATTGTGACCTGAAGAGACGTCAACCACCACCGAAGGTCTCTTTTGCAAGAATCCGTGATGAGAATCATGTGGTGCATCGGTAGTTTCTGGTAAGACCACTGAGCAAAGAGGAGCCAGTGAAGAATTTGCATATGCATCCTTGCGAGTGGTATAGCCAGGATTGCTGCCGCCATCAAACCTAGCACCTTCAAGACCTCTGCTGCAGTAGCTTTGTTCTTTGACACCAGCGAGCTGACGTGTTGGCGGAGAAGTGAGACTCTTTCGATTGGAGGACGTAGAGTGGTAGCTGAGGTATCTAACTCTGCTCATATAAATACGGTATGCTGCGATGGCGATAAGGCAGACTTTTCGAAGTTGACTGTAATGCCTGACTGATGGCAGAGTGTCAGAGTGTATTGTGTTGCCTGAGTCAATTGATGCCTGGTGGTAGCGGTGAGGAGCCAAATGTCTAGGTATGGAAACACCTGGAATCCTAGACGTCTCAGGTGAGCCGTGACCACTGCCATGCATTTGGTGAACACTCTGAGGGCTGTAGTGAGACCAAAGGGCAGGGCTCGAAACTGGTAATGATTGCCTCCCAGCCGGAAACGCAGGTGATCTCTGGAAGACCTGCCCATTTTTATGTGGTAGTATGCATCCCTGAGATCTACAGAGCACATCCAATTGTCTCTCCCTAAAAAAGGGAAGTATAGACTGTAGCGTGACCATCTGGAACTTCTCTTTCTTTACAAATTGGTTCAGTCTGCTGAGGTCCAAAATAGGTCTCCAGTCCCCTGTTTTCTTTGGAACCAAAAAGAATCTTGAGTAAGTTCCAGATCCTATATGGTCTGCTGGGACTGGCTGGATGACATTTTTTGTAGCAACTTGTGGACCTCTATAGTTGTGTGTTCCCTGTAACTGGGTGGAACATCCAGGATTCTCATTGGGGGCATGGGTGGGGTGAAGAATGGTATGAAATACCCTCTGGAAAGTATACTTCGTACCCAGCTGTCATTTATGTCTTGCCAGGTGTCTGGGTACAAAGATAAGCGACCCCTGACTGCCTCCAGAGCAGGACAGTTGGGTCTCCCTTCAGGAGCGCTGATAGGGTTGACCAGAGAAGTGATCTCTGTCACGCTGGTGTTGCGGACCCCCTCTGCCATGAGGGCGGCGCCTTCCATTGTTACCCCCTCCTCTGCCCCTAGAGGGGGGCTGCCCACTTGTGTCCTGAAAGGCTCCTTGGACTTTTCGGAACCACATTTTCCCTCCCCGTTGGCCTTTGGGGTAAGGCCCAGTAGGGGAAGGAAAAACAGACTTCGACGGCCGACAGAACCTTTCCCTCCTGCTCACACCAGGTGAAAGTTTCCTTCACTTTGGGCCCAAAGAGAGATGAGCCATCAAAAGAGGTGTTGACAAATGAAGACTTAAAGGGCCCCGCGAAGGAACACAAGCACATCCAGGAATGTCATCTTAGAGCGACTACTGTACCCGCTGCCCCACTCGTCCCATCAGCTGCATATGATATGAGATGCATGGATGAGTTCACAATGGAATTTAGGGTAGCAAGCTGGGCGGCAACTATGTCAGAAGCCCCTGCAGCTACAGTACCCTGAAGAGCATCTCCCAACTCCTTAATGAGATCTCTTTGCAGTCTGGTGCAGTGGGTCAAATAGTTCAGGGATCGGTGTGTAAAAGTTGATGAATTAAACATGCGTTTTTCGTATCGATCCATGATCCTGGACTCTCTGTTAGGAGGATGGATAGACGAGGAAGTCTCAGACATTTCCTTCTTGGTGGCTGCCGCCGCTGCCATGGCATCAACAGGGACTCCCTTAGACAGAAAGTCTTTATCTACGGGGGCAGAAATTAACTTGTTAGGCTTCCGAGGGACAGGTTCCATGGACTCCACTGACTCCCACACCCTTTAAGAGACCAGCTGAATGAGTTCATCAAAGGGCGGAGACACCCAAGAGGTGGAAGTCTGAAACCAAAAAGCCTTCAGGAGAACTGAATCATCCTCAGTAGGGCTTTTGGACTGCCAATCACCCCTCTACCCAAGGATCTCGAGTATCTCCGCAAAAGAGATATCCTCAGAGGGGGATCGTGGGGACCCTTCTGACCCATCCAGGTCAGTGTTAGATGTCAACGACTACTGTGGGAAGTCCAAGCGTCTCCTCTTACACAATCTCTTCATGGGGACCTCCTCAGTGTGAGCCTCTGGGGAGGTCTTGGAAGAGAAAGGGGCGCCCTGTGGGGCTACCTGAGGCTCAGGGTCTCTATGCTTGGCCTGGACGACAGAGGCAGAAGCAGACACAGGCGCTTTGGGGGAAGAAGAGGCCAGACCTGGTGTCGAGGAAGTCTCTCGGGACAAGGCTCTCCTCATGGCTTCGAAAGCATCACAGCTCCAATGAGGAGGAGTCAACGGACCGGAATGAACCGCCAGACCCTCCCGCACCCAGGCTGTGGGATCCAAGACGGAGGTAGGAGCCGAGCTCATCCGAGCTGAGGCCCCGAGAGGAAGAGTCGGCACCAACAAGTCGGTGCGACTATCCTCCCCGGACCCAACAGGAGAGTGTCGGCCCCTAGAGTCCCCAGTCGGTGCCGAGGACATCAGAGTAGATGGAACCAATGACACCACAGCAGGTCTCGGCTTCAAAGGCTCCACGATGAGCAAGTCGGCCCCCTCTGGCTCCGAAAGTCCGGTACAGCTCAGAGGAGGAGCAGTCAAATCCAGGATGGTGGTCTTCGGTTCTGACGCTGGGGTCGGAGCCAACAATTATTTAGCAAGGCCTGGTGCCCGTAAGAGCTTGTGCACCAATCGGTCCATATCCAAATCCGAGAGGCTGACAGAAGATCTAGAGGAGTGCACCAAAGGTGCAGATTGGAGGAGTGGAGACACAAGTCTCTGAGATTGGCTCCAAAACTGTGGGCCAGCTGCGAAATGAAGAGACACTTGGCTCCAAGGGTTGTGGAGCCGAAGTCCCAGAATCCTCCACGTTCTTAGACTTTTTCGAGTCTTTAGATGCCTTGGAGTCGGTCGAGGATTTTGAAGATTTAGATGACTTGCTGGCCCCATCCTGGTCAATCAAAGCTTCAGCAAAAGGATGCTTCAGCAAACCTCGATCCACAAATTTCCTTTTCCTCTCTAAAAGAACCCTTGAAGAAAAGGAATAGCAAATGCTGCATAACTCCTGCAAGTGCACCGCACCCAAACAATACACACACTGAATGTGCCCATCAGTGAGAGACATCTTTTGCCTGCAGTCTGGACATTTTTTGAATCCAGACTTTAGGTGCTTGTCTTTTTCCTCAGACATATTAATCAGTAACTATGCTTAACTATATAAGCAATACACACACAGACCATACAATCTAATACAGCCTAGAAGTTATAACTATCCTTAGGCTCAAAATAACACTTCTAAATAACAAACACACTAACAACGGCCCGGAGAAAAATGGGGCCAACAGTTTAATACAGCCTAAAAGTTACGATTATCCTTCGGCTCAAGATAATACTTATAAATATGTAACAGCACACTATCTACACTATGAAAAATATAACGCACACACCATATATATATATATATATATATATATATATATATATATATATATGGTTTACTATCAATATGTCGAAAATTAACTGGAAATGTGTACTTATCAGCAAATTGTTTCACCGAAAGTACACAATTCCGTACGTACCCAATGTCAAAACACAGCTGTTAAGTGTCGAAAATGTTGCTCGCGACATTTCCGACATTTAACAGCACTCCCACCCATCCCTTAACTCCCTAACGAACTAGCCTAAACTCACATTTATGCAGGGGAGCAAGCCCCCCTGCACCTCCCTGTGGGGGGCTGCGGCCCCCACACCCCCCTAACTTAATATTCCAACTCCAAAATCGCACTACAGTGAGGAAAGGGATGTATTTCCCTAACCGCACTATACTGCGATCCCCTTACATGAGCGAACATTATAATTGAGAATGCATATCCAAATCCGAGAGGCTGACAGAAGATCTAGAGGAGTGCACCAAAGGTGCAGATTGGAGGAGTGGAGACACAAGTCTCTGAGATTGGCTCCAAAACCCCCCCTAACTTAATAACGTTCGCTCACATCACCTGCCGAACTATGAAGTATTCGAACATATGTTGTTCGAATACTTCATAGCCGTGCAATCGCACGGCGAAATATTCATAGCAAACCATATATATATATATATATATATATATATATATATATATATGGTGTGTGCATTATATTTTTCATAGTGTAGATAGTGTGCTGTCTAAAGAGACAACTACAGGAGCTTAATATATATCTAATCTATATATAAATGGTAAAGAAGTATTGAAAAACTTGCAAAAAGCGATTTTTATATCGAAAAAAGGCTTGAGCGAATTGGAACCACTGAGATCCGTGCCGCGGCAAACTAGATCTGAGGTAAATGCATCATGGGATAAGGGGCTTGGTCTCGAGCTACTGGTAAACCTTGAGCTTTGGTAATGGCCATGTCGGAGCCGATGGATCGGCTCTGAACCCATCAGTGAAGAATGATCTGCGAGATTGAACAACTTCACATGAAACATTTCCTTAGATAAAGCCATTTTCCCCCAATATTTTGGGCAAGAGTACCCTGTAGTTTTTTTTTTTTTTTTTTCAAAATCTGTCAACTCATTACACTCATTCCCAAAAACATGCTTGGAATTAACTTTTTCTTCCCCATCACACCTCCAGAATTTGCTGTCTACCTGAACAGGCAGATAATATTCTGTATGGTGGATATTAATCTCTCTTGAGAATCTGCATCCAAAATCCCACTCTCTCTAATTCTTGAAGTCTGCTTAAGGTATAAAAATATATATGCAAATACCTCCAAGTAAAAATCCTAAACCTTCGAGACTTTGTTGCATACTTGAGAACCATACATGTATGTCCTCCCATTTTTACCTTGTAAATTGCCTTTCAAGTCTATCCTCCTCCGTTTCTTTTAGTGATCATGCAATATTTTATATGTCCTACTAATAATCCTCTTTTTAACACCAGTTTCTGTTCTAGATTCTACTAAAAACTATACCAGACCAGGTAAAGCTTTTTAAGACTCCCCCATCCCTTTCCCTTGGCACGGATAGCAATCCATGATAGGTAAGACCGTCTTTAACCTACAGTGCAAACTTCTTTGCCCCATCCCATTTTATTAAATTTCCATCTCTAGTTACTTGCTCCAGCTAAATTGGTTCCTATGCAGATTCTGTCAATAAATACCAGCCACCTCTTGCCTATTTTCTGAACCTCTACTTGCAGTCATCCCTACTGGCAAAGTATTGTTTCTCTATTCATGAGATTGGTTAGTTCTTGGAATAGTTTTTGCAACTTTACTACTATAATAGTCTGTACAGTGGATACTATTCTCCTTAAGAATCTGTATCCAAATCACACTCTCTCTCTCTCTAATTCTTGAACTCTACCCCTCCCCACATCAAGTCTTACACTTTGAATTATAACCTTCTGCTTGTGTTGTGCATGTGAGCCTTAACTGTTTAGCTCAAAAATATCTCTTTAAATCATGCAAAGCTAAGTCACTTTGTTCCATAGTGAGGATCACTTTATCCTACTTAACTCTTGCCTTCTTTCCATCCAAGATAAACTCCTTCAACTCTATTAACTGTTGGCCACAACATTTCCTTTGGTTGATAAAAATATGCCTAACCTGTACATACAACTAAAGAGACTACAAGATTTTCACTTTTTGTATCTTACTACCCCCATATTCATAACAAGATCTTCCAATTTCATAATTTTTGCATTATCTTTTGTTCAGCCTCATCCCACATATCCTCTGCTGCTATAACAGAAACTATTTAATCCATACTACTAAATACATCATCTTATCCCACAAGTACGGGTACTTCTGAACCAAGTAAAGAGTGGTTGCATAATGTACGGCTATATCCTTGGATTTCTGAGTCTGTTACTTTCTGTACCAATGGCTCTAAACATAAAACAAAGGGGAAAGAGGACACCCCCTGCTTGATTCCTCTGTTCAAACAACTTTTCAAAGAGGAATTCTCCCACTTCAGTTGTTGCTAGTAATCATTTATATATCCTCTTACTTAACCTTATTATTCTATCGAGGAATGCAAATTCCACTACTCAAAAAATTCTAGGCAAGTCTGTTGAATGCTTTATCTGCACCAAAACCAACCAACAGCAGCAGCAGCAGTAGCAGCAATTTTTTACATTCTGGTTTCCCTCTGGATCATCACTGGTCTATTAAATGTTGTCAAATGTTTCCCTCCCTTCCACAAAACCATGCTGATACATATCTATCAATTTTGGCAACACCCTTGACATTATTTTAGGTAGTACAGACAAACATTTATAATCATGGTTTAAAATCGAAATGGTTGTGTATAAGGTAGATCTGATGGGTCTTAACCATCTTTAGGCATTACAGTCACCACAGCAATCTTCCAAGATGCTGGTGTTTCCACTCATTTTAAAATAGTATTAACAAAATCTTCTAGATCTTTTAGCACTTTCTCCCCTCCTCACATCCACAAGAATACCATATGTTTCTGGAGACTTCCCAGCAGATTGATTATACATCACCATCTTATCTCATCTCCTCCTATCTTAACTATTAGTTGAGTTGTTCAGCCTCATATTCCTCTAATTTTGGCATACTTAAGTCTTCCATAACTATTTACATTTGTGATCTTTCCTGGTTTCCACAGTCTTCTGCTTTACACAAATTTTCTAAATTGTCCAAATATCTGTATTGCATCTATAGGATGTCTGGTTATTTTTCTTGTCATAAGCTCCCTATGTTTGGCAACAAGCCTTTCTAC
This sequence comes from Protopterus annectens, assembly GCF_019279795.1. Classification (NCBI taxonomy): domain Eukaryota; kingdom Metazoa; phylum Chordata; order Ceratodontiformes; family Protopteridae; genus Protopterus; species Protopterus annectens. The sequence continues at coordinate 671,535,071 of NC_056736.1, forward strand.
TTTTTGTTGCCTAAGTCACACTGATAAAAGTTTTTGTGTTCTGGAAATATCAAAAAACAGTTCCTTATCAGCAATCTTTCTAAACTCATGCATATTATCTAAATAATCCTTATTTTCTCTTTAGCACTCTGTAGTTGCTCCTCTCCTTGATCTGTGAGATTCCCCTTATTCTGCAATAATTTAACCTTTGTCAGTGTTTCTAAATAATTCATATTACTTCATAACCCCATCTCTTTATCTTTTACTTCAAACCTTATTTTTAAAATCCACTTTCATTTTATCCCACTTCTTAGCTTTCACTTCTGAAGACATTTCTGTGTTTCCTAACAAGTCTTTAATAGTTTCCACTACCCAATTCCTTAAATTCCTCTTTTGAACAGGTAGAGTGGAAAGTACTAGTGTCTCATTTTCACTTCACTATCCTGTATTTTCATCTTAGTTTTAATTAATGCATGATCTGAAATAGCTAATAAGTGTGACTCAAGGCTTTCACCTAAATGCACTTGTTCCTCTGAAATAAGTTCTGCCCAAGTTCCTACTAATGAATTCACGTCTTCCATACAAAATGTTTTTATAAATGTCTTCAGAAGTATACCTTCTTTTGTTTTATTTTTCCTTCAAGGTCCCGTGATACATTCTCACTATTGCAAAACAGGTTTCAGCACTCACCTATATGTAATATTGCCTGATGAAAGCTGTTTATTTCTACCCAAATTGTCTTAAGGTCCATAATAACAGTTTTTGGTGGACTGTACACACATGTTAGTATAATCCTTCTCCCTTGCCAATAGCTCCCTTGCTACCACAAATCTAGCATTATTATTTTTTCCTTCTTCACTCATTACTGGCATCCCCCAGCAATCAGTATTATTACTCCTCTTTTCCTTTGTCCATGATATTCCGAATATGCATCTTGAAATCCTGTCTTTGCCAAATTCACATGCTTATTTATTTCCAAATATATCTTCTGGGGCATTCTCATTTGCATTCTGCATTTCTTAATATAATTCAATATCCTTTCCTTTTTGTCTATACCTGTACGGCCATTTACATTCCAAGATACAATGGATAGAATAGTCATAACAATAAAACGTGACTACTACCACTTATTTTGACAGTTTTTTAATGTGTGTTTCCAACTTTTGTCTTACATGCATGCACTAATGTCCAGCATGCTGATTTTTTATAGACTTGTTTCTTAACCCCTTTAAACTTTTGACATACTTCTGAAGACGTTAAACTGTTAAATAAACAAACAGAAAAAATTAAATATATTTTCAGAACACCCCATCTCCTATTAAATTAGAATAAACACACAAAAAAGTGTACACTTTCAACAAATGAAATGTAGCCCCCCCAGACAGGAACAAATGCCCCAAATCCACAGTTACACCCACATGCAAAACCTAGTCTATAATTAAGGTCATCCATGCTAAAGCATGTTACACCCTGTATTCCCACTTACACCAGTTTCTGTTTGTTCTTTTCTTATCTATATTCTCCTCCCAGATGTGAAAAATGGCTTGTATTCTTTCAGAAGACAAACATTTAGCCCTTAGAGAAAGTGCACTGGCTACCTTTAAATTAAATTAAGCAATGTTTTATTAAATGCTTTAAATATTAAGGCTGCAGTGGTGGCCACTATCTGTTATTCACTTCACAAAATTTCTTTAGATTGAACTGCTTGTCATTTTACTGTAAATTATTGCATTTCCCTCAGTAAAGAATGTTCAGATCTCTCAAGATTAATTCCTTACACCTGTGGACAGCTTGCTTTTACGTAAAAGTAGACAACAATGAGAAAAAAAACACAGCTAACTTGTGGATGCATGAAGGAATCTTTGTAAATTCACACAGAACACAATGTAGAAAATTCCCCTGGCTAACTACCTTTAGCTGCAGACATTTTGTTTCTTGCCAAAAATGTAAGCTAATGGAAAAAAAAAAAAAAGCTAATACTTCTGGCAAATTCAAGAAGCTTCACGTTTTTCATGGCTTTCATCATTTCGTAAGCCTGCCTGTTTACTTACAAGAAAAAAAATGTTTATACTTTAAGCCTAGGACATTAATCTAGACATGCACCACTGTAAAAAGAGAAAATCATCACCTTAGTTCTACATATGATATAACTGGTACACTTTATAACCCACCCCATCAGAGCATTATACTAACATAAAACTTGCTTCTGCTCAGCCATTCTTCACTTCTTATACTGCAAAACCTACATTTCTTACTGTTAAAAAAGTACTGGTGTACTTTAATACCTTTAACTCATACAAAAGTCTTAAAAAAGACTCTCCCCACATTTAAGATACCCCTGATTGCACACTATACAAAACTGTTCAATAACAAACAGTTTAAAACACAAAATACTGCATACAACTACTAAGAACAAAAAATTGTTTTATTTATAGCTATTGTTTCATCTTAAGTGTTCTTCCAAACAGTAAAGTAATAATGTAGGATATATGCTTTAGAGTCCTCCCACCATGCATATGTTTAACAAAGTTAATCAAATGCAGTCTTTACTCAGGCACTTATTTGCAAAGCCATATTCAACAAATGGGATTGATACTTTATAATCTCACATTTACTCACTTATTTCAGTGTGGTCTTCTTCCTAATCAACTCCATCTCTCAACACTAAACTCTGGTTCATGTCCAAGGTAAGCCTAATTCTTCTAGCCAATTCCTCTGCTTTTTTTTCCCTCAAACATTTCCTTTTGAATACTGGAAAATGTTTAAATGACAAAGTCTCATTATCAGCTTTACTGTCAAAATGATTTGAAGCAGAGTTCCCTTCTGCTTGCTGTCTCACTTTTTGTTGGATAAACTTTTGTATTTTCTCCTTGGCCTGTTCTGCATCAAAAAAAGAAGTTATGTTCTTACCATAATGTTCCATCTGTGTTGCTGATCGTCATTCATTCTTGACAGCTGGGTTTCGGTTTCATCCTCGGAACCAACTTGGCTGATATAACAAACTCGAACCAGCCAGAAACTCTGAAGCTAAGGCTACCCATAGTGCCTCTCTTCCCTTCATATCAAGTTTGCCCGTAAAAATAGTAAAGCGAAGGTTTTGTCTGAGCAAATGCCCTATCACAATCAGGATCAGTTCCGAACCTCCGGGAATCTTTGGAGGGGAGTAGGAGGGTGGGATGTTAAACATGAATAATAGATTATTCTGCCTGGCAATTACTGGAAGTGGAGGAACCAAGCGGTCAGCTTGAGACTTGGTAGGTTGGGATGGACCAACCCCTGTGTATGAGACAGCAGTCCCAGAGTTGGGTCCAGAGTCCATGGGTGGTAAAGGCCAAAGAAAGGGGAACCAGACTTGGTGGGGCCAATAAGGTGCAATGAGGATTACTTTGCTTCTCAACCATTGTGCTTTCCTTAAAAACTGTGGTATCAGAGGAAAAGGAGGAAAGGCACAAAGCAGTTTAAGGGGCCAATCGAGTATGACAGCATCCCTCAGGGACTCCCCTTGAGGGGGATTAGGGTAAAGAAGCTGCTGCATTTGTGGTTCATGGGAGACACAAAGAGATCACAGCAAGGCTGACCCCACCGATGAAAAATCTCCATCGCTACCATAGGATCGTGAGACCATTCGTGAGGCAGGAGAATACATCTGCTCAGTTTGTCTGCAATCATGCTGAAATTCCCAGGAATGTGCTCTATCAGAAACTAGTTGGAAGCTATTGCCTATTGCCAAACTCTCAGGACTTCCCAACATAACATGTAGGATCTGGTTTCCCCCTGTTTTTTGATATACCAGACGACTGACATGTTGTCTGACTGAGTAGCAAATGTCCCCAACGGAAGGGCAGGTTGGAATGCTTGCAATGCCAGAAGCACCACCCTCAGTTCTAGGACACTGATATGCAAATTGGCCTCTAAGAGGGACTAAGTGCCTTGAACTGTCTTTCCCTGAAAATGCCCTCCCACCCCATCAGGGATGTGTCCGTGGTCAATACGACCTTGGGCTGAGGGGGTGAAAAGGGAGGACTCCATAACTCCTCTTCAGACTTCATCCACCGATACAGATCCTGCTTGAAACAGTTTATTATGCGGACAGAGTGAGACATGGGGTGTGTTAGTAGAGACCCCTGTGACGCTAGGAGTCACTGTAGCTGCCTAATGTGGAGTCTTGCCAGGGGAACTAGGGTATTTGTCACTACCATTGACCCTAGTAGTGGAAGAATTAAGCGAGCTGGAACTTTGTCCTGAGAGAGTATCGCTTGGAGCTGAAGCCTTAGCCTTTATAATCTGTGATGAGGAAGATCAACTAGACAGAATCTCGAGTCGAATGTTACTCCAATGAATTCTAAGCTTTGAGTGGGTACCAGTTTTGACTTCTGTATTCTGAGATACCTATGAGCCGTGCCAGTTGTAGGATGTAGTGCAAGGCAAGAAGCAGTAGATGCTTGGTGGGGCAGTGAAGAGCCAATCGTCTAAATATGGAAACACCCAAAATCCTTGCAGTCTCAAGTGAGCTGTTACTACTGCCATATATTTGGTGAACACTCTGGCGGCTGTGGAGACACCAAAGGGCAGTGCTCTAAACTGGTAATGATTGGAACTCAGCCGGAAGCGGAGATATCTCCTGGAGCATTTATCCATTTTTACGTGGTAATACGCATCATGAAGATGTATCGAGCACATCCAATTGTCTTTTTCCAGAAATGGAAGAACAAACTGAAACGTGACCATGCAGAATTTTGTCTGTCTGACGAACTTAAGACACTGAGGTCTAAAATTGGCCCCCAGTCCCGTCTTTTTTGACACTAAAAAGAACCTTGAGTAAAATCCGGATCCTTCCTGGTCTGGTGGGGCTGTTTCAATGACTTTCTTTTCAAGCAGCTTTCAAATTTCTTCTGCTGCTGTGTCCCTCTGACTGGGCGGAACATCTGGGATTCGCCTTTGTGGCAATGGATAAAGACAGAAGGGGATGTGGTAACCTCTGGTAGTTATCGTCTGCACCCAGGAATCTGATGTTATTGAGTGCCAGGCTAAGTGGTGCAGAGAGATGTGTCCCCCAACTGCTTCCAGAGGCAAGCAATCAGGGCACTCTTCAGGACCGCTAATAGGGCTGCCAAGAGAAGGAATCCCTGAAGCCCTGGTTACATGGGCCACTTCTGCCATGGGAAGGGGTGTCTTCCTCACGAGTCCCCCCACCCTTGCCTCGGGGAGGGGGGGGGACCTCACCACGTGCATTATGAAAAGGCCCTTGGGACTTCCTGAATGACAATTTTCCACTTCTCTGATTCCTGGAATAGGATCGCTGAGGAGTGGAAAAATGTACGCCCACAGCAGGCAGGGTCTTTCCGTCTTTCTCATACCTGGCTAATGTGTCTTTAACTTTTGGGCCAAACAGAGAAGAAGCATCAAAGGGAGCACTGATGAAGGAAGACTTGAAAGTGTACACAAAGTCACACAACAGCACCCAAGAGTGACGTCTCATGACAACGCCTACACCTGCTGCTCTGGCAAGCCATTCTGTTGTACAAGCAATTAACAACATGGAAGAGTTAGAGATGGACTCTAGGGAGGCAAACTAATCGCATACCTCAGACACTGCTCCTGCTAAGGTTCCTGAGAATTCTGTGATCATGTCCCTTTGAAGGCAAGTAAAATGAGCCAAATATTTCAACAACTGTATGGCAAAGGTCGTTGAAGCATAAATCCACTTCCCTAATCTGTCCAATGTACGAGACTCTCGGTTTGGAGGATGGACAGCAGGACTCTCCTCTGTGAGTTCCTTCTTGGTGGCTGTCGCCACCACCATAGCATCTATTGCAAAAACCCTTGGACCAGTGGGGCTGATCCTCTGGGGGGAGTGAGTGTTTTGTCAGGTCTCCGCGGGATTGGCTAAATGGTGTCAGGGGCCTTCCAAGCATGCTGCACAATAAGCCTGACTAACTCATCTGTAGGTGGAGTTATCCAGAAAGTATAGGGTCGGGCAGGGAAAGCCTGCAAGAATACAGATTCCTCGGAGGAAGGGTTGGTGGGCTTCCAGTCACCCCTCTGTTTTAAGATCTCTAGTATGTCTCCAAAGAAGTCATCTTCAGGGGGTGACTGTGGGGACCCGTCTCCTTCATTGTAATCCGTATCTTTGGTGAGAGACTCCACAGGTGAATCAATGTGCTTCCTCTTACATGATCTCTTACAGGGTGTCTCATCAGGGGGAAGGTCTGAAGAGGTCTCCGAGGACAGGGTACCCTGTGGTAGGGTATCTTGCTGCTTCCGTGCCTGTTGCCCCACTGCAGCAGACTATGACAGCTGCGATCCAGAGGACAAACATATATCACATTCTAGCTCCAAAAGTGCCAACTGTGAGCCTGCTGAGGCGAGCGCTCTCTCCATACTCTGGAAGGCAGGCCCGCCCAAAGAGGTTGGGAGTCCAGAACCAAAAAAGACCACCTCGGAACCGGGGTCTCACCCCACTTCAATGAGGCCACCTTCTGAGAAGGAACTGCGAGAGGACTTGAAGCTGTCACAAGCAACCAGAACCATAGATGGTGCCGCAGAAAAAAAAGGTGCCGTATTAGGGATTCCAGTGCCAACAGCCAAGTCACAGTCTCATGGGTGGGTTGGCTCTGACTAAGCTGAGGTCCACAGGGTAGGTTCCGGAACCACGGTGAGATCCAACATCAGTACCAAAGAAGCTGCCACTGGGAGGGACGTCAGCAGGGAGGGTTCCACGAAGGAGGAAGATAAGTTGGAATCTGTGGAGAAAAAACCTCGGCTCCGGGCAGGAGGGAGGGCTTAGATGGGGGTGGAATGCCTCTGGCTGCTAACAGCTTATCAACAATTCTCACTACATCAAGCTCTGAAAGGCTCCTGGTGGAAAGAATGGACATCCCCAATGAAGATTCTGGACAGTCAAAAAATGGACTGAGCTGGTGTCCAGCAAAGGGGTCAATGGACGGGGAATATCAAGTCCTGACCAGTGTTTCAACCTTCGGCACAGTGGTCGAATGACCAGAAGGCTGTGATAGAGGAGGAGTGACCAATTTCAAAGGAGAAGGTATTGCTGGTACTGAGAAGGTCTGTGGTACCGTGGCAACTGTTATGGTCGGTTCCACAGTCAAGGACAGCACCGTAGGGGGGGGGTCTTAGGCTCCAGTGCCGAGACAGATGACGGTGTCAATTTAGGTAGTTTAGTCTTCGGTTAAGTATGAACCTGGCGCTTTGACATTTTCAGCTCATGTGAATGAGGAGACATTAGGACCAAGCATCTCCTCTACTTTGCTTCTTTCCTAGGTGGTTTTGACATCTTTGCCTCAGATAAAGCATCCTAAAAAAGGGTTTTTAATACACTCTTTAAAATTAGCTTATTCCTACGTTATGCTCTGGTGTGCACACTAAAGCCTTACAGAGCTCGCATGGAGGTTGGACCTGCAGATGTGGCACTCCTAAACAATATACGCAGGAAATATGCCCACTGCAATTGAGCATCTTCCTGCCACATTTGTCACACTATTGAAAGCCAGTAGTACCTTTTTTGTCAGTCATTTTAACGAGCACAAATCAGCACAGAGAAAGTCTTTCATGTGATTGCAGACACACACAAGAATAGAAAGGAAGATTTTTTTTTTTTTTAAATACTAACAATGGTAATACAGGTATACCCAGAAGGGTAAGAGAAAGGGGAGAATACCAACACTGGTATTAGAGAGATTAGCTAGAGGTAAAGGGAAGGGAGGGACCTATACCAAGTATGGCACAAAGAAATACCATAAAAGGTAATAAGTAGAAAAAACACACACACACCAAAATAGAGAGAGAAGTTATGTACTCACCATAACGTTCCATGTTTGTTGTCCAGTACCTCGCCTTCATTCTTGCTGGTTGAGTTCAAAGCCGAACTTGGCTCCGCCTCGGCCATATATTAAAGCTCAAGAGCTTCTACTGGTTCGAGGCTATAACCTATCCCATGGTGCTTAGCGGCTGTTCCCCAGATCTCGTTTGAGGGAGAGAGCTCCCTATGATATGGCTAATATCCAGAAAGAGAAAATATATAAAATATATTCTTTATAAAGGTAAAAAGAAAGCAAGATGGGAATCGGACCATATTTGCCAATTTGTAAAATTCCACTAGATCCTCCAGGAGAGGGAAGGCTGGGTGGGATGCAAGAATAAAGACGAGATACTAGACAACAAACATGGAACGTTATGGCGAGTACATAACTTCTTTATGTTGTGTTTTCCTATCGTGCCTTCATTCTTGCTGGTTGGGACAGAGTCCCCAGCACTTTTCTTTGGATGGCTCAAGGGAATAAATTCTTTAGGACAGTGGAACCAAAGGATACCGTGTTCCGGGAGGCCACATCTACTTTGTAATGAGAGATGAAGGTGTGAGGATTAACCTATGTAGCAGCAGCACAAATTGAATCCAATGGAAGTCTGGATTGAAAGCCAATGGAAGTAGACACTGCTCTAGCTGAATGTCCTTTCACTTTCTCTGGCAGTTCTTTATCATGAGAGTGATAAGCATATCTGATTAGTCTCAGTAAGCCATTTGGACAAAGTAACTTTGAGACTGCCCGACCTTATTTGTTTCTGAATAGGACACAAACAACTGATATGACTTTCTGAACTCTTTCGTCCTGTGTAAATAAAAACACAGTTGTCTAGGTACATCCAATTGATGAAACTTATATTCTGCCTTGTTGCTATAATTAGGAAAGAACACAGACAATTCTACAGATTGGTTTAAATTTTTTTCAGAACAGACTTTTGGTAAGAAGGAGGGATTTGTTCTGAATGAATCTCTATAATTGTGGAAGATCAAACAGAGAGGAAGGATGAATAAGGCCTGCAACTCTGAAACACTCTTAGCTGAGGTAACTGCTGTCAGAGACAGAGTTTTCCAGGATAAAAATTTTAAAGAACAAGATGATGCTGGTTCAAAAGGGGGAAGAATCAATGCCGATAATCCTAAATTTAGATCCCATGGTGGAGAAGGTTCTCTTACAGGAGGTCTTAACACAAAAGTGCCTCTGAGGAAGGACTTGCATAACTTGTGGGACATTACATTGGATCCGAGTTACCCCACATGATAATTGGATATAGCAGCTAGCTGAACTTGAATAGTGGCAGCCGCTGCTTCTTGATTAAAAATTTCTGTCAGGAATTGCAGGTATAGAGGCTGTAAAGTGATCTGTGTGTTTCTTGTCTGCCCAACAAGAGAACCTCTTCCATTTGCTTGCATAAAGTTTCCTAGTTGTCTTTTTGTGCGAAGATACCAAAATGTGGTGTACGTACTGCCAGGGATAATTCTGGAAGCCTGGCTAAAATTGGAAGTGGAGAAACCAAGCTGTCAGCTTGAGGATCTGAAGGACAGGATGAAGCGTTCCTGACTGATGCGTCAGAAGATCCGGCACTGGGTCCAGGATCCATGGGTCCTCCTGAAGGTGGGGCCCAAGGAAAAGGAACTTGATCTGACAAGGCCAGTATGGAGTAATGAGAATTAACCTGCGACTCAACGGCTTGACTTTTTGAATAACTTTTGGAATCAAAGGAAACAGGGGGAAAAGCATAAAGTCATCCCAGGGGCCAATCGTGGACGAGTGCATCCCATGGTGACTATCCCGGAGGGGAAATGAGGGACAAAGCAGTCACTACATTTGGCATTGAAGGGAGTGGCAAAAAGGTCGCAGCAAGGCTGGCCCCATCTGTGAAAAATTCGATTTGCAACTTCCTGATTCAGGGACTACTCATGAGGCATGAGAATCGCTCTGCTTAGCCTGTCTGCTATGACGTTGGATTTCCTCAGGATGTGCGTTGCCATCAGAAAACGTTGAGGTATCACCCACTGCCAAACTCTCTGGGCCTTTCGACATAAGGGTAGGATCTGGTTCCCCCTTTTGCTGATGTACCATACCACCGACACACTGTCGGTCTGAATTGCAATAGTCCCCGTGGAAAGAGAGTTCTGAAATGCTTGCAACGCCAAAAGCACCGCCCTCATCTCTAGGACACTGATGTACAAATGGTACTTGTGGCCTTTCCAAACCCATGGGACAGTCTGTTCCAGATAATGCCCTCTCACCCTATCTGGGATGTATCCGTGGTTACTGTATTGACTGGTTGGGGAAGTACAAATGGTCTGCCCATTATTACCAGAGTGGAGTGAACCCACCAAAGCAGATCCCTCTTGCAAGAGTCTGTTATGAGGATCTCATGAGACATGGGTAGCTCCTGTATGGACCACTGAGCAAAGAGTAGCCACTGTAATATTCGCATGTAAAGTCATGCCAGGGAAAGTAGTTTAATCGTCGCTGCCATAGAGCCTAGGACTTTGAGGGCAAATCCCGCCTATACTTTTTTCTTGCCGAGTAAGATAAGTACTTGACTGTGTAATGTTTGGATCCTTTCTTGGGGCAGTTCTGCCAACATGTCATGTGTATTTAAATCTGCGCCTATGAAGGTAATATGCTGTGATGGTGACAAGGCAGATTTTCTGCATTTATAATAATGCCTAGTTCTGAAAAGAGATGGATGGTGTAGTCTCTTGCTTTGATTAGTAGTTGCCTGGTGGTGGCAGTTAGGAGCCAGTCATCAAGTATGGAAACAACCGGAATCCCTGAAGCCTCAGATGAGCTGTCACTACTGCCATGCATTTGGTAAAACTCTGGGGGCTGTAGTGAGTCCAAAGGGCAGAGCTCTGAACTGGTAATGACTGGCTCCCAGCCGGAAGCATAGAAATCTTCTGGAGCACCTGTCCATCTTTATGAGGTAGTATGCGCCCTGAAGATCTAATGAGCACATCCAATTGTCTTGTCCCAGAAACTGGAGTATAAAATGTAGTGTTACCACCAGGAACTTTGACTTCCTCACTGACTTCTTTAGTCTGCTGAGATCCAATATGGGTCTCCAGTCCCCTGTCTTTTTTGGAACTAAAAAACCATGAGTAAATTCCAGATGCTAGTTGGTCTGCGGGGACTTCTTGGATGACTCTTTTTTTCTAGCAACGTTTGAATTTCTAGTGTTGCTTGATCCATTTGACCAGGTGGAATGTCTGGGATAAACATTGACGGACGAGGAGGAGGAATTGTGAAAAGGAATGTTGCAACCCCTGGATATAACGGACTGCACTCATATGTCTCGAGTCAGATTCAGCCAGGCTTCTGGGTACAGCAATAGCCTCTTCCCAGGCTGCCTCCAGAGGTGGACAGTCAGACCTCCTTTCAAGAGTGCTGGAAGGGCCAACCAGAGAAAGTATCGCTGTCTCCCTGGTTCTGTGGATCCCCTCTGCCACATGGAAGGCGCCTTCCATTATTTCCCCCTCTGCTCCTGGAAGAAGGATTATCACAAGTGTCAGATAAGGCTCCTTTGGACTTCCGTAACCACATTTTTCCACTCTTTTGACCTTTAGGATAAGGTCTGGTAGGAGTGGAAAAATGGACTCCAATGGCAGATAGAGTCTAACCATCTTGTTGGCTACTGGTAAGAGTTTCTTTCACTTTCGGCCCTTACAAGCACGAGCCATCAAAGGGAGCGTCAACTAAGGAAGATCTGAAGGGTTCGGCAAGATCACAAAGGCGCATCCAGGAATGTCTCCTAAGAGCTACTCCTGCGCCTGCTGCCCTGCTCGCTCCATCGGCTGCATACGAAATGAGGCACATGGAGGAGTTAGTGATGGAGGTTAAGGTTGCCATCTGAGAATTGATCAGATAAATCCTGGGCT